>NW_018742569.1:0-406869 GCF_001683475.1 Chenopodium quinoa | reverse complement strand
GCATATCTACTTATGCACTAATTAAAACTCCATAATTATGCTTAAGGATAATTTAAAAAAATACAGTAGATTAGGGGTGCAATAATACATTTAATCTACCCTTAAAATGCTTGCATTAATCAAGGCTTAAAAGATTTAAAACTTTCGTTGAAAACGAAAAAACCCCAACAACTTGGGTTTCTGGTTCGAATTTGGCTTCCGGACAGCCCTAAAAGGGTTGAATCTCTTCCAAAATGTCGATTCCACCCAAAAATAACTATTTTAAGCCAAAATTTGGGTTCGACATCCAAATCGAGAAAAACTACGAGTTTTAAAATTAATTAAAACGAGCTTCTAATCTAATTAGATAAGCAAAACCAGAAATTAAATCTTACTTAAAGACACCTCAATTAATAAATAATTGCAATAATTAAAAGGAGCGCGGCTCCGATACCGTTGTTGGGTTTCGTAGTGACCCACACTACGCGGAAAAGAAACCCCCCAAGACCCGCCCCGATAACTAAAGCAATTAAAACAAGCATTAATTAAAAGAAGAGAGAGAGAAGCTATACCCTCGATGCGTTCTTCGCTCGCAAATCGAGCTCTTACTTTGAAAGCTCTAGCCTCGCAAGTGCGACGGCCTCCAACGGAGTCCACCCTCGAGACCCGACCAGAACGGCCCCTACCCCGAAGGTTAGTCGGGGCTAGACCAAGTAAGACTAGAGTATTACGAACTTAGAGGTTTTCTCACCTTAAGAGAGATGCCTCATTCAGTTCAACTCAAGTGATTTTTCCCAAAACCCAAACTTGGGTATTTATAGGGAAAGGAGACTTGAATCTCACTTCTCCCATCCATGTGGGAGAATTGCATTTTTCCACCATTATATTTTAATAAAAAAAAATTAGAAATGCAAAGGAATCAATGAGTTACAAGTGGCACATGGAGAGGAGTGGGTAGGTGAGGACCATTCCAAGAGGAGGGGACCATGACGTTGGTGCCCAAGGCAATGCCCACTCACCTTGGTCTCCACTTGCTCAAACCGCCACTTTCTTCCACTTGGCTGGCTGACAGCCTGCCTTGGCTGCCAAGGCTGCCAGCCGGCGCCTAGCACCAAGGCTAGGCAGCCAGCCAGCACACACACGCACACAGCGCTGCCAGCCAATAAGCACCCCACGCACAGCCAGCGTGTGTGCTGCTAGCGAGCCACGCATGCTGGGCGCTGCTGCTATGCGATGCACACGCACCACACGCACATCCCATCTAGCTGCTGGCTGGTGCATGGTGCTTGCTATGTGCGAGGCATGGATCTGCTGCCATGCGATGCCTAGCACGCATGCTGCCTTGTGATGCCTAGACTGCTGCGTGCCACTGCCCAGCATCATGCATAGCCCTCCACGCCTAGCATGTTGCTATGATTGTGCGTTGCTGCGACGAGTAGTGCTAGGCCTTGCCTAGCGCCATCGCCTAGCATGCTAGGCTTGCAATGGGTCTTGCCAAGCCTAGCACTCACATGGCTAGGCCAATGCGAGGCTACGGCTAGGCTTGTACTTGCGACGCTCGGTTTCGACGCTCTAAGCTCGATATCCGACGTCTTTGTTCGTACTACTCTAACAACTCATCTAATCCTTCGGATTGATTCGTCACCTCGGATCGGTTTCTCGATTGGGTGTGACCCAAAGGTTTAGTCAAGATTAGGCTGTAATATTAATTGTACATTAATATTACTGATCGGAAGCGGCCTCCATCTAGACATTCCGATCACTTGACCTTACTGAAGAATTAACTTTCCGATAATTCTGAACCCTTTATCGGAATAATACACTTGTTGGAAGGACACCATTCCTTTCAACCATCACAATTACCATGACTTCTTGACTCTACAGGACCATCAATCATAACTATGGGAGTGAGTTCAATTAAACTAGCATCAACAGAAGTCAGGCTAACAGGGTCATCCACCATTAAAACTGATTTACGGGTTTGATTAATTACCTGCAACCAGCGATCAAAGTGGTGCTTATGAAGCTTATTTTCCTCCTCTGGTACCTCCTTGATCGGAATTTCAACCACTCCATCCAGCCAACTCTCTGTTGATCGCACATCATCATCCCCCAATTTCTCCATCGATTCCACCTTCTTATATGCTTTCACTTTGGCCCGCTGCTTCTTCTTAGTCTTCGAGGAAGATTTGGAGTAGGATTTCTTTTACCCTTTCCCTTTCTTGCCCTTGGCCATGGCCCAACGAACCTTTTCACGCAAGAAAAATGGCGGCAAAAAGAAAATTCTCACTTTCTCTCTCTAGACTTTCAAGGAGAATGAAAACTTAGATGCTTGCCCTAACTGCAATTAGTTTTGTATGATTCAATTAGCTTTGTTGAATTTATTTGACTTTCATTTGATTCAAAAAGCTTTTTTGAATGTGTTTGACTTTCATTTAATTCAATTAGCTTTGTTAAATGCATTTGACTTCCATTTGATTCAACAAGCTTTGTTTTAATGTATTTGACTTTGATTTGATTCAATTAGCTTTGTTGAATACATTTGACTTTCATTTGATTCAATTAGCTTTGGTTAAATGTGTTTGACTTTGATTTCATTCAATTAGCTTTTTTGAATGCATTTGACTATCATTTGATTCAAAAAGCTTTGTTTGAATGTGTTCAACTTTTATTTCATTCAATTAGCTTTGCTAAATGCAATGACTTTCATTTGATTCAAAAAGCTTTGTTTGAATGTGTTTGACTTTCGTTTGATTCAATTAGCTTTGTTGAATGCATTTGACTTTCACTTGATTTAAAAAGCTTTGTTTGAATGTGTTTGACTTTCATTTGATTCAATTAGTTTTGTAAAATGCATTTGATTTTTGTTTAACTCAATTAGCTTTTTTAAATGCATTTGACTTTTGTTTCGGAGTTTTCTGTGTCGTTCGGGAGAGTTATAATGCTAAGACTTGATTTCGGGCACCTTAACCTGCAAAACAACGGAGATGCCGATTGGGTTGGAGTTACGCCTCCGACGATCAAGTTATAACGTATTTGGACGTAAAAAGTACGGAATGTAAATGGGATCAAGTGTCTCTTAGGAGAGGAATGATCATCTGGCTATACCAAACAACCTCAATATCCTAGTATGAACTCTCAAGTGTAATTAATGTTCAGCAATTAATGTACATGTGTGTTTTATATTTTCTGAATCTCGTTCCCGAGGGGGGAACATCTCCCTTTTATAGTGTCTCGAAGTGCGTTCCCAGTCCTAGGTTACGGAAACCTAGGGCTGACTGGGCTTCCTTAGAGTTTGGGCCTTTCAAGGGCTGCCATTCCAAGTTGACTATATGTCTGCCACGTGTCGTGATTTGAATGGTCCACTTTGGACTTTTCACCGAGTGACACGTGGCAGACTCTTGTTGGTTTACGTGGATGACACGTGGAGGGTCTTGATTGTTCCACGCGGCAGGGTAAAAATCCCCTAATCATTTGCCCCTCACAACGGTGACGAGGCTTTCCACGTAGCACCTGTGACAGGTGTCACTTGAAGATTGGAGGACAATCTTTTTTCTTTCTGTTTTTTTTTTTTTTTTACCGTTTTCCCTCTCTTTTTTGAATTTTTGAACTTTAGGGGTACCCCTTGAAATTCTTACCCTTCCATATAAGGGGGGTGCCCCAATCATTTTGTGCACCTTTCTCAAGATTTTCGGGCAAAACTTTGGACATGTTGAGACAAAACTTATCCTTTTCTGAGCAAAGACTTGAACCGCCTGCATCCTAACCACCTGCTTTTTATAGTCGCCTAAGATAGTTTGAGCGCCTTCAACACCTTCGATTCAAAGGTAACCGTCTGTTTTCTCTCGTACTTTAACTTTGTTTCTTTCCTTTTTGAAAAAAATGGTAATCCAAAAGCACACGGCACGACCTAGGTTAGTAATCAGCCGGTCACCGAGAACGGCTGCATCTAGAACTAGGAGTGCCGACTGCCCCTTGCTGGACCTCACTTTGCGAACTTCCTCGAGTCCGACTGCCTATGTGTGTTTGTAGTGACACCATGGCCATAATCAAACAAACTTCTAGGCAGACGAACCCGGACGACTCCTTTAGGGCGCATCTGAGTGAACCCCAAGTACCCCAAGTGATTTAATATTAAACGAATCAGGGATGAGTTACAAAATGAGGACTCGGGCTCTATTGGCCAGGCCCCCCAGGTGGACGCTAGGTCCGAAAGCTCGGACAATGACTTTCAGCCAAGTACCTCTAGCAGAGTTTCTGATGACTCTAAGGAAAAGCACTCTCGGCTGGAGACAGCGAGAGAATCCTTTTCAATGGTAAAAGGTGAAGACTGGGAAAACTCATCTGCTTCCCGCCGAGAGCTATATGCCGCCTACTACAATCATGTTCCCCCGTGCAGGCGGAAAACAATGGAAGAAAAGATAGGTAGCTTTAGTGCTTACAATGTCATGGGGCATGGCATTATTTTAGTGGTGCCGGATGCCGAGGACACCATAGTCTGCCAGAGGGGTCTAGCTACGGAGACTAATGCTTTAGCTGTTATGAGGCGACCATTCAGGCTGGCCTTAGATTTCCGCTCCATCCGGCGGTGGAGCGAATATTAGATGGATACCAACTGGATGTTTGGCAACTTGACCCAAATTCTTGGTTTAATATCCTGGGCTATGTTGCTGCTTGCAAAATGCTGGAAGTGGATCCCAGCTTCGAGGCATTCGCCCACATGCACTACCTCAGCCGAACCCCAAAAACAAGCGGGTTCGGCTGGTACACTTTGTCTAGCCTCAAGGGCTACATGATGACTATTGGGAAGGAGAACAAATGGAAGAACTAGAGAAATAAGTTCTACATCATCTCCTGCCCTGACAAAGTGAAGAATAAGAAGTATAACAGGTGGAACCGGAACCCACCTCTTCTGTCAGGCGGATTAGAATTGCCACCTGTTCCCAGGAAAGCCAGGAAGGAGGTCCTGGATAAGGGCCTCTTCAAGGTGGTCATCCGGGCAAATGCAGAGACTGAGGCGAGAGAGTTCGTTCCCCACGGTTACATTCCCAAATATGACTGGTTATTTGATGGGAACTATCTAGCCGCCTGCGGCCTTAGTCTAGAGAGGCCGAGAGGTAGATGACCGAATGTTAAGTGTTTAGTAAGACTTGTTTGTTTTTTCATACTTCTTACTTAACCATTTGAATTTTCTTGTGCAGCCAAAGCAATGGAGAAGCTCTCGGCATCTAAGAAACTTGGCGCCTACTATCGCTCCCTCTTGGGCAAGCGGTAAGCTGAACAGTCGCCTGCGTTGCAGGTGCCCAAGGTGTACTTCTTTTCAATTTGTCTAAGTCTTAATCTATTTTTTGCCACATGCTTCTTACTCTTTATGGTTTTTGTTGCAGGGTGACTCAGTCAAACCCTCTCCTTCCTCACAGCCGGATCCGAAGATTCGGAAACATACGGCTGGTGACGTGACAACTCCTGTTAAACCTAGGAAACATGTGGCCAGTAGGCCAGGGAAGAGCCATCCTCTCAAGTCTCCAGCTGTCCTTGAGGTCAGCCGGCCCCAAAAGGAGAAGGAGGTGGCGGCTGAAGGTATCAAAAACTCTAATCCTTTGCCTTACCCTTGTAGGGTCAAATTCCAACAGCAGTCGACCAGTACCTCTGAAAGCAGTCGGTCTATTAGTCGAATTTACTATAAGGTTTCGTAGTGACCCGACACTACGCGGAAGGAAACCCCCCAAGACCCACCCCTTAATTTACAATCCCAGTCTTGCATTATAAGTTCATCTTACTAAGAGGACTTAGTCTCCCGAGTGTTCCCGTTATGATCCTTTGTTACGGCAGATGTTAGGAAACATCAAAGAGTCTATACTCAAACAAGAAAACTTCACAATACTCATGGTCGGAGAAAACAGGTTCCGATAGTCAGAATGAGAAATGTACTTATGATAGTTTTAAAATTTCTTAAATTACTCTCATAGGTCTTATCCAGTACAGTTCCAAACTGTACCTGGGCAAATGATTTATGACTGTCATGTGCTGGCAGCACAAGAAACGGTGCTGTAAATCATACTACACACTAATCTATGGCGGTCATCAATCGTCCATCTGTTAGATGACCTCGATTAGGGACAATTTTAGATTTAAACATTCAATGTTCACTTAACAGGTGTTTATTTATCCAAGACATGGTCTTGATACCCTGTTTTAAATATTTCCGTAAATCGAATGGACTCATTATTTAATTCTAAACCACAATTAAATAGTAATGGAGTGAGTGATAATTTTGCACAAAAATTAATTACTCCATAAATGATTGGTTTCAGTACAGTGTTTTACATAAAAACTACCAGTTTAATTAAAACACATGTACATGGGATTTCAAAGCCAGTCTCCACCATGCTTGATTCCCATCGCCTCAATGTGCTTATTGTGTTTCACCTGTGGATGCGATTTAGTCAAGGGATCGGCCACATTATCATCTGTGCCAATCTTACAAATTCTGATTTCACCTTTGGATTTCCATTCCCTTATCATGTGAAATTGCCTTTGCACGTGTTTGATCTTCTGGTGTTCTCTGAGCTCCCTGGCCTAAGCGATAGCTCCATTGTTATCACATGAGAGGTCTATCGGCCCCTTGATTGAGGGTACAAAACCAAGTTCGCTTATGAACTTGCGAATCCAAACAGCTTGCTTGGCAGCTTCTGAAGCGGCCAAGAACTTGGCTTTAGTTGTAGAGTCTGCAGTGGTGCTCTGCTTGGCACTCTTCCAGCTAAATGTTCCTCCATTCAGACATAATATGTACCCCGTGTAGGGTTTCGTAGTGACCCGACACTACGCGGAAGGAAACCCACCAAGACCCGCCCCTTAATTAAAGCAATTAAACAAGCATAATAAACTTAATCAAACAAGATTAAGGACAAGAATTATACCTTTGACGCGTGCTTCGCTCCTAAAGAGCTCTTACTTCAAAATCCCGAAAAGACGAGATCTCCGACGGATCGTACCCTCGACCCGACCCGAGCGTCCTAAGTCTTGAAGGTTAGTCAAGACCTGGACAAAATAACTATGAGTTTTACGAATCAAAGTTTTACTCTTTTCTTAGAGTTGCCTTTTTAATTCCACTCAAGGTTCTGTCAATTCCCAATACCAAGCTTGGTATTTATAGGGAAATGATCCCTTGATTATTCATCCTCCACCAATGTGGGAGAATATGTTTTTGCTAATTAATTTATTTCTAAAATAAATTATTAAGCAAAACTAATCACAATGCAACAAGTGTCAAATAGAGAGAGAAGGTTAGGTGAGGACCATAAATTATTTCCTTTGTCACTTAATGTTTCTTCGTGAACTATAAGGTAAGATTCTTTGTCATCCTTATTACGTTCAGAAGTGTTTCTCAATCACCGAGTTCGACTGTCAATAAGCAGATGATTTCTAAAATCCATCTGAGCATGGCCATGCATTTTACAGTCTCCCTCTTCGAGCGGCCTTTTTAACAACAAAACATTTTCCCTATTGTTAGTAGGGGTACAATCCCAGTCTTGTATTGTAAGTTCTTCTTACTAAGAGGACATAGACTCCCGAGTGTTCCCGTTATGATCCCCAGTTACGGTAGACGTTTGGAAACATCAAAGAGCCTAGTACTCAAACAAGAAAACTTCACAGTACTCATGGTCGGAGGAAATAAGTTCCGATAGTTATAATGAGAAATGTACTTATGACAAAATTTAAATTTTCTTAAAGTACTCTCATAGGTCTTATCCAGTACAGTTCTAAACTGTACCTGTGCAAATGATTTATGACTGTCACGTCCTCGCAGCACAAGAAACGGTGCTGTAAATCATACTACACACTAATCTATGGCGGTCATCAATCGTCCATCTGTTAGATGACCTCGATTAGGGATACTTTTCGATTTAATATTCAATGTTCACTTAACAGGTGTTTCTTTATCTAAGACATGGTCTTGATACCCTGTTTTGAATATTTCCGTAAATCGAATGGACTCATTATTTAATTCTAAACCACAATTAAATAGTAATGGAGTGAATGATAATTTTGCACAAAAATTAATTACTCCATTAATGAATGGTTTTAGTACAGTGTCTTACATTAAATCAACCATGTTTAATTAAAACACTTGTACACGGAATATCAAAGCCAATCTCATATGTGCTTGATTCCCATTGCCTCAACGTGTTTGTTGTGTTTCACTTGAGGCAAAGGTTTAGTCAAAGGATCGGCTACATTACCATCCGTGCCGATCTTACAAGTTCTGATTTCACCTTCGGATTTCCATTCCCTTATCATGTGAAATCGTCGTTGCTCATGTTTGACCTTCTGGTGTTCTCTTGGCTCCCTGGCCTGAGCGATAGCTCCATTATTATCACAATAGAGATCTATCGGCCCCTTTATTGAGGGTACAACACCAAGTTCACTAATGAACTTGCGAATCTAAACAGCTTCCTTGGTAGCTTTCGAAGCGGCCAAGTACTCGGCTTCAGTTGTAGAGTCTGCAGTGGTGCTCTGCTTAGCACTCTTCTAGCTAAACGCTCCTCCATTCAGACAGAATACATATCTTGACTGTGACTTGAAGTCGTCTCTGTCAGTCTGGAAGCTAGCGTCGGTGTAACCTTCAACAACCAGTTCTTTGTGGCCTCCATATACCAGGAATTTATCCTTGTTCCTTTTCAGGTACTTAAGGATGTTTTTGGCCGTAGTCCAATGCGCCTCTCCTGGGTCCGATTGGTATCGACTCGTTGCACTCAGGGCATACGATACATCCGGCCTTGTATATATCATGGCATACATGATCGATCCGATTAGCGAAGCATATGGGATCTGATTCATTCTTTCTCGCTCAACAGGTGTCTGCGGACACTGTTTCTTGCTGAGAGTTATGCCATGGGACATGGGTAAATGCCCTCTTTAGGCATTTTCCATGTTGAATCGAGCCAGTACCTTATCAATGTAAGTTTTTTGGCTTAATCCAATCATCCTCTTAGATAAATCCCTGTAGATCTTGATGCCCAATATGTACTGTGCCTTTCCTAAGTCCTTCATTGAAAAGAACTTTCCCAACCAGCCCTTTACGGACTCCAACAATTTTGTGTTGTTTCTAATGAGCAGTATGTCATTTACATACAGGACTAGGAATGCAATATCACTCCCATTGACCTTCTTGTATACACAAGACTCATCTGGATTCTTGATAAAACCAAATTTGCTGATGGCTTCATCAAATCGCAGATTCCAACTCCTGCTGGCTTGCTTTAGTCCATAAATGGACTTCTTCAACTTGCAAACCTTTCCAGCGTTGCCTGGATCGACAAAACCCTCTGGCAGTGTCATATACACAGTTTCTTTCAAAATCCCATTAAGGAAGGCGGTTTTGACATCCATTTTCCATATTTCGTAATCGTAATATGCAACAATCGCTAGGATAATCCGGACGGACTTTAGCATTGCAACTGGTGAAAAAGTTTCATCATAGTCAATCCCGTGGACTTGTCTATAACCTTTTTCCACCAGTCTAGCTTTGTATACCGATACATTTCCATCTTTGTCTGTCTTCACTTTGAAGATCCATTTGCAACCAATGGGTATTTAACCCTCGGGCAAATTCACCAAGTCCCAGACTTGATTTTCAGACATGGAGTCCATCTCGGATTTCATGGCCTCTTGCCATTTTTCAGAGTCGGGGCTCGTCATAGCTTGCTTGTATGTCGTCGGCTCATCACCATCCATAACTAGGATGTCCTGATCATCAGTTAAGACAATACCGAGGTATCTGTCTTGTTGAGATCTTTGTCGTTGCCACCTACGTAGGGTAATCCGTTTAGCATTTACATTGTCTGTTTGACTCTGACCAATCTTCTCAGATGCTTCCAAAGTATCTAGATTGTCAGTTTTGTCAGGTTGACATTGTTGCTCGTCCTATTGAACTTCGTCGAGTTCGATTTTCCTCCCACTTGTCATTTTGGAAAGGTGATCCTTCTCCAAAAAGACACCATCACGAGCAACAAATACTTTGTTCTCGGATTTATTGTAGAAGTAATACCCTTTGGTTTCTTTTGGATATCCCACAAAGAAACACTTATCCGATTTGGGGTGAAGTTTGTCCAAATTTAATCGCTTGACATATGCTTCACATCCCCAAATCTTGAGAAAAGACAACCTGGGAGGTTTCTTAGTCCATAATTCATATGGAGTCCTTTCAACAGCTGTTGACGGAGCTCTATTCAGTGTTAGTGCTGCTGTTTGTAGCGCATGTCCCCAAAACGAGAGAGGGAGTTCACTAAGACCCATCATTGATCGAACCATGTCTAACAATGTCCGATTCCTCCGTTCGGACACTCCGTTCCATTGAAGAGTTCCAGAAGGTGTCAACTCTGAAAGAATGCCACATTCTTTCAAGTGATCGTCATATTATGGCTCAAATATTCGCCACCTCGATCCGATCGAAGTGTTTTAATTTTCTTGCCAAGTTGATTTTCAACCTCTTTTCTGAAATTCTTTGAACTTTTCAAAGGATTCAGATTTATTCGACATTAAGTAGATATAGCCATATCTACTATAATCGTCGGTGAAGGTGATGAAATATCGGTAACCTTGCCTTGCGGGTGTGCTCATAGGTCCACATACATCCGTGTGTATTAGACTTAATAAGTCACTTGCCCTTTCTCCCAACTTGGAGAATGGTTGTTTGATCATCTTGCCTAATAAGCATCCTTTGCAATTTTCAAATGACTCTAAGTCAAATGAGTCAAGAACACCTTCTAGAAGAAGTTTCTTGATGCGTTTGATGTTAATGTGGCCAAGACAACAATGCCACAAGTAGGTTTAATTCGACTCGATGGTCTTAGCTTAGTGGTATCAACTTTTGTCATATGTAAATCATGCTATTAAACATAAATTTGTAAACTTGAAACAACTATTTTTAAAAGTTTTACATTTGAAATTCCTAGGTGTCCAACACCATGGATCATAATATGTTCAAAGCATGAAGAAACTAGAAATACTTTAATTACATGTCATAGACGAAATAGTGCATGCAAGCACGACTGAAAAACCATCTTCGTCGTCTTTGGCCCATGCACCAACACTTGATAAGCTTCTCACTTGGTCCCTGAAAAGGCAACATTAAGTGAGTGATACTTGGTATCCAATACCTTATGATAAGCTTAATCCACAAGTGTTAAGGAAGATACCTGAGGTGGTCGGAGTGATCCCCTCTTCCTTGATGAGCATGCATTCCTTCTTGTAATGGCCTTGCATGCCACAATGGAAGCATCTCATCTTTGCCTTGACTTTCTTGAAATCCTTCTTCTTAGCTCTCAAGGGCCGTTTGGTCATTCCATAGGCAGTCGCCTGGCTAAGTAGTTGCACCACCTCCTTGAGGGAGTGTGTCTCCTTTCCCGCAGCGATATGCACTCTAAGTGCATCATAGCCCAAGTGGAGTGAAGCAAGCAAGATATGCCCCGCCATCTCATCTTCCAATGGAATTCTGAGAAGCTGCATGTGCTTGAAGAGCCTAGTCATACCAAGCACATGAGGTCAGAGGGGCATATCGGGTCTCAATTTAGCATTGTATACCTTGGTCCAAAGGCGTCGCCTTTCCTTAGCAAGACACCCAACATTTGGTGGCTTAATCCTCATGTTTGAAAGTTATCTGGTCAAGTCAAACACGAGTCCATCAAATTTGCCATTGTCACTCTTGGTGACTCTTACATTGACAACGTCCTCAAGAGCTTTGAGGAACATGTCCGGAAGGTAGGAGGAAAGAGTTTCCTTCCAGTCTTCCGGAATGGAATTTGCCATGAGTCGTGAGACCCTTTTGCAATTGGAAGACCATTCTTCATGAGCCTCGTCGGTCATGATCCCTTTAGCAAAGAAGCTTGGAATGGGAGTATCAAGAGTATACTCCAAGGAGAAATTCTGGAGAGTTCTCCTGAGTTCCTCTTCCCATTCCTTAAAGTTAACCAAGTTTAAGGGAAAGGCAAACTTTTGGGGGAGTTCCGGGCACATATGGTTGGACATGTTTCTACAATTGAAAGAATTTAAAATGAAAAACCATTCATACATCAATAAGTTGAAATTTAAAGCGTTCATGCACTTATTCACACTTATTGAACATTTTATCCACGCATTTTAAGATTATCCTTTATGGGCGAGAATAAAATGATTCCGAGATCCCAAAGATCAAGAAATGGATAAGCATGCTTTGGCTTGTCTTAACCATTAAATATCTTACGGTAAGCAATCCAATTGCTAATAGCTCCAAGCTACTCTCGGTTTGATAAAATGTCGCATCTAATGCATACTTGACATTTTATCTCTTTTGCCACGACATCTAAGGACTCCTTACTGATATCGTTGAGCTTAACCAAGACAACTTGTATACCTAGTATACCTTACGTTCCTAGGGAAGTAGTGATGCCTCGCTTTGGCATAATCCATCACGTACGCGCATTAGTTCGGTAAGTGTTGTTCTTGGAATGGCAAATTTTAGCTCAATATTATTAAGGGACCTAGGGTTTCTATGTTGATTGATTTAAGTGAACTTAACTAATCATCGCAACATCATAGAAATCCTAGATATGCATCTAGCAATCATATATATATAACAATATATAAGGCATAAAATAGATGCATTTGGCAACTAGCATGACCCCTTGAAATCTTCCATTTCCATGGGTCTTCATCTTGGCTCGTCTTCGTCGAAACGCCGTCTTGAGACTTCTTGGCCAAAATGAAATAAAAGAAGCTAGCTAGAACGACTAAGATTAATCTAAATAGTACAAAAATACATAACGGTTCGCAGACCGTATTTAGATTTACAAAAATACATAACGGAACGCAGTCCGTATTTTCTATCCTAGTCGGGCCCCACTAGTTGCCATTTTCAAACAACCTGTTTTGAAAGCAATTTTTCATTCACCCGTTCACTATTTGTGAACGGCCCATGCAATTTTACGAAATACATAATTAAACACGCAAAACTAGTAACTACCTTAGGTCGTTAATCCAATTAACGCGCCTAATTAAAACTAGTCAAAGTGGTTTAATCCATTATTTCTAAACGTAAAATGCTAACGCATTTAATTAAGCTCCCACTAAATTCCGCATCCGTACTTAATTAATCCAATTAATTAAGTCGGCATAACCCGTAATTTGTCAAAATTTTGCAAAATCAAAATCGAGGTTTTTAGCCTCGTTAAAATAAATAATTAAAATTATTAACATGAAAAATCGCAAAATCATAGCTCAATGTTAAGCAAATCACCCAACAAAGCCCTTGGTGGGTGCGCACCATGGCTGTTAGGCAGCCCATGGCATGGCGCCATGGTGCGTGGTTGAGGCCTGCTGTGCCTAGCAAACAGCGCCTCAAGCCCCAGCTGCCAGGCAGCATGCTTCGCATGCTTGCTAGCACGCTGGTGCCTGCGAGCATCTGGCCTGCTGGGCAAGCGCATCATGATGCTCGTGGTGCACTGGCTGATGCTTACTGCCCTGCTGCCTAGAAGCTTGCTTCGCAAGCCAGCCCAGCCACCCCACGCACCCCTGCCATGCATCCCAGCCACACACACACAGCGCATAGCAGCATCAAGCCTCGCCCTTGTGCGCACCATAGGCAGCCACATGTGGGCTGCTAGGCAGCCCGGCTAGCCTTGGTGGCACTTGGGTGTGTGGCCTTGATTTGCGTGCTATGACTCGGGATTTTAATCCCAATTTACGTGTGACATGAATTAATTCCAAATTATATTTTAGAATTATTTTTAGGGAAAATAAAATAAAACAACCATTAAGTCTAACTTAAACAAATTTTATTTTAATTGGTGCACAAGCCTAAATTTATCCAAAATTACAATTTTGAACAAAATTAGGTCAAACATTATGCTTAAAATAAAACGAGCTATGTCCAAAATTAATGTTGCCAATATGCAAATTAATCATGGATTTGACAAAAGAGAGTTGGAAAAATAAATTAATCATCCAATGATAAAATTTTCCAACTTGCATACTTGTGTAAAATACCAAGATTACATCTTCCAATATGAAGTTTAATCAAATTTAATTAAATTTTACTCACAAGTAATTGAACATAATGGATTTTAATCAACCAAAATATGAAAAAATCCAAACTTTGTTCAACATGGAATTTAAGGTTAGGGTTCCAATCATTTAAACACTTAAAGATTAGAACTTTAACATTACTTGGGAACTCAAAATACAAAATCACAACAAGTTTTCACACCTTATTTTAATTTATTTGCAAAATTGTGAAAAACAAGTTTATGTGATTACTTGGTATATCAACTTAAGCACTAATAAACACTCCATTATTATGCTCAAGGATATTTTAAAACAAGTAGAGTAGTGATGCAAATGTGCATTTAATCTAACCTTGTAATGCTTGCATTAATCAGGGCTTAAAAAGAAATAAAACTTTCGTTGAAAAACGAAAAACCCCAGAACAAAATGGGTTTCTGGTTCGAATTTGGCTTCTGGACAACTCTAAAATGGCTGAAACAGTTCCAGAATGTCGATTCCACCCAAAAATCACTATTTTTGAGCCAAAATCTGGGTTAAAGAGCCAAATCGATAATAAAATCGAGTTTTAAAATTTAATTAAAACGAGCATCAAATCTAATTAGATGAACATGAATTAGAAAAATAAATCCTTTAAAACATCTTAATTAAACAATAATTGCAGAAATTAAAAGGAGCGTGGCTCCGATACCGCTGTAGGGTTTCGTAGTGACCCGACACTACGCGGAAGGAAACCCACCAAGACACACCCCTTAATTAAAGCAATTAAACAAGAATAATAAACTTAATCAAACAAGATTAAGGATAAGAATTATACCTTTGACGTGTGCTTCGCTCCTAAGGAGCTCTTACTTCAAAATCTCGAAAAGACGAGATCTCCGACGGATCGTACCCTCGACCCGACCCGAGCGTCCTAAGTCTTGAAGGTTAGTCAAGACCCGTACAAAATAACTATGAGTTTTACGAATAAAAGGTTTACTCTTTTCTAGAGTTGCCTTTTTAATTCCACTCAAGGTTGTTTCAAATCCCAATACCAAGCTTGGTATTTATAGGGAAATGATCCCTTGATATTTCATCCTCCACTAATGTGGGAGAATGAATTTTTCTAACTAATTTATTTCTAAAATAAATCAATAAACAAATGCAATCACAATTCGACAAGTGTCAAGGAGGGAGAGAGTGTTAGGTGAGGACCATGGAGAGGTGGGGGGACCAATGCCTTGCTCCCCAAGGCTTTCCCAAAGCCTTGGTCCCCACTCTCCTCATAAACCGCCTCACCCTAGCATGCTGCCCAGTTGCCAGCTAGCGTGCCAGCTGGCTGTGCCAGCTAGCCTAGCATGCTAGCACAAGCGCAACAACATCGCTGATGCTCGCTGGTGCGTGCTGGCGCTGGTGCTAGCTGGTGCGTGCTGGCGCTGCTACCAGCATCCCTCACATCCTTGCTACTCGCATGGCCTAGCATGCGTGCTACTAGCGAGCCACGCACGCTGGCCTCTTGCCACGCACCGCACTCCAACACCATGCGCACCACGCATCTCCCTCGCACACAATGCTTAGCATGTGTGCTGCTAGCGAGCCACGCATGCTTGGCTTGACGTTTCTTGCTAGCTTGCCAGCCCCTCGCACACACTCTCCCACTCCCTACCGCATTAGCCTCGGCACTGCGCACTATGCACGCACCTGCCTCGCCCAGGCACCACGCACCACGTATGCGCCAGTGCCTAGCACTAACTATGCTTGGTGCGTGTGGTCCTGCCATGCACCCAAAACTATGCTAGGGATGCTATGGCATTAGGCCATCCTAGGGCACGTATTGTGCGCCTAGTGATGCTGCCTTGGTTGCGATGGCGCCCAGCCATCCTAGGCCACGCATGGTGCGTCTAGTGATGCGTATAGGCCCTGTGATGGGCTGCTGGCTTGCGATGGTGCCTAGCATCATGCCAGGGCTGCGACAGCGCCTAGGCATGATGTTAGGGCTGTGCTGGCGCGCCTGGTGCTAGCGACAGCCAGCCATGGTGCCTAGCCATCATGCTAGGGCTGCCATGGCGCGCCTAGTGACTGTGATGAGCTAGCCTAGCCTAGCTATGGCTACGCTCATACTTTTTGATTGTGATTTTGCGACGCTCAGTCTCGACGCCCTAAGATTAAAATAAAATGAGCTATGTCCATAATTAATCTTGCCAATATGCAAATTAACAATGGGTTTGACAAATGGAAGTTGGAAAAATAAATTAACCATCTAATGATAAAAATTTTCCAACTTTCATACTTGTGTGAAATACCAGGATTACATCTTCTAATATGAAGATTAATCAAATTTTACTCACAAGTAATTGAACTTGATGGATTTTAATCAACCAAACATGAAAAATCCAAACTTTGTTCAACGGAATTTAGGGTTAGGGTTCCAATCATTTAAACCTTTAAAGATTATAGGAACTTAAAATTACAAGATCACAACAAGATTTCACATTTTATTGCAATTTATTTGCAAAATTTGTGAAAAACAAGTTTATGTGAAAAATGGCATATCAACTTAAGCACTAATAAAAACTTCATTATTATGCTTAAGGATATTTTAAAACCAGTAGATTAGTGATGCAAATGTGCATTTAATATAATCTTGTAATGCTTGCATTAATCAAGGCTTTAAAAGAATTAAAATTTTCGTTGAAAAACGAAAAACCCCCCAGAAAAAATGGGTTTCTGGTTCGATTTTGGCTTCTGGAAAGCCGTAAAAGAATTGAATCTGTTTTAGAATGTCGATTCCACCCAAAATCAGTATTTTTGAGCCAAAATCTGGGTTCGACAGCCAAATCAAGAATACAATCGAGTTTTAAAAATTCATTAAAACGAGCATCTAATCTAATTAGAAGAACACCTGAAAAATAAATTCTTTTAAAACACCTTTATTAAAAATTTATTGTAAAAATTAAAAGGAGCGTGGCTCCGATACCGCTGTAGGGTTTCGTAGTGACCCAACACTACGCGGAACGAAACCCCCCAAGCCCGCCCATTAATTAAAGGAATTAACAAGCATAATCAACTTAATCAAACAAGACTAAGAACAAGAATTATACCTTTGTTGCGTGCTTCGCTCCCGAAGAGCTCTTACTTGAAAATCCCGAAACCACGAGATTTCGACGGATCGTACCCTCGACCCGACCTGAGCGTCCTAAGTCTTGAAGGTTAGTCAAGACCCGGAAAAAACAAAACTATGAGTTTTACGAATCAAAGGTTTACTCTTAATTAGAGTTGCCTTATTAATTCCAATCAAGGTTGTTCATTCCCAAATACCCAAGCTTGGTATTTATAAGGAAATGAACCCTTTATTTTTCATTCTTCACCAATGTGGGAGTAAAAATTTCAATGATTTATTTGATGGAAATTTTGACTTTTACCACCAAAAAATTTCGACAAATTGTTTTTCACCACCAACTATTTTAAAAGTTGTATTTTACCACCAAATAAAACTCAAAAAATTCTTTTTTACCACCTGCCATTTAGAAAACCGTTAAATCTAACGGAATGTTTTTAAATTCTTCGATTTTCGTGCCCAAAATATGTTCTTCATAGGTTTAGGGGGGCATTTTGGCCCTTGGGTCCAATTTGAGGTCAAAATTGATAAAAAATGATCGGAAATACCTCATTTTGCGTGTTTAAAAATACATCGAATTGCGTGAACACGCAAAACGAGGTATTTTCGATCATTTTTTTTATCAATTTTGACCTCAAATTGGACCTGTAGGGCCAAAATGCCCCCCTAAACCTATAAAGAACATATTTTAGGCACGAAAATCGAAGAATGTTTTTAAACAACGTTGGATTTAACGGTTTTCTTAACGGTAGGTGGTGAAAAACAATTTTTAGAACATTATATGGTGGTAAAATACAACTTTTAAAATAGTAAGTGGTAAAAAACAATTTGTCCAAATTTTTTGGTGGTAAAAGTCAAAATTTCCTTATTTAATTTCAAAATTAAATAAAATAATCAAGTCAATAACATTGCGACAAGTGGCATGATCACATGCAAAAGAGTGGTGGCCAAGGTTAGGTCTTGTGAGCAAAACGCAAAACGCAAAAAGTGGACATCTAATGAACCTGTTGCTTTAGTCTTAGAGACTCTTGGGTTTTTTCCCATTCACAAAGAAGGGTGAAATTCTATGCTGCATTTCATGGGAAGATTGAAGATTGGTACACGGTTGGCTAGCATCACATTTTGGACGCATTTCATGACTATTTTGGGCATGTGGATCCTAGGCCATTTACTATCTATTATTAACTAATGTGCTAGTTAATGTTGCTGAAATAATGCCAAGAATCTAGCTCTTGGCCGGTTGTAATGGGGGGGTTATCAATAGGCTTTATTATGCTTTCATTACTTAGCTTAAATCAAGGCTTCAATCAAGGAGGAAACCATTGGTTGTTGGCCTTTCATTCTTGGACGGTTTCCTTGGCTTTTGGTGTGCTTTTGCTGCTCCTTTTCTCTATAAAAGGGAGAGCAAAACAGAAATTAAGAGGCAGTTTTGAGATTTGATAAAAAACCTTGTGTTTATAGCATTTTAACTTAGAGTTTGTCTCAAGTTCAAGTGTTCCCTTATTGCTTTGAGTGAGTCTTGAGTGATAAGCTTAGGAGAGATTGAGTGAGTCTTATCTCTGGCCTAAAACCCCAAAACTTTGAGTGTGTCCTTGAGTTTTGACCCTTTTATCTTGATCCATGATATTTGAGTATTCTAACTATAAGTATTTTTAAATCCATCAACCCATATTCAGGAGGGGGTATTTAGATTTACATCAGTTAGGTGGGGGACCATATGCCTGCTCCCGAAGGCCTTGATTTGGTCCCCACTTATATGCACAAAACCGGGTCAATTAAGGCTAGCTGGCTTCCAGCTAGCACTGCCTTGCTGCCCATCACCCCATCCAGCCAGTGCGTGCTAGTGCTGGGCTGTGCTGGTGCTGCGTGCTAGCGCTGGTGCGTGCTGGCGCTAGAGCTATGCCTAGCATCTCTGGCAACATCTCTCGCACCATTGCTAGCATGGCCAGCATGCATGCTGCTAGCGAGCCACGCAAGCTGGCCCCCTTGCTTCGCATCATTCGCACTAGCCTTGCACCATGCACCACGCATCACGCATTATCCTCGCATCAGCCTCGCACCACTAGCATGATGCTGTTGATATGCCTTCCTCGCACATGCACACGCACATAGGGCCTACCATGGTGTTGTGCTTGTGCGAGGGGCCTGCGATGGTGCCTAGCACCCAGGCACGCATGCTGCGATGCAGTGCCATGCGAAGGCACGCATGTGCGCAGCCATGCTTGCTGTGTTGATGCGATGGGATAGGGCACAAGCACACGCACATGCGCACTGGCCTAGCCATGCGATGGTGTTGTGCTTGTTCTGCGATGATGCGATGGGCTACTTAGTGTTTGCGATGGTCAGCGATGATGCCTAGGCATCATGCTAGGGCTGCTATAGCGCCTAAGCATTATGCTTAGGGCTGCGATGGTGCGCCTAGCCATGCTAGGTGAATGCTAGCTCGAATTAGCCTAGCATCCACAAGGTTAGATCATTGTGGTGCTACGGCTACACTCGTACTTGTTGCTTGTGATTTTGCAACGCTCGGTCTCGACGCCCTAGGCTCGATATCGACGTCTGTATTCATCGTCTCGGATCGGTGATTCGATTGGGTTCGATCCGAAGGGTTCAGTCAAGATTAAGCTGTAATATCAATTGTACCTCGATATTACAGATCGGAAGCGGCCTCCACCTAGGCATTCCGATCACTTGATCTTACTGAAGAATTAACTCTGTAATAATTTTGAACCCTTTATCAGAAGAATACACTTGTTGGAAGGACACCATTCCTTTCATTTACACTAAGTATTTATAGAGTGTTGATTGTGTGCAGATTCCCCTTAGAGGACAGATTTTCAACAGGTGGCCAAGATCATGCTGAGAGCCGTCTCCCATGAGGACAGGGAGTCGGTAAGGGGAGTCGGCACCCTCAACCTGGATGCCATCCTCGCCTTTCTAGTTGAGGTATCCTTGTAACTTTTCACTTCTTTTTTTTCCTTTACATAACTCTTAGAGCCGCTTGGTACTGATGTTCTCTTTTGCCGAATGATGTCTGTGCTGCGAGTGCACGGTCTTTGCAGGCCTATTAATGTGAATACCAACGAGGTAAAAGCTGTGAATCCTCGCTCTGCCTCCTCTCTAGATACGACCATGTTTTAGATTGCTCAAAATGAAATATTGACGACTGACATACTATATTCACAAGCGACCGCCAACCTGCAGGTCAAGGCTGATTTGGACACTGCGAAGAGGTGGGTCTTTGAGCTAGAGTAGAAAGTCAAGGCCCTCAAGGCTAATCTTGAGCCCCTCAAAGACGTGGACTAGGAAGCAGCCGGCCTCCGCGCCCGGGTGGAGAAACTCAAGGCAATGTTGCAAAACCAGGAGGTGCAACTTGCCAAGAAGTATACTTCAAGGTTTGAGGAGGAGAAGGCGGCCCTGGTCAAACAAATGATAGACAGCTGCAATGCCATCATGAAGATGACTTGAGAGGCTCTTTTCCCATATGCTGGCTATGACAGTTGGAAGAATCAATTTGCCTCCTC
Organism: Chenopodium quinoa; assembly: GCF_001683475.1. Classification (NCBI taxonomy): domain Eukaryota; kingdom Viridiplantae; phylum Streptophyta; class Magnoliopsida; order Caryophyllales; family Amaranthaceae; genus Chenopodium; species Chenopodium quinoa. Next base: position 386,229 of record NW_018742569.1, on the reverse strand, counting down.
TTCTCAAAAGTTCAATGATTAACTCCTGAATCAAGTTCAAGAGGAAGAGGAAGAAGAGGAGGAGGAGTCGTCTGATTCGACCGAGGGGTCCGGTCAGGATGAGGAGGATGATGCTGAAAAGGAACAGGAGCCGACTGGGGAAGAGAAGGATGCGATTGCTGATACTGAAAAGCCTCCTCCTGAAACTTAAGCCTTGGGTAGTTTTTCCTGTGGCTGGATGGCTATGTATTTACTTCTTTAGCCTGCGTGCCGTATGTTTCAATTTATCTTTACCGACCAAGGGGTCAGGTTTAGTAATTCCTGCCGGTTGTACCAGTTAACTCTTTTTTCGGTCATAAGGCCGACTATTTTATGAATCATCCGGTCATTTGGCCGGTTTCACCAATTAATACCTACTTTGAATTTTTGCATTCCATAAATTATTGCTAAGTATAACTTGCTTTTTGTATTGAGGCTTCTTTTCATTATACCGACTGTTTTTGCCCCTGGGCAGCTGTGCGCCTGGTTTTCAAAGGTAAATCGATTGACTTGGAATTTTTTGATACTTTAGGGAGTATGACAGATTTCCATGTCAATCAATCATTATGGTGATTGTCCCAAAACCAGGCAGACGGTCGGCCATTGCAGAGGCGGGTATGTATTATTAGGCCATTTGCCTTATTTTAGTTCTTAGACGAACACGCTTAGCTGCAAAGTTTTTATACTTAGCTTATTGTGTTGATTCTAAATTGGTCGTTTGTATTGTTCTTGGACAATAGCACACCTCAAATGGTATATTTAACCAAGATAGCGACTTCTTGTTATATTACAGGCGGTAGCTTTGAATATTCTTGATTTCGTTAACCTAAGTAGGAATAGTGGCCGAATACTGACTGGGGTGTCAATAAGACAGGCGGTTTTGTTCGTACCATTTAGGTTCCTTTTTAGGTTACTCAGACCAACCGACTGTGAGTTAGCCCTTTAGATTACTCAGTCTATGTCTCTTGATTTTTGAGTGTATAGAAGAAGCAGACGGCCAACGGCCGCATGTAGATTAGCATGTTTAGCTGCGAAGTTTTACACTTAGCTTATATCCTCAAATTTAGCCGACTGTGTTGCCCCTAAGAAACAATAGTCGGTATCTGACCTAGATATTACAGATTGCCACTTGTTTTTAGAACTGTCAGTAGTCTGTTTATCCTAGTCTCATTTGATCAACTCAAACGGCTATGAACTTGACAGTCGGTAGGGCCGTTTGATATTTAGTTTATAGAGCAATGTGCCACCCGAATGGGAGATACTCTCTACGACGAATTCACCCAGATGGATGTCGCCGAATGCCTACTCATTTTGGAACATACGTATTTTTCATATTATCCAGTCATTAGCCTTAGATCCGGCCATTGGCCTCAATAGGTTGTTAAAAGGAACAACGTATAGCTCCTAAGTTTTTAGACTTAGCTTTCATTTACTCATGTTGGAGCAGACTTTTAACATATTAATAAGGCTGCCTGCACATTGTGCAGACGATACATAAAGATAAAGAATGCAACTTTTCATTGATACTATTAAGTACAAAAAATTACAAGTCTTAGAAGTAGTACTTTTTTAAGTTGTCTACATTCCAAGTTTTTGCTAGCTGCCTGCCGTTTGGTGTTTCCAAGCGGTAGGTGCCGCCTATTACTTCTTCATAGATCATGTAGGGGCCTTCCCAATTGGGAGTCAGCTTTCCCTGCTCATTGGCCCTACTAGTTGCCTCCATTTTTCTTAACATAAGGTCCCCTACTTTCAAGGGCCGCTTGTGTACTCCGTTATTAAAGGCTCTCGTCATTCTTAGACAGTAGATGTCATGGCATAAGGCAGCATTGCCCCTACGTTCCGGGTGTGAGTCCAATGCTAGCCGCTTGGGCCTCTTAATTTGCCTCCTCATCATGTAGCATGACTCGAAGAGTCGGCTTATAATTCTCAATAGGCAAGACAACTCCTGATGGCCCATAAAACATGCGGCAACTCATTCGCCCACAAGCCGCCATCTTTTTCAACTTTCTTTTTAATGTCATTTGAGATTAACTTGTTGAAGGCTTCTACCTGTCCGTTTTCTTGAGGGCGGCTGACTGATGCAAAACAATCAGAGACCCCTTGGTCTCCCAACAAACTTTTGAGAACAGGCGTCTCAAACCGAGGACCATTGTCAAAGACCATAGACATGGGTACCCCAAACAAGGTGATAACATTTCTCTAGATGAAGGAGATGACATCCTTTGCCTTAATGTCTTTTACCGCCTCTTCTTCTACCCATTTGGTGAAGTAGGCGACAGCAACCAAGATATATACCTTTGGTCCGCCTATAGTAGGCGTATATGGACCAACAATGTCCATGCCCCATTCTGCGAATCGTACTGGGCTGTGAACGACCGTTAGTTCAGTGGCCGGACGGTGTATGAGTTTGTCAAATCTTTGACTTTTGTCACATTCTTCACCATTTACATGGCGTCTGCTTTGAGGGTAGGCTAAAAGTAGCCTAGCCGCCTGGTTCTTTTTGCAAGGGTCCTACCGCTTATGTGGGAGGCGCAAAAGCCCGAATGCAAGTCTTCTAGAACCTCTCGTCCCTTTTATAGGGTGACATTTTTCAACAAAGGTTGAAGATAGTCCTTCTTGAAAAGTTCTCCATTATGAATTTCAAAATTGGTCGCAAGCTTTTTCTTTGAGACCTTCTCTGGATAAGTATCCGGCAAGGTTCCAGTACTCCAATGGGATCTTCTTCAATACTTCTTTTTTCCATAACTTCCCAAAAGACTAACCTAGGTGTATTACAAGAGGCGGATGATGCCAGCTTAGAGATAGGATCCGCCTGATTGTTCTCTAACCTGGGCACCTGACTTAGATGAAATTCATCAAGTGTCCAACTTCTTCATTGCCAGATGGGTTGCCTTATAGTCACCATGAAATTGGCTAACAATCAATTGTGATTCAGAGCAGGCGTCAACTTTTCTTGCCCCTGCCGCCTTGCACATGCGAATGCCGGCTAGTAGGGCTTCATATTCTACCTCATTATTTAAGGCTTGGAGCTTGAATCGTAATGCATATTCATACTTATCCCCTTCAGGAGATCGACATATGACGCCTGCACCACAACCTTTCATAGTAGAGCACCCGTCCACAAATACTTTCCAAACCTGATTAAGGTTTTCAGGATCAGCCGGCCTTGTAATTTCTACAATGAAGTCGGCAAACGCTTCTCCCTTCACTTCCTTCCTTGGTTCGAAGGAGATTTCAAGGCTTAAAATTTTAATTGCCCATTTGATCATTTGGCCGGATGATTCCATGGTTGTCATAGGCCGTTTGATAGGTTGGTCCGTGTAGACCACAACCGGATGTGCCAAGAAGTAAGAGTTTAACCTTTTGACTGCAATAAAGAGAGTATGTCCAAACTTTTCAACCATGGGGTACCGTAGTTCTGCATTTCGTAGAACATGACTGATGAAGTAGACCGGGAGCTAAGTGCCGCCTCTTTCAGCAAGGAGAACAACACTGAGCACATGGTCTGAGACGGCTAGGTACATGTACAACACTTTCTTTGGCAAAGGGATAACAATCCTTGGAAAAGAGTGCAAGTGTTCCTTAAATCTCTAAAAGGCCGCCTCAGCATCTGCCCCTATTAAACATAATCTTCTTTTTTATGGATTGGAAGAAATACAGGCACTTGTCGCCTGACCGACTGAGGAATCTCCCCAATACCGCAAGAAAACCTATCAACTATTGAACCTCTTTTACAGTGCGAGGCAACTGCATGTCTATGACTGCTTGTATTATTTCTGGGTTGGCCTCTATCCCCCTTTGATCAATAAGAAATCCGAGAAACTTCCGAGACTCAAAATCGAAAACACACTTCTTGGGATTGAGCATGACCTGGTGCCGCCTGAGTGTGGCGAGTGTTTCTCGGAGGTCAGCAAGATGATCCGCCTGTAGCTTGGATTTGACTATCATGTCATCAATGTACGCCTCTACATTCCTCCCAATTTGATTATTGATGACTGTATTAATCATTCGTTGAAAAGTAGTAGGCACATTTTTCAAACCAAACGGCATCACAGTATAGCAGAATAATCCCTGATCAGTGACGAATGTCGTCTTCTCTTGATCTTTCCTCCACAAGGGTATCTGATGGATACCTGAATAGGCGTCTATGAAACTCAACAAGGCATGGCCGGTTGTAGAATCGACCAAACTATCAATCCTTGGTAGAGGATAACTATCCTTGGGACATGCCTTGTTTAAATTTGTGTAGTGAACACACATGTTCCAGGTATCATTCGGCTCCTTGACAAACACAACATTAGCAACTCAATCTAAGAAGTAACATTGACGAATGAACCCAGCATCCAACAACTTTTTTACCTCGGCGGCTGCTGGCTGACTTCTTTCTTCACCATGGTTCCTTTTCTTTTGCCTAATCGGCTTCTTTTTGGGATCCACATCAAGTTTATGAATAGAAAGTTTCGGACTTATGCCTGGCATCTCTTCTACTTCAAAGGAAAAAATGTCTTTGAATTCTTTTAACAAATTGTGCAAGTCTGCACCCAAGTTTGCTAAAGCAGCCGTCCCAACCTTAACCATTCGCTCTGGTCGTGTGTTGTCCAGAGCAATATCAATGTGTTCACCAGCCGGCTGGGGACGGAGTTCATTCGACCGTTCCTCGGTCAGTGATTGCTATTGTTTTTCTTTTTTAATGGCCACCAACTGGTCGGCCTTTCCCTTTTTGCTGCCTGCTGTGGGAGCTGGCGCAGCTTCTCTAAACTCATCTAGGTGTATTGGTTCGTCACCTTGGCCAGATGTGGCCACATTGGGCTTTACATCAGAAAGATAACATTCTCTAGCCGTCTTTTGGTCCTCATTCAGGGAGCCGACAAATCCGTCATCTTTCTCAAATTTAAGGAGCATAAGGGAAGGAATTATAATAACCTTGGATTTGTTTAGAGTGGGACGACCCAATATCAAGTTATAGCCCATCAGCTCTTCAACGACCAAGAAACGGACAACCATGTGACGTCCACCTCCCTTTTCCCCTAGCCGGATGGGTAAATCTATCCGCCCTACCAGACACACAACCCCACCCTCAAAACCAACTAAGGGGTGAGATACCTTGTGCATGCTTTCAAGCTTGTACTTTAGCTTTGCCAAGAACTTGTGGCTGACGAGATCAGAGGAACTGCCAGTGTCTTTAAGGATTCGGCCTAGCTTTTGGTTGGCCACTTTGCACTCGATGACAATGGGGTCATCATGCGGTCTCTTGACCTTGCCCCTATCTTTCTCAGTGATGATAACTTCAGGGAAAGTATCCTTGGACGCTTGCCCCTCATCAACTGAGTTGACATCCTGCTGCTTGATGTAGTCCTTGGTACCCCGAATGGTTAGGCCGCCTCCACCAAAGCCGCCTGCAATGGTATAAATCGGTTCTTCATCAGTGTCCGAACTATTATCAGATTGAGGCTTCTTTTTGGACGACTACTAATGGTTAGTTTGCAGAGTAACCTTTGACCATAGAATATAAGACTTAAGCACTCCTTTGTCAGCCAGACGATCTAGCAGCCACTAAAGACTATAACAGTTGTTGGTGTCATGGCCAATATCTTCGTGAAAATGGCAATACTTGTTTTTGTTTCAATTTTTAGCGGAACCTTTCATTGCAGCCGGTTTCTTAATGGTCACCCGTTATTTTATTTCCATGAGGATGGAGTGACAATCTTTGTTAAACTCATACTTGGGGGTGTATGGTTTAGATTCTTTCGTTTTTCTTGTAGGACGGCTGCTCAGAGCTGTCAGCCGCCCAGACTTCTTTTCTCTTTTTATTCTCTTCTTTCTTAGCCGGCTATGATGGCTGACTCTCTTTTTTTTCAGACCACTTTGAGTCTGGCTGCTTACTGATGTTGTAGAGTTCAGTCGCCTGTATATAGGCGTCCGCTTCCATCAGCGCCTCTTGAAGGGTAGCAACCCTTTTTCTGATGAGGTCGAACTTAAAGGTTGACTCGTCTTTCAGACCTTTGAAAAAGTCTGTATAGGCCACTTAATCAGACAACCCTTGAATCTGAAATCTCATCAGATTGAACCGCCTGATATATGACCGAAGCCCTTCTCTATTTCCCTGCTGATTGGCACCCAAGTCAAGACTTGTTTTCTTAGCATGGAAGCAAACAAGTACGCAAGCGTCTTGAAGCTGTTGATGCATCCGGCTAGCAAGTTGTCGAACCATCATTGGGCGACGCTCTTCAATGTGGCCGGGAAGCATCGGCACCAGGCGACATCATCCAACATTTGTAAATACAGGAGGTTGGTGTAGGCCATGAGGTGATCCTATGGGTTTGAGGTACCATCATAAGTACCTACCAGAACATTTTTAACCTTGGCCGGTTGTGCCGCCTCAGTTATTTCCTTGGAGAACGCTGAAGGTTGTTCCCTAAGTTTTAGTAGACGGAGCTGCCAGTCTGAAGGTTGGACGTTTTGTGCCGCCTGCACCCAAAAGATGGTCGGCTGCATGTACGGTTATCCATACGGCATGTATGGCTATTGAGGCACGCACATACGGAGCCGAATGGATTATCAAAGGGTTAGAGTGGACGGACTGGCCGCCTGACTGACCCTCTCGCTTTGATTGTGAATACCTCATTAAGGTATTCTGAAAGCTGTCTGGATAACTTGACGTTGAACCTGATTTAGAGAGATGTTGGCTCTTCTTTTGCTTGATTAACATCCGGGCATCAGAATAAGTCTTTTTTGTGCCATCCGGCTGGATGTGTCGAATGACCTTCCTCGTCCCTGTCTCAAGGAATTGGATATTTGTAAGATCGATCAAGGGTCGATTACCCTCCTTTGATTTAGGATGCAGAGTGGGTTCTCTGTCCTTGACAAACTTGTTCCTCCCAGAATAGGAAGGCTTCTTGGCCGACTGCTCCTTGTTAGAGCTAGCCGACTTTTTCTCGATGAGGTCCATTATCTCCCCCTTAAAACTTGTCATAGATCTCATGAGTTCGTCTCGGGTGATGGGAGCTGTGCCTTCGGTCGCTAAGGGTTACCCAAACAGCTATCCGGATGGTTAACTTGGACCTTCTTGATCATTTCCCTGTTTCGTTCCTTCAATGGGACTGGTGTGTCTTGTTTAGAGTAAACTGTCGGCAGTCACATATGTTTTGACTTCAAAGTCGTCATCAGTGTCTTTGTCCGTATAGACCTGAGCGTCTCCCATAGGCCGTTTCTCATTAGGAGGCTGTACTGGTTCTTGTGAAGCCAATGATTCAATTAGCTATGTTTAAATGTGTTTGACTTTGATTTCATTAAATTAGCAATGTTGAATGCGTTTCACTTTCATTTGATTCAATAAGCTTTTTTTTAATGTGTTTGACTTTCATTTGATTCAATTTGCTTTGTTTAAATGTGTTTGACTTTTATTTGATTCAATTAGTTTTGTTGAATGCATTTGACTTTTGTTTGATTCAATTAGCTTTTGTTGAATGCATTTGACTTTCAATTGATTAAAAAAGATTTGTTCGAATGTGTTTGACTTTCATTTGATTCAATTAGTTTAGATTTGTTGAATGCATTTGACTTTCATTTGATTCAAAAAGCTTTGTTTGAATGTGTTTGACTTTCATTTCATTCAATTAGTGTTGTTTAATGCATTTGACTTCCATTTTCTTTAACAAGCTTTGTTTGAATGTGTTTGACTTTCATTTCATTCAATTAGTTTTGTTGAATGCATTTGACTTCCATTTGATTTAACAAGCTTTGTTTGAATGTATTTAACTTTGATTTGATTCAATTAGCTTTGTTGAATTCAATTTACTTTCTTTTGATTCAATTAGCTTTTTTTTAATGTGTTTGACTTTCATATGATTCAATTAGCTTTGTTTAAAAGTTTTTGACTTTGATTTCATTCAATTAGTTTTGTTGAATGCATTTGACTATCATTTGATTCAAAAAGCCTTGTTTGAATGTGTTTGACTTTAATTTGATTCAATTAGCTTTGTTGAATGCATTTGACTTTTATTACCAAAAAATAACAGTTACAACTTACAAAATTAGTTAAGTTGTAACCCCACACTACACAAGACCAAAGGCAAACACACACCCAAACACCCCCAAACTATTTAAAGGCCACCTGGACTTAAGTAAAAAGGCACCTTTTAGGAAGGGTACTCTTTACACGGACCAGGACAACAAACCACAACAACCATCAACAAAATTACATAACTAGGACAATTAAAAGCAAGCTAATAGCTTCATGTATGCATCATAGCAACACAGCACCATAGCAGGTGACAACAGCTCCAAGCACCAGCAGCAAGGTACCAGCAGCAACCACATCAAAACCAGCAACACACCAGCTACAGGCACCTCAACAATAGCGACAGCTACAGGCTAGCAAACCAACAAACAGAAAGGTACAACACCAAACCCAACCATAATAACATTAGGGCAACGGAAACCAACCAACCAGCAGCAGCATAAAAGAGCAACCTGGCAGCAGAAGCAGCAACCAGAAGAAAACATCACCTAGGCAAACACCTAAGGCAGCATAAGCAACACAAAAAAGCGCAGCTATCCCTTAGAACCAGAACATAGCCAGCACAAACAGCACACAACAACAACCTAGATGACAGCAAGAAACCAGCACCTGAAACCGAAAACGGAAGCAGATAAACAGCAGCAGGACAGACTGTAACAAAACACAAAAAAACCGAAATGAGACAACTGAAGAAAACAACAACAACACCCAAAACCACCAATCAGCAACAACATCAGCTACAAAGCAGACAACCACCACACAAAACCAACTAAACCCCCAGTCACACCCACACACAAGACTTATATCAGCTCTTAGCTTATACAACCATTTGCATTGCTTTCTGAACCATTTGTTGCTAATCAATTGCTGACATCTAGTAACCACATTAGTGCAAATCAGCTTGCATAAGTATCTGGGATGCATAACACCCTGCTTCCCGTAAGTAGTGGTTCTTGCCTGCCAAATATTATACACAGCAACAAACAAGATAGCTAGAGCAATTTTGCATTGCATAAAGTCACTGAAACTTCTCTTCCAGATCTTTTAGGAAGTATCTATAGTGTACCCCTTTTGCTTTATTTCCAACCACTGACAGAGCTTATTTATACAGGACCTACTGTAAGAGCAATAAAAAAACAGGTGATTTTGATTTTCAAAAGCTTCACCACATAACAAATAGCTGTCATCATCACACACATTCAGTCTATGTAGCTTCTCTCTGGTTCTTAAACGATCATGGATAGCCAGCCATGCAATGAATAAGTGTTTTGGAACCTTAAGTCTATTCCAAATCCAAGATGTCCAGTTTACTCTTAGAATACAGCCCTGCAGCCACTTATAACCATTAGCAATGGAGTACAACTGATCATCCTATCTGCCACTCAAGAAACCTTCTTTCATCTCCTCCTTCACTTTACAAACTCTATTCCAAGCCCAACTAGCTCTTTTACTAGGAGTCTTTCAAGTAAACCGAATGAACCTATCTAACCCACAGAGAATCCTTCTTTTTCGAAATTTTCCAAACATACTTTCCTAGAGCAGCTTTATTCCAATTACCATAGTTTTGGATTCCCAAACCACCAGCCCTTTTAGGAAGATAAACCCAATCCCAGGAAATAGGAAGGGGTTTTGAGAGGTTAACATTCCCATCCCATAAAAAAGCCCGACAAATCTGATTAATTCTAGCAATGAAACTCTGGGGAAGATGAACACACTGAGACTAGTAAACATGAAAGCTAAGTAGAATAGAGTTAATGAGCACCACTTTAGAGGCATAGGATAAGTTCTTACTAGTCCAACAAGTAATACTAGCAAGCATTTTATCCATAAGAGCATGAAAATCAGTAGCCTTCAAGTATTTTGAATTTAAGGGAATACTGAGATATTTGAAAGAAAACTCACCTTTAATGAATCTAGAGAGCTGAAGAATATCCGCCTTCACCCCTTTATCCACATTCCCAAAATAAATAGTAGACTTTTCTGCATTAGCTTGCATCCCCGAAATCAAATGAAACATATGTAAAGCCTTCACTACTAACAGTACAGATTTTTTATCACCATGAGTGAAAATCATTAAACAATCAGTAAACACCAGGTAGTTCAACTTTAGACTTCTACATCTTTGGTGAAATTTGAAACCCCATTTCTTGCCCACTTTCCTCAACAGCCTAGTAAAATATTCCATACATAGCACAAAGAGGAGAGGAGACATGGGATCTCCCTGTCTGATACCTTTTGCTCACTTGAAAAAACCATTCATCCCACCGTTGATCATAAGAGAAAAAGAAGGAGAGGAAATACAAGCCATCGCCCATTGAATAAACTGATAAGAGAAGTTAAGAGCAGTAAGCATTTGTTCAACAAACCTCCGTTTATTGTTGTAGTCCTTCAAGAGGTCTTAACAAACCAAGATATTATCAATTATTGATCTCCCTCAGATAAAAGCGCCCTAATCCTAGGAACTTTCGTTTGATTCAATTAGCTTTGTTGAATGCATTTGACTTTCACTTGATTTAAAAAGCTTTGTTTGAATGTGTTTGACTTTCATTTGATTCAATTAGCTTTGTTAAATGCATTTGATTTTTGTTTAACTCAATTAGCTTTGTTAAATGCATTTGACTTTCATTTCATTCAAAAAGATTTGTTTGAATGTGTATAACTATGATTTGATTTAATTAGCTTTTTTGAATTCATTTAACTTTCATTTGATCCACATAGCTTTGTTGCTTGCATTTGACTTCCATTTAATCCCAAAAGATTTGTTTGAATGTGTTTGATTTTCATTGATTCAATTAACTTTGTTGAATATAATGGCTTTCGCTTGATTAAAAAAGCTCTATATGAATGTGTTTGACTTTCATTTGATTTAATTAGCTTTGTTGAATGAACTTGATTTTAATTTGATATTTTTTTTTTTTTTTGGTAAATAAGAAATTTTATTAACAAAGAATAAAGAATACAACTTTACAGATCACAAAACTGTAACTCCGAAACTACACAAGCCCCGTAGGCAAACTAACACCGACACAAATCCAAACTATAAACCGACAACCTTCTAGGAAGGGTACTTGAAAACCGAGAGGGAAAACACACTGGACTCAAGTAAACAAGCACCTTCTAGGAAGGGTACTGACAACAAGGACCAGGACAACCAAGAAAGAAAACAACCTAAAAAAACAGCTTAAAAAGGCACCATGCAAACCGTAGGAAAAAAAAGCAGCACCTAGCTTATCAAGACAGACATAGCAGCAGCCAGAAGAGCAGGCCAAGTAAGCCAACTAAACTAATAGCTACAGCACCTAAAAAACCAGCACAGGAAATGGAAACAAAACCCAGGAGCCAGGAACAGCACAAAAGCCCAACACCATGATCTAGAATACCATCAGACCATACCCTAGCAGACCTGAACTCAGCAAAGCCAGAAGATAGCAGATCAAAAAAAAAAAACTAGAAAACCAGCTCCTAGCATCCAGCACACACCAGCAGCACCCAAACAAGACAGAACAGAGACTGCTCAGAACCTTTATCAGGGTAATGCTATAGGAGCTGCACTGAATAAAAACTGCACCAAAACAGAACCTTTAGCATGGCAGATTTCTTTTTAGAAGTTGCAGCCATTTACAATTTCTTCGGGACCACGAATTATCAATCAATTGTTGAACTCTTTCCAAAACTTCAGCACAAATGGAATGACATAATTTCAGAGGTCTAATTACAGGCTTTTCCCAGTATGCATGGTTTCTGGAAAACCAAATTGAGTACACACATGCAGTCAGAGCAGCTAAACATGTTCTCTTCTATATCAAGTCTATGCCCTGCCTGTTCTAGTGCTTCCATGAGGCATTCAAGTTAAAATGTCTTTCAGTAATACCTAACCAGCAGGCAATAACCCCGATGCAAGTTCTACTGTACTGACAATCAAAGAACAGATGGCTGTGAGATTCCACACTGTCACCACATAGAAGACAGCTTGTATCAGGCGTGCAACCAAAACCAGTCAGTCTATCTCTTGTCTTGAGTCGACCTTGAACTGCCAACCATGTAATGAAGGAGTGCCTAGGAACATTAAACCTATTCCAAACCCACTTGCACCAGCTCACCTTAAACTGCTCACCAGCAAGCCAATTATAGCAATCACTTATCTTATAAGGCCTACTAGCCCAATTTCCAAAAGAAAAAACTTGTTGTAACTCTGACAGGCGGTATTTTAGGTCGTTACTAAGACACCTCTATCAAATGATATATGTAGTCCTAAACATGCAACTAAAAGAGTATAGAGGCAAGTTAAGGGTCGAACACAGGGAAACGATTAAGCACCTCTATTTATCTCCCAATGTTAACTAATTCGATCAAGAAGTATGGTGGGTAATGTAATGACTAAAGGGGATAGAATAAAAATTAAAACAAGCACTAGGGGGAAGGATCAAACATGCTATGAATTCGACGAAGTTAGGCATCGGAAAATAGGTTTACATGTAACCCAAGCAACTCATACAAGGCAATATAAGGAATACTCTCTAATCACCTATCGGGATTAAGAGCTTTCCTAGCTAGCATACACTTACACTATCGTCGTAAGGCATACAAGCTAAGGTCATGCAATAATCAATCACCTAATGACTATTCCTAAGTCGCACTATCGTCACGATTTAGTTTAAGTCATTCAACCACAACATGCATATGGCCATAAACATGGAGTGGCTAATAAGTATAAGCACAAGGAAGATTTAATCACAAATATTCCAAATTAACCTAGCCTAGCATACATCAAACTCAAAGCATATCTTCACCAAACCCCTAGTAACAAGAAACTACTCACTAGTCATAACTACAACTACAATCATACTAAGCAACATTATAACCAATGAAATAGTAAGAAAGACAAAGTTTTTATCAACTAAACTAACAAAGGTAGAAACTTTAATCATAAAAACATGAGAAAATAGAGAAATATACCAAAACCTTCATTGAAATCCAAATAAAGAGCCATACATCATTCAATCTCCATGCTTGACTATACATCAATGTTGCAAAATTACTTCTTCAAAAACTAAGAGTAAAACTAATGTTGATGGACAATGAAAATACACTTAAAACTATCAAGATTGTTCAATACAAAAGTGGCTAAAACAAAAACCTAGAAAAATTTCTTAAAAGCTCTCCTCTAAGGTTTCAATGCTAAAAAAACTCCCTATGATAGAATGTTGTCCAAAGTTAGCCGTTTTGCCTCCCTTTCGTTAATTTGGGCTGCAATCGGGATTTGAATCAGCAGCAGACAGGCGCGCCCGCGCGTTAAATGATGGCGCGGCCGCTCCTCGAAATGCGTGCCCGCTCCAAAGTGGGTATTTAATGGTTGGTCCAGCTCGTCAACGCGCCCGCGCTCAAGGGATACACGCCCGCACGTATAGGTTGCGCGCCCGCTCTTACGTTGGCGCGCCCACGCCATTTGTCTTGTCTGGATTTCTTCCCGTTTTGCTGTTGTTCCTTCCATCTCCGAATCAGCGGCAAACACCTGCAATCATGGAATAGGAAGGCAAAGCGTAATACAACGAAAGGGGAGGGGAGTATAGACTACCTAAACCACATGAATACACATTACGCACCACAAAGGTATAATACTCGAACTAGGCGGATCATAGCAAAAACATACTAAAATGGACTGAATTATTACTAAAACTACTAGAAAAGACTATCCTAAGAGCGACATAAATGTCACTCATCAAACTCATCCTTTACAGCACAAAGCCTCCTCCACGCCTAACCATCACATCTCTTAGGGCTATAGGCCCACCAATCCTGGTCTTTTAAATAGACACTATGAATCCATTTTACCCAGAGGGAGTCTTCCTTCTTAGCTATTTTCCACACATACTTCCCCAGGGCAGCCTTATTCCAACTACCACAATCCCTAATGCCCAAACCACCAAATTTCTTAGGTTTACAAACCCAATCCCAGGAAACAGGAGAAGCAGTACCAAGCACTGCAGAACCATTCCATATAAATGCCCTACACAACTGTGTTATCCTATGTATAACTCCCTTAGGCATGAGAATACATTGAGCCCAATATGTATGAAGGCTAATAAGCACAGAATTAACGAGAGTGACCTTGGCATTATAAGAAAGGTTCCTACTAGACCAACAAGTGATTCTAGCAATCATTCTGTCAATGATACTGTCAAAATCAGTAATTCTCATGTACTTAGCATTTAGAGGAACGCCAAGATATCGAAAAAAGGAAAAGACCCAATAGTAAACCCAGAATTACAGATAACGTCCTACTGCAAACCCTCCTCCATACTGCCAAAATAAACAGCCGTCTTATCAGTATCAGCTGCTAGACCAGAGACTTTCTCAAAAGTAGTGAGAGCTCTAATAAGAAGAGAGAACGTTTTCCTGTCACCATGCCCAAACAACATAAGATCGTCAGCAAACACAAGGTGAGTCAAATCCATACTCTTACATCCCTGGTGGAACTTAAAACTTTTGAGGTCACCCACTTTCTTAAGGATCCGAGACAAATATTCTATGACTAACACAAAGAGCAAAGGAGAAATAGGGTCTCCTTATCTTATTCCTTTCCGACCCTTGAAGAAACCATTAAGACCACCATTTATCATAACAGAATAAGAAGGTGTAGAAACACATTCCATAACCCAATTCACAAACTGCTCAGGGAAATTGAGGGCCACTAACATATCCCTAATAAACGACCAACACACAGAATCATAGGCTTTCCTCAAGCCAACTTTGATAGTACACCTAGGAGCCTTCCTTATATTATTATAATTTTTCAACATATCTTGACAAACAAGGATACTGTCTAAAATTGATCTACCCTCAACAAAAACACCTTGATTCTCACTTATCAAACCAGGTAGGAAAACCTTAATCCTTGAGCATAACAGTTTAGAAATAAGCTTGTACAACACATTACAGCAAGCAATGGGTCTATATTGGGAAACAAACATAGCATCCTCAACTTTAGGCACCATAGTCAACAAAGTATTATTAACTTGCTTAAGAAGGCGACCATGCACAAAAAAGATAAAACAGCCTCACACAGATCAGATTTAACAACTTACTTGAGAAACAACAACTTTATAGAACTTACTTGAGAAACCATCCGAGCCCGGGGCTTTATCATCTTCAATACTCCAGAGAGCAGCCTTCACATCAGCTTCAGAAAGGGGCAGACACAACAACTCTCTCTGATCCTGAGTAAGAACAGTCCCTACCTCAATAACTGCAACATGAACAGAACCAGCTGGAGCATGAGTAGACCCTAACAGGTTCTGATAATAGTCAACAAAAGCTCTCACCACCTCAGAAGGCTCCTGAATGACCTTCCCCTCCTGAACAACACTACAAATTCTATTCTGAACACGTCTTTTCTGAATATAGGCATGAAAAAACACAGTGTTTAAATCACCCTCTTTAAGCTAGTGTAACTTAGCTTTCTGTTTTAAGAAAATATACTTAGCAAAATGAGCCTCCTAATAAGCAATTCTTGCCAATCTCTCTTCAGATATCAGAACATCATTATAGGGGTCCAGGTCCAACTATTTCTGAATATCAACCAACTTCCTGGAAGCCACCAAATCAGCAGTTTAATTAGAAGAAAAATAACTCAGATCCTTTTCCTTCAAGGCTCTCTTCACTGCTTGCAACTTCTTGACCACTTTGTACATTGCAGTCCCTGTGATCTCAGAATTCCATTCCTTCTAGACAAACATCATAAACCCAGGAGATGTTGTCCAGTGATTGAAAAATTTAAACGGTTTCACAATATTCTCATTCAAACTAAAAATATTCATACAACAAGGACTATGATCCATATTGCCTTCAGGAAGAAAAACAGCAGAAGCCTTATAAAACTTCCTGAGCCATTCCGAGTTCAACAAAATCCTATCAATTTTCGAGCAGACCCTATGTTCCCCTTCCTGCTTGTTATTCTAAGTGTAATGCATACTTCCAGCCTTAAAATAAATTAAGTCATTTTTCCCAAGATAGTCCCGAAATTCCTTAACCTCAGCAAAAGTACAAGGAGAGCCAATTATATCATCTAAGTTCAAGATGTTGTTAAAATCCCCTCCAATAAACCAAGGATCCTTAAAATCCTTAGCAATCTCAGTCAGTTGATCCCATAACACAATTCTTCTTTTTGGATCATTCAGCCCATACCCCATGGTAACAAGGAACTCACTACCCGAGGCCCTATGCTTAACAGCCAAGTGAATAAGTTGCTCCTCCACCCGAAGAACATTAACCAGAAAAATAGCAAGCAACCACAACACCCAAATTCTACCTTTATCACTCTTCGAATAGTTAGCCGTAACAGACCAAGCATCCCCAAAACTACTAAAAACAGCACCAAACTTCTTTTTCTTTACTTTAGTTTCCATGAGCCCAAATAAACCCAAGTTGGGGTGTCTCAAAACTAAGGGAAATCACACCTTTTATTAGGCAAATTAAGGCCTCTAACATTCCAGAAGCCCACACTATCCATGAGAAGATTAGGAACCTTCCCCCTCCTCCAAGTTCCCATACAATCCCCTACCTTCATCAATTCTACATAATCTCACACCAACAACAATACCCTTCTCCTGGTTCACCAGACTACCATCACTGACTAGATTATCTTCAAAATCATCTAAACAATTGAATCGATTACCTGTTTCAACATTTGCATTCACAATAGATTGTCTAACCTGCTGATTATTGTTGTTTACTTGAGGCTGTTGAACTAGTCTCCAAACGTGCCTGATAGTGCCATTTGTTTGAGGCCTTCTTCTGGTAGTTCTTTGCCTAGCCCACTGATTAGGACACTGCTCATCAGTATGACTCATGCCCGAACATTTTTGGCAATTAATTGGCTTTCACTCATATGTAACTTTCTGAGTTACAGAAGCTCCCGTCTCGTCCAAAAACTCAATCTCCTCAGGAAAGTTCCCATCAATAGAAACTTCAACCATTAATCGAGCAAATTCCAATTTCTCCTTGTTTGTAGTGGCTTTGTCTAACTTAATAGGCTTCCCAATCAACGACCCTATTTTCATTAGGGCTGACTGTCCCCAGAATTTTAAACTTAACCAAGGTAATCTTACCCAAATAGGAACCTCTGAGATCCCCTCCTTCTCTAGATTGATATCAGGTTCCCACCTCTTCATGATCACAGGCCTTCTATCAAAGAGGACAGGACCTCCATTCATCACCTTCTCCATGTTGTCCTTAGTTCAAAATCTGACAAGGAAAACTCCATTCGTTAGCATATTAACCTTGTCAATACCAAACCTGCCCCAAATCCTACGCACAAACCCATTCATGACAAAGAATGGAACCCTAGCACCCAAAGCATAGCATTTTATAGTAGAGCTCCAAAATTGGATTTCAGGATCAACATCCTTGGTAATTATCTGCACCTTACCTCCAATTCCAGTTCCATCACCTTCTACAGGATTCCTAGCTATATTCTCCTTAGTCAGATCAAAACCATCATCCCTGGTGTTTCTAAAGAGAACACTCCATCTCTTAGTACCCTCACTACGAAAGGTACCAGAAGCCCTAGAAGCAGGAGACTCCAAATTTTTTTTTTTGGGGGGGGGGGTAAGCTGAGGGCTTGGAGTCATACCCACATTCAATCCAACAATAAAGCTACTAGACACAGAGAGATTATCCCTAATCATCATCAAAGGAGTCGGGTTTATAGAGCCCGATTGAACATTCTCTCCACGATGATTTACTGTTCCATTGAAAGTATCACAAGGTCCAGGAGAGTAATTGTGTATTACCTGCAACCATTGATTAAACTGTTCTGCATGCAGATATTTGTCTTCCTGAGTGACCTTCCTTGAAGAGTCCTCCTGAGCTCCTTCACCATCCAGCCAACTGACCTCAAACCCAACACCATCTTCTTGATTTCGAGCATTTCTAACAGTCAAACGGGTTCTAGGTTTTGAGCCACATTTCTTCTTAGACTTAGATGAAGAACCCTTCTTCCCCTTAGCCATGGCCCAATCTTAGATTTTAAGGAAAGAAAAATGGTGGATTTTCTCTCTCTAGGATTTTCTCTCTACTTTCATTTGATTTAATTAGTATTGTTGAATGCATTTATTTTTTGATTTAATTAGTTTTGTTGAATGCATTTGACATTCATTTGATTCAACAATCTTTGTTTCAATGTGTTTGACTTTGATTTGATTCAATTAGCTTTGTTGAATGTATTTGTCTTTCATTTAATTCAATTAGCTTTGATTAAATGTGTTTGACTTTGATTTCATACAATTAGCAATGTTGAATGCATTTCACTTTCATTTAATTTAATTAGATTATTTAATGTGTTTGGCTTTCATTTAATTCAATTAGCTTAGTTTAAATGTGTTTGACTTTGATTTCATTCAATTAGCTTTGTTAAATGCATTTGACTTTTTGTTTGATTCAATTAGCTTTGTTGAATGCATTTGGCTTTTAATTAATTCAAAAAACTTTGTGTGAATGTGTTTGACTTTCATTTGATTCATTTAGCTTTGTTGAATGCATTTGGCTTGTTGAATGCATCTGACTTTCTTTTGATTTAATTAGCTTTTTTTTTAATGCATTTGAGTTTAATTTGGTTCAATTAGCTTTGTTTAAATGTTTTTGACTTTTATTTCATTTAATTAGCTTTGTTGAATGCATTTGGCTATCATTTGATTAAAAAAGCTTTGTTTGAATGTGTTTGACTTTAATTGATTCAATTAGCTTTGTTGAATGCATTAAACTTTTATTTGATTCAAATAGCTTTTTTGAATGTATTTGACTTTCATTTGAGTTAAAAAGCTTTGTTAGAATGTGGTTCCCTTTGGTTTTATTCATGTATATTTGTTGAACGCATTTGACTTTCATTTGATTCAATTAGCTATATTGAATGCTTTTGACTTATATTTGATTCTAAAAGCTTTGTTTGAATGTGTTTAACTTATATTTGATTCAAAAAGATTTGTTTGAATGTTTTTTACTTTCATTTGATTCAAGTAGCTTTGTTGTATGTATTTTACTTTTACTTGATTGAAAGCTTTGTTTGAATGTGTTTGACTTTCGTTTGATTCAATTACCTTTATTGAATGCGTTTGACTTTTATTTAACTCAATAAGCTTTATTGAATGCATTTCACTTTCATTTGATTCAAAAATCTTTGTTTAAATGTGGTTTTGTTTCGGGATATTTTTTGTCCCCTGGGAGAGTTACATCACCAAGACTGATTTCCCACCAACTATACCAGCAATTCAACGGAAGCTCTGGGTGTTCGGAGTTCTACCTCTGACGATTAAGTTAGAAAGTTTTCAGAGTGATGTAAAAAGAGCGGAGAGTAAAAGTAGATATTCTCGGATTCCGTTTAAAAAGTTAGAAAGTTTTCAAAGTGATGACGATTAAGTTAGAAAGTTTTCGAGAGAGTTGATTCTGTTTAAAAAGTGCGGAAAGTAAAAGTAGATATTCTCAAAATGCAGGAGATCTCCCTATTTATAGGGTCGTTGGTGAATGTGCCCCTACCTAGGTCATTCTGACCTAGATTTGGTAGGCCGCGCCGTTATGCGGCTTTCTCGCGAATTGGGCCCTTTAGGACGTCTTTTTCCTTGCTGTTTGGGAGTGCCACGTGTCAACTAGGGATTAGTTCATTTTGAACCTCTCATATGGTGACACGTCTCACCCTTTGATTGGGCCACGTGGCCTAGGTATTTTTACCCGAAACATTTGTCTTTCACAGGGGTGACATGGCGTGCTATGTGGCGCTTCTGACACTTGTCACTTAGTCTTTGGTGAACAGTTTTTAACAGTTCACCTTCAGGGAAATTACAGGAGTGCCCCTGAATTTACCCCTCTATAAATAGAATTTTACCCCCCCCTTATTATTGACATTTTAAAAAAAATCTAGAGAGAGAAAGTAAAACGTTCTAGAGAGAGAGAATCTGACAATCGCCTGTGTATTTCTTAGACAATCGCCTGTGTATTTCTCAGACATTTGCCTTTTATCTAGTCCGCCTGTTATAGCCTGTCAACGCTTGACTTTTCAGAAAACACATTTAAGGTATCATCTCCCTTCCCCGTGCTCTTTTATTGTTTGTGTATATAGCACTGAATAAAATGGATTAACCATCAACACAAACGACACAACATAGGTCAGTGGTTAGCCGGTCTCCTGATACGACATAGACTAGGACTTTAGGTGCCGCCTCTGGGTGCTTGGACCACCCTTGTAACTCCCCAAATTCGACCGTTTCTTTGTCTGTGAGGACACAATGCCTAGGTTAATGTGGACGACACCTGATCCAAACTATAGAGAGGAAGGTACGGACGGTGTTCCGCTTAATGAGGTGGGATCGGAACACCGTGAGCTATCCCCTTGAGCATGGCTGGCTGGCATCCCGCCATGGCTGTCATGGCTGCCCAGCTGGCGCCTAGCACCATGCCTGGGCTTGCTGGCCATCCTGCCTACGCACACATGCAGCAAGCGCGCCAAACATGCATTGCAGGCTGCTGACACAAGCATGCATAGTGTGCTGCTACGCTAGCAAGCACGCACAGCAAGCTGCGATGGCTGGGGCTGCTTGGCTAGCAAGCACGCACAACCACACAAACGCACACATGGCTTGCGATGCTGCGTACTATGTTGTGCGATGCTCTACATACTGCAATGGCTAGTCTTGCTTGGCTAGCAAGTACGCACAGCCATGCAGGCATAGCCACAACACAGACACGCATGGCACGCAGCTTGTGATGCTCGTGCTGCGTAATGTGCGTGTGCTTGGCGATGCTTGGCTCTCTAGCATGCATGCGGTTGGTGCCCTAGCCTAGCCTAGCACTCGTATGGCTAGGCCAATGGGAAGCTACAGCTCGGCTCATACTTGTCGCTTGCTTGATTCTACGTCTCGTCAAATTCTAAATTCGACTAGACTTATGACGCTTGGTTTCGTCGCTTTATGCTCGATATCCGACGTCTTTGTTCGTAATACTCTAATGACTCATTTAATCCTTGGGATTATTTCGTCGCCTCGGATCGGTTACTCGATTAGGGTGTGACCTGAAGGGTTTAGTCCAGATTAAGCTGTAATATTAATTACACAATAACATTACTGATCGGAAGCGGCCTCCACCTAAGCATTCCGATCACATAACCTCACTAAAGAATTAGCTGTCTAATAATTCCAAACCCTCCAACGGAATAATACAATTGTTGGAAGGACACCATTCCTTTCACACTGCAAGCCTAGCATGCATTACGTGCTAGGCCAAGCACGCTAGCAAGGCTGGTGCATGAGGCTACAAACATGCTAGCGTGCTAGTGTGCTGGGGCACGCACCCAGCCGCAAGCATGCATCGCATAGCAACTCGCTATGTGTGCTTGTGTTATGTGCTGTGTATGTTGGGCATCGCATAGCAGTAGCGCTCTCGCTAGCACGAGCATCGTAGCAGTGTGCTAGGCATGCTGGGCTTTGCGTCCCTGCTAGCGTAAGAGCACCAAGCACCACTCCACTCGCACAACAAGCACGCACCAAGCAGTAGCATGTCGACTGGATGTGTGCTGGCTGGCTGTGCATGTGCGTGGGGGATAGGCTGGCCAGCAACCCAACCTTGGTTCTAGGTGCCAGCTAGCAGTCAAGGCATGTTGTCAGCTAACCATATCGCATGGTCAACTGGTCAAGGGAGAGGAGCAAGGGGTTGGTGTTTGGCTTAGGGAGCTAGGTGATTTGGTCCCCCCCCCTTTGGTGGTCTTCATGTCACACTTGGAGCTTGTTGATTGATCTTGCATTTTAATTTGTTGTTGATTAAAAAAAATAGAGGAAAACGCAAATCTCCCACATTGATGGGAGAAAGGAGATCAAGTCTTTATTCCCTATAAATACCCAACTTTTGGGTTTGGGAAAAATCACTTGAGTTGAACTAAATTAGGCATCTCATCATTAGTGAGAAAACCTTTATGTTCGTAATACTCTGGTTTTGTTCAAGTCCCAACTAACCCAACAACAGTATCGGCGCCGCGCTCATTTTACTTTTAGTAATTAATAATTAACTGAGGTGATTTAAAATGGATTTAAATTCTTGTTTTGCTTTTTAATTAGATTACATGCTCGTTTTATTTAGTTTTTAGTCTCGTATTTTTCTAATTTTTTCCAACCAACCCAGATTTCGAACAAAAATAGTGGTTTTTTGGTGGAATTGATGTTCTAAATTGTTTTTGAACCTATTAAGGTCTGTCTAGAAGCCAAAATCCACCCCAAAACATGTTTTTCGAGGGGGTTTTCGATTTTGGCAAAACATTTTAAATCTTTAAACCTTGATTAATAATGGCGTGTTAAATGTAGATTAAATGTATGGTTGCATCACCAATCTACTGCAATTATAGACCTTATTAAGCATGGTTATGAAGTCATAATTGGTGCTTAATTTGGTGAGTTCATTTTTTCACATAAACTTGAAATTTTCACATTTTTGCAAATAAATTGCTTCAAGTGTGAATGTTTATGGGGAACTTGTAATTTTAATTTCCTAATATGTTAAAGATCCAATCTTTAACTATTTATTTGGTTGGAACTTTGATTGCTAAATTCCATGTTGAACTAATTTTTTGATTTAATCATTTTTGATTGATTAATGACCTAAAAGTTCAAAACTTGTTATTGAAATTTTATTAATATTCATATTGGAAGATGTAATTTTTCAATTTTACATAAGTTAGTGTTGAAAGTTTTTCATTGGATGAAAGGGTTTAATTTTCCAACCTCTTTAATTTTATAAAATCTCATTTTTAATTTATGTATGGTTAAATTAATTATAAGTATAGCCTTCAATTTTGTAGCATCAAGATGAACTTAAATTGATTTAAAGAAAGGATCTTGAATTAATCTTGATTTGTGCAGTAAAATTGAATTTATTTAAGTTAGACTTGTTATATTTTCATTCTTGCTCAATGTTGACTCTAAAATGAATTTAGAATCAATTTTATGTCACACAAATATCGGGATAAAAATCCAGAAATAAAAGTCGCAAATTGAGGAAAAATCGCCCAAGAGCCACCTACAGCTAGCCTAGGTGTGCATGGAGGTGCTCCTACCGCAACATGTTGCTGCTGTGTGGCGGGCTGGGTGCACGCTATCTGCGTGCTTGCTGGGCAGCAAGTCGTGCTAGCCCCAAGCCACTCGCTGTCAGCGTTGGTATGTAAATTGATGCTGCTAGTGCCAACAGGCATAGCATGCCTGCGTCCAAGCACGCATAGCCATAGCCTTGGTGCCTAGCAAGCCTAGCCCCATTATTGGGATGCTAGGCACTCGGCTTATGGTGGGCTGTTTTTTGCCTTACTTGGGCTATGTGTTTTGCAATTTTTTGCCGTTTTAATTATTTTACTTAATTATTTTAATGAGGCTAGGCCTCGGTTCCTCCGGCTCTTATAAAATAATTTGGCAAAATATGGGTTTACCGGCTTAATTAATTGGATTAATTAATTTAGATGTGGAATTTAGTGGGAGCTTTGTTAATTAGTTGAACTAATTACGTCTTAATCACATAAATGGTTAAACAACTTTGACTAATTTGAATTAGGCGGGTTAATTAAATTAACCACCTAAGTTAACTACTTGTGTGCGCGTGTTATGCATTGTTACTTGTTTTTCGTTGTTAAATGCATGGGTCATTCACAAATAGTGAATGGATGAATGGAATGTACATTGTTTCACAGGTTTTGTGAAAAATAGCAACTAGTGGGGCCCGATTAGGATAGTAAATACGCACTGCGTTCCGTTATGTATATTTGTAATTCTAAATACGATCTGCGTACCATTGCGTATTTTTGTACATTAATATTTAGATTAATCCTAGTCGTAGTAACTAGTAATTGCATTTTTGGCGGAGATGTCTCAAAGACAGCGTTTCTACGGAGACGAGCCAAGCGGATGCATCGAAGATCCTTGAAGATTTGAAGACTCAGGGGGTCATGCTAGTTGCCAAATGCATCTTTTACTTATGTTTTCTATATATAATTGTGTTAATATATGATTGAATGGTATGATAGATGCATCTTTAGGATTTCAAATGTTGCGATGATTAATTAAGTTCACTTAAATCAACCAACATAGAAACCTTAGGTCCGTATAATATTGAGCCAAAATTGCCATTCCAAGAACGACACGTACCTAACTAATGCGCATGGTGACGGGCTACGCCAAAGTGAGGCATCATCGCTTCCCTAGGAACGTAAGGTATACTAGGTATACAAGTCGTCTTGGTTAAGCTCAACGATATCAGTAAGGAGTCCTTAGATGTCGTGGCAATGGAGATAAAATGTCAAAGAAGCATTAGATGCGACGTTTTATCGAACCAAGAGTACCTTGGAGCTATTAACAATTGGATTTCTTACCCTAAAATATTAAGTGTTAAGACAAGCCAAAGCATGCTTAATCACTTTTTGATTTTTGGGATCATGGAATCATTTTATTCTCACCTAAAAGGGACTAATGTTAATGCGTGGATAAAATGCTCCATAAGATTGAAATTTCGCATGAACGCTTTAAATTTAAAACTTATTGGTTTCATGAATGGTTTTTCATTTCAAATTCTTTCAATTGTAGAAATATGTCTGCAAATAACTCAAACAACCAGTTTTCATAACGCCCAATTCTCGATAAGGAGAAGTTGAGTGGGCCAAAATTTCTTGATTGGTAAAGGAACTTGCGTATTATTCTTGTGCAAGAGAAAAAGGAATACGTCCTTGATGAGGAAATGCTCGACACTCCCAGTGAGGAGGTCACTCAGGCTGCCCTTAACCGATGGTAAAGTGCCAATCGGGATGTCAAGTGCATCATGTTAGCCATTATGTCTCCGGACCTTCAAAAGACTTTCTTTGAAAAGGAGACAGCTTTTGAGATCATTTATGAACTTTAGAATATGTTCCAAGAGCAGGCCTGAAATGAAAGGTTCTAAACCCACAGACAGATACTTGAGAGCAAGCTTAAGAAAGGAGAGCCAATAAGCCTACATGTTCTTAAAATGATTGGATTTTTTGAGAACATGGAAAGGCTTAATGGTTGGTATTCAACTGAGATGGTAATTGACATCATTCTCCATTCGCTACACAAAGGCTATGATCAGTTCAAGATGAACTATAATATGCATAGCATGGAGAAAACTCTCACCGAGCTTCATGGTATGTTGAAGCAGGCCAAGCAAACCGTCAAGGATGAAGGGAAGTATGACATTCCTATGGTGAGAAAGGGAAAGCCATTTAAGCGCTCAGGCAAGAAGAGAAGCATTAAAGGGAAAAAGAAAAAGAATTTTCCGCCTAAGTTAAGTGCTGCTATGAGCGGTAAGGATAAGAAGGCAGCCTCTTCTAAATCCGATTCGAAATGTTTCTACTGCAAGAAGAAAGGACATTGGAAGCGTGATTGCCTCAAATTCAAGGAAGATAAGAAGAACGGCACCGTTGCTTCTATATCAGGTATTTTTGTTATAGACTTAAACTTCACTAGCAAACATCATAGGTATTAGATACCGGATGTGGTTCACACCTTTGTTGCAATGCTCAGGGACTAAGGATAAATAGGAGGATAGAGAAGGGAGAGGTCGAGCTTCGGGTCAACAATGGAGCAAGGATGTCTGTCGTATCCGTCGAAACTCTCAATTTGTCTTTGCCCTCTAGGCTTGTTTTAAAACTTGACAATTATTATCATGTTCCAAGAGTTACCAAAAACATTATTTCAATTTCGACGTTGGACGCTAAGGGAATTGAATTTCGAATAAGAGACAATAGTTGTGAGTTTTATTTCAAAAATGTTTTACATGGAAAGGCATATTAAGAAAATGGTCTTTATGTGCTTTCTCTAGAAAAACAAGTTTATAACATTAACGATACCGCCAAAAGAGCTAAGACCATCCAGTCGAATCAAACCTACTTGTGGCATTGTCGACTTGGCCACATTAACATCAAACGCATTAAGAAACTTCCTCATGAAGGTATCCTTGACTCATTGGACTAGGAGTCGTTTGAAAATTGCAAAGGTTGTTTATTAGGAAAGATGATAAAGCAGCCATTCTCCAAGTTGAGAAAAAGGGCAAGTGACTTATTGGCTCTAATACATACGAACGTATATAAACCAATCAGTACACTCGCAAGACAAGGTTATCGATATTTTATTACCTTCCCTGACGACTATAATAGATATGGCTATGTCTACCTTATGTCGAAGAAATCTGAATCTTTTGAGAAATTCAAAGAGTTTCAGAGTAAAGTTGAAAATGAGCTTGGTAAGAAAATCAATGCACTTCCATCGGATTGAGGTGGCGAATATATGAGCCACGAATTCGATGATCACTCAAAAGAAAATGGTATTCTTTCATAACTGACATCTTCCAGAACTCCACAATGGAACCTTGTTAGACATGGTCCAATATATGATGGGTCTTAGTGCACTTCCTATCTCTTTTTGGGGACACTTACTTCTATATGTGGCACTAACACTGAATCGTGCTCCGTCAAAAGCTAGCGAAAAGACTCCTTATAAATTATGGACGAAGAAACCTCCACAGTTGTCTTTTCTTAAGATTTGGGGTTGTGAAGCATATGTCAAGAGATTAATTTCTGACAAACTTCACCCAAAATCTGAAAAGTGTTTCATTGTGGGCTACCCAAAAGAAACCAAGGGGTATTACTTCTACAACAAATCTGAGAATAAAGTGTTTGTTGCTGGTGATGGTGTCTTTTTTAAGAAGGAACACCTTTCCAAACTGGCAGGTGGGAGGAAAATCGAACTCGACGAAGTTCTAGAGGACGAGCAACAAAGTTAACTTGACAATCAAAGTGCTTTAGAAGCAGCTAATGAAATGGTTAGAGTCAAACCGATAATGCAAATGCTCAACCTACTACCCTACGTAGGTCACAACGGCTTAGATCTTAACCAGACAGATACCTTGGTATTGTCTTAACCGAAGATCAAGACATCCTAGTTAAGGATGGTGATGAGATAGCGACATACAAACAAGCTATGACGAGCCCGGCCTATGCAAAATGGCAAGAGGCCAAGAAATCCGAGATGGACTCCATGTCTGAAATTTAAGTCAATGACTTGGTTTATTTGCCTGAAGGTTGCAAACCAATTGGTTACAAATGGATTTTCAAGTTGAAAACAGACAAAGATAGAAATGTATCTATATACAAAGCTAGATTGGTGGCAAAATGTTATAGGAAATTTACGGCGTTGATTATGGTGAAACCTTTTCGCTAGTAACCATTCTTAAGTCCGTCCGGATTATCCTAACAATTGTTGCATATTATGATTATGAAATTTGGAAATGGATGTCAAAATCGCCTTCTTAATGGAATTTTGGAAGAAACTGTGTATATGACATAGCCAGAATTTTTTGTTAATCCAAGCAATGCTGGGAAAGTATGAAAGCTTAAGAAGTCCATTTACGGACTAAAGTAGGCGAGCAGAAGTTGGAATTTGTGATTCAATGAAGCCATTAGTAAGTTTGGTTTAATCAAGAATCCAGATGAGTTTTGTGTTAACAAGAAGGTCTGTGGGAGTGACATTGCATTCCTCGTCTTATATGTCGATGACATATTACTCATCAGAAACAACACTAAACTGTTAGAGTCCGTAAAGGGTAGGCTTGGTAAGTGCTTTTCAATGAAAGACTTGGGAGAGGCATAGTACATATTAGGCATCAAGATCTATAGGGATAGATCTAAAAGGTTGATTGGATTAAGCCAAAGTACTTGTATTGATAAGGTACTGGAACGATTCAACATGGAAGGGGCCAAGAGAGGGCAGCTACCCATGTCACATGTCATAACTTTTAGCAAGAAGCAGTGTCTACAGACACCTATTAAGCGAGAGAGGATGAGTCAGATTCCATATGCTTCGCTTATTGGATCGATCATGTATGCCATGATATGTACCAGGCCAGGTGTATTGTATGCCTTGAGTGCTACAAGCCGATACTTATCAAACCCAGGAGAGGCGCATTGGATTGTGGCCAAGAATATCCTAATGTACTTTGAAAGGAAAAAGGAAAAGTTCCTGGTCTATGGTGGTAGTAATGATTTGGTTGTTGAAGGTTATACTGACGGGAGCTTCCAGACTGTCAGAGACGACTGTAAGTCGCAGTCAGGGTACATATTCTGCCTAAATGGAGGAGCGTTTAGTTGGAAGAGTGCTAAGCAAAGCACCACTGCAGATTCTACAACTGAAGCCGAATACTTGGCAGCTTCGGAAGCAGCTAAGGAGGCAGTTTGGATTCGTTATTTTATTAGTGAACTTGATGTTGTACCCTCCATCAAGGGTCCAATAGACCATTATTGTGATAACAATGGAGTTATTGCTCAGGCCAGGGAGCCTAGGGAACATTAGAAGGTCAAACATGTCAAGCGGCGGTTTCACATGATAAGGGAATGGAAGTCTTAGGGTTAGTGTGTAGTATGATTTATAGATCTGTTTCTTGTGCTACAACGAAATGATTGTCATAAATTATTTGCATAGATACTAGTTTGGAACTGTACCGGATCGACCTATAAGAGCACTATAAGAGATTTAAAAACTGTCATAAGTACATTTCTCATTATAGCTATTAGAACCTTTTTCCTAGACCATGAGTATTGTAAGTTCTCTTTTTGAGTACTAGTCGTTTTGATGTTGTCAAACGTCTACCGTAAATGGGGATTATAACGGCAACACTCAGGCGACTAGGTCCTCTTAGTAAGGGAAGCTAACAATACAAGACTGGGAATGTCCCCCTATGAACAACAGGGAATATATTTTTGTTGTTTACAAGGCCTCTCAAAGAGCGAGACTGTGAAAATACATGGTCGTGCTCAGGTGGATTTTAGAAATCATTTGCTTTTTGACAGTCGAACAAGAAAATTGAGAAACACTTCTGGACACAATAAGGATGATGAAGAATCTTACCTTATAGTGCATGAAGAGACATTTAGCGACATAGGAAATGGGCTATACACTAACTGCACACTTGTCCGAAAGGGCAAGTGGGAGATTAAAAGGAATGTTGTCCTTCCAACAAGGGTATTATTTCGATAGAAGGTTCAGAATTATTAGAATGCCTAGGTTGAGGTTTCTTCCGATCAGTAATATTAATGCATGATTAATATTAAGGCTTAATCTTGAATGAACCCTTCGGGTCGCACCCCTATCGAATAACCGATCCGAGTCGACGATTCAATCTGAAGGGTTATATGAGTCATTAGAGTATTGTTTGGGGGTTTTTTAGATGTCCTGCGGGAGAGTTACAATTTCCTAGTGTTGAGGGTAAAAATTACCCAAGACACGTGGCCCAATGGGCCGGTGACACATGGCGCATCACCATTGGTCAACAGGGCTCCAATCCCCTGTTGACATGTGTCCTTGGCACCCTTCATGGCAAACTTGTCTGTCCCAATATAAATAGTGGGGCAAACCTCATTAATGAGGCATTCATAAATACAAACACTATTACCAAGCAGTGTCTCCGTCAAACACTCAGAAACAGACTAAGCGGATCAGTCTCGCGAACCCTCCGCGCGATCTGGTCCCAAAGTGATCCATCCGGGACAATATGGTCCACCATATGTACCGGGTGGATCTCCTTTTTCCGCACCAAGCCTCTTCGGGGGTCATGTGCAGCAGCTGTTTCAACCCGCGGATTGGCAGCTGCGCCTGCTTAATCGGGGAGAACAGCCAACGGCGTTCTCGCCAGACATAACCCAGGCAACACAATTGCTCAAGGTCAAGAATGTGTTGGTACGTGCCTATGATGGCACCTCCAACCCGAAAGACCACCTAATGGCATACTCCAACCTCATGTATCTACAGGGGTTGGATGATGCCGCCTGGTGTCGATGCTTCCCGGCGACCCTGAAGGGAATTGCCTAACGGTGGTTTGGTAATCTACCATCCGGACGCATAAACAATTTCAAAACCCTGGCGTTTTTATTCACGTCAAAATTCTCATTGAACATCCTTGCCAAAAAGACCAGCCTTGATATTGGGGTAATACAGCAGGGTGAGAAGGAAGGACTCCGGTCCTACGTCAGGCGGTTCAATCTGATGAGAATTCAGATTCAAGGGCTGTCTGACGAAGTTGCTTACACAGACTTCTTCAAGGGTCTGAAGGATGGGTCGATCTTTAAGTTCGACCTTGTCCGGAAAAGGGTAGCCACCCTCCAAGAGGCATTTATGGAAGCCTATGTACAGGCGACGGAGCTTTGTGCTGTAAAACAACCGTCAGATTTCAAAAAATCTGATAGGAAAGATAATCGGCCACAACAGCCGGCAAAAAAGGAAGACAAAAGAAAGGGAATCTGGGCGGCAGACCGGTCTGGTCAACCAGCCCCGAAGGCAAGAAGAAAATCTGAACCGTGCATCCCTAATTACGAGTTCACAAAAGACTACACCTCCATTCTCATGGAAATCAAGGACTAGTTGTCCCTCCAGAAATCGGCCTCCATGAAAAGCCCCGCCAGTAGCCGGGATAAGAGCAAGTACTACCAATACCATGAGGATGTTGGACATGACACTAATGGCTGCTAAAGCCTCAGGCGGCTGTTAGACCGTCTAGATGACGAGGGAGCTCTAAAGTCTTACCTGCCAAAGCCCAAAGGCAACCCTAAAACAAACAAGGGGCATACAGCAACAACCAGCCCTGCTAACTCCGAAACGGATGAAGAGACTTTCTTCACAATAGCAGGCGGTTTTGCCGGTGGAGGCCCAACCATCCGGGGTACAAAAGACAATATCAGGAAGCTGGTCATTTCAGTTGATGAGGGCCAGACGTCAAAGGACACCTTTCCTGAGGTCCTTATTTCGGAAAAGGAGTGGAACAAGGTCAGAAGGCCTCACGATGACCCCATCGTCATTGAATGCAAGGTTGCCAACCAGAAGGTTGGCCGGATCTTAATAGATACCGGGAGCTCGACTGACCTAATCAGCTATTAGTGCTTGACAAAGCTCATATACAAGCCCACCAACATGCAGCAAGTGCCTCACCCCTTAGTTGGTTTTAGGGGAGGAGTGGTGCATCCGGTAGGAAGCATTGACCTTCCTATCCGGTTGGGTGTAAAGGGGCAAGGATGCCACATGGTTGTCAAGCTCTTAGTTGTGGAGGAACTGACTGCCTACATCATGATATTTGGCCGTCCGACCCTCAATGAGTCCAAGGCTGTCATTATCCCATCTCTCATGCTGGTCAAATTTGAGAAGGATGATGGTACAGTCGGTACCTTAAAAGGGGACCAGAAGACGGCTAGGGAGTGCTATCTCTCTGACGTCAAGCCAACTATGGGTACAGCCGGTCAAGGTGAGCCCATAGATGTTGATAACTACGATCCAGCAGTCCCAGCTTCAAGGGCAGCCGGTAAGAAAATAAAGGCGGACCAACTGGCACCCGTCAAAAAAAAAAAAAGCAAAAGCAATCACTTGCCGGAGAAAGGTCGAATGACATTCGACTCCAACCGGCAGGAGAGAGCGTTGATGTCGTCCTAGACGACAACCGGCCCGACAAAACTGTAGGGTTTCGTAGTGACCCGACATTACGCGGAAGGAAACCCACCAAGACCCGCCCCTTAATTAAAGCAATTAAACAAGCATAATAAACTTAATCAAACAAGATTAAGGACTAAAATTATACCTTTGACGCGTGCTTCGCTCCAAAAGAGCTCTTACATCAAAATCCCGAAAAGACGAGATCTCCGACGGATCGTACCCTCGACCTGACCCGAGCGTCCTAAGTCTTGAAGGTTAGTCAAGACCCGGACAAAATAACTATGAGTTTTACGAATCAAAGGTTTACTATTTTCAAGAGTTGCCTTTTTAATTCCACTCAAGGTTGTTTCAAATCCTAATACCAAGCTTGGTATTTATAGGGAAATGATCCCTTGATATTTCATCCTCCACTAATGTGGGAGAATGTATTTTTGCTAAATAATTTATTTCTAAAATAAATAAATAAACAAAACTAATCACAATGCAACAAGTGTCAAATAGAGAGAGAAGGTTAGGTGAGGACCATGAATGGGTGGGGTGGACCATTGCCTTGCTTCTCTAGGCCTTGCCCAAGCTTGGTCCCCACCCCTCACCTAAACCGCCACCTCATGGGCAGCTGGGCTGGCAGCCTGCCTTGGCTGCCAAGGCTGCCAGCTGGCACCTAGCACCAAGGCTGGGAAGCCAGCCAGCTTGGTGTGTGCTAGCACTGGCCTAGCACGCATCATCCCTACGCACGCTGCGAGCTGCTGGGCGCTGATGCTGCTAGCCTAGCGCTGCTGCTGCCTAGCACTCTCTCGCATCGCAGCGCTAGCACAACCAGTGCTAGCTGGGCATCGCTGGCGCTGGCCCTCGCATCCCACGCATTGGTCGGTCGCACATGCATCACGCACCAGCCATGCGCCATGCACCACGCACACACTCGTGTCCCTCGCTGCACTTCTCGCACAGGCATCACACGCATTGCTAGCCCACACGCATCAATGCGCCTGTGGTGCGAGGCTGCTTGTGCGAGGCCTAGCATCACGCAAGCGCCCAGGCACTCGCATGTGGTGCGATGCTTGGTGTTGCCATGCGAAGGCTAGCACACAAGCATCCACGCACATGATGCGCCATTGCTAGGCAACTAACCATGCTAGCACTTGGTGCTTGCGATGGTGTTGCCAAGCCAAGCACGCACGCACGCAGCACCTCGTGCTTGACATGGTGCGCGTGGTGCCTGCGATAGTTCTGCCATGCCAGGCACGCACGCACGCAGCACCAGGCCCTACGATGGTGCGCCTGGTACGCCCATTGCTTGCGATAGGAGCCATATGCACCCAGGCACCCACGCTAGCATGCTGCTAGCTGCGATGGGCCGCCTGGTGCCTGTGTGTCTTGGGATGGCTACCATGCGCACCCAGGCACCCATGATAGCATGCTGCTAGCTCGCGCGCCTAGGCTGCGATGATACCTAGCACACCATGGTGCGCCTAGCACATACATGGTGCGCCTAGGTTTGTTATGAGCTAGCCTAGCCTAGTTACGGCTACGCTCATACTTGTTGCTTGTGATTTTGCGACGCTCATTCTCGACGCCCTAGGCTCAATTTTCGACGTCTGTGTCCGTAAAAATCTGTTGACTCATTAAATCCTTTCGGATTAATTCGACGTCTCGGATCGGAGATTTGATTGGGTTCGACCCGAAGGGTTCAATTAAGATTAAGCTGTAATATCAATTGTACCTCGATATTACTGATCGGAAGCGGCCTCCACCTAGGCATTCCGATCACTTGACCTTACTAAAGAATTAGCTCTGTAATAATTCTGAACCCTCTATCAGAATAATACACTTGTTGGAAGGACACCATTTCTTTCAATCACCCACTTGCCCTTCCGGACAAGTGTGCATATTGTGTATAGCTCATTTCCTTTGTCACTTAATGTTTCTTCGTGAACTATAAGGTAAGATTCTTTGTCATCCTTATTACGTTCAGAAGTGTTTCTCGATCTCCGAGTTCGACTGTCAATAAGCAGATGATTTCTAAAATCCATCTGAGCATGGCCATGCATTTTCACAGTCTCACTCTTCGAGCGGCCTTTTAAACAACAAAACATTTTCCTTATTGTTAGTAGGGGGACAATCCCAGTCTTGTATTGTAAGTTCTTCTTACTAAGAGGACACAAACTCCCGAGTGTTCCCGTTATGATCCCCAGTTACGGCAGATGTTTGGAAACATCAAAGAGCCTAGTACTCAAACAAGAAAACTTCACAGTACTCATGGTCTGAGGAAATAAGTTCCGATAGTCATAATGAGAAATGTACTTATGACAAAATTTAAATTTTCTTAAAGTACTCTCATAGGTCTTATCCAGTACAGTTCTAAACTGTACCTGTGCAAATGATTTATGACTGTCACGTCCTCGCAGCACAAGAAACGGTGATGTAAATCATACTACACACTAATCTATGGCGGTCATCAATCGTCCATATGTTAGATGACCTCGATTAGGGATACTTTTCGATTTAATATTCAATGTTCACTTAACAGGTGTTTCTTTATCCAAGACATGGTCTTGATACCCTGTTTTGAATATTTCTGTAAATCAAATGGACTCATTTCTTAATTCTAAACCACAATTAAATAGTAATGGAGTGAATGATAATTTTGCACAAAAATTAATTAGTCCATTAATGAATGGTTTTAGTACAGTGTCTTACATTAAATCAACCCGTTTAATTAAAACACATGTACAGGGAATTTCAAAGCCAGTCTCCAACATGCTTGATTCCCATTGCCTCAGCGTGTTTGTTGTGTTTCACTTGAGGCAAAGGTTTAGTCTAAGGATCGGCTACATTATCATCCGTGCCGATCTTACAAATTCTGATTTCACCTTCGGATTTCCATTCCCTTATCATGTGAAATCGCCTTTGCACGTGTTTGACCTTCTGGTGTTCTCTCGGCTCCCTGGCCTGAGCGATAGCTCGATTATTATCACAATAGAGATCTATCGGCCCCTTTATTGAGGGTACAACACCAAGTTCACTGATGAACTTGTGAATCCAAACAGCTTCCTTCGCAGCTTCCGAAGCGGCCAAGTACTCGGCTTTAGTTGTAGAGTTTGCAGTGGTGCTCTACTTGGCACTCTTCCAGCTGAACGCTCCTCCATTCAGACAGAATATATACCCCGACTGTGACTTGAAGTCGTCTATGTCAGTCTGGAAGCTAGCGTCGGTGTAACCTTCAACAACCAGTTTTTTGTGGCCTCCATACACCAGGAATTTATCCTTGTTCCTTTTCAGGTACTTGAGGATGTTTTTGGCCGCAGTTCAATGCGCCTCTCTTGGATTCGATTGGTATCGACTCGTTGTACTCAGGGCATACGATAAATCCGGCCTTGTACATATCATGGCATACATGATCGATCCGATTAGCGAAGCATATGGGATTTGATTCATCCTTTCTCGCTCAACAGGTGTCTGCGGACACTGTTTCTTGCTGAGTGTTATGCCATGGGACATGGGTAAATGCCCTCTTTTGGCATTTTCCATGTTGAATCGAGCCAATACCTTATCAATGTAAGTACTCTGGCTTAATCCAATCATCCTCTTAGATTTATCCCTGTAGATTTTGATGCCCAATATGTACTGTGCCTCTCCTAAATCCTTCATTGAAAAGCACTTTCCCAACCAGCCCTTTACGGACTCCAACAATTTTGTGCTGTTTCCAATGAGCAGTATGTCATCGACATACAGGACTAGGAATGCAATATCACTCCCACTGACCTTCTTGTATACACAAGACTCATCTGGATTCTTGATAAAACCAAACTTGCTGATGGCTTCATCAAATAGCAGATTCCAACTCCTGCTGGCTTGCTTTAATCCATAAATGGACTTCTTCAGCTTGTAAACCTTTCCACCGTTGCCTGGATCAACAAAACCCTCTAGCTGTGTCATATTCACAGTTTCTTCCAAAATCCCATTAAGGAAGGCGGTTTTGACATCCATTTGCCATATTTCGTAATCGTAATATGCAGCAATCGCTAGGATGATCCAGACGGACTTTAGCATTGCAACTAGTGAAAAAGTTTCATCATAGTCAATCCCGTGGACTTGTCTATAACCTTTTTCCACCAGTCTAGCTTTGAATATCGATACATTTCCATCTTTGTCTGTCTTCACTTTGAAGATCCATTTGCAACCAATGGGTGTATAACCCTCGGGCAAATTCACCAAGTCCCAGACTTGATTTTCAGACATGGAGTCCATCTCAGATTTCATGGCCTCTTGCCATTTTGCAGAGTCGGGGCTCGTCATAGCTTGCTTGTATGTCGCCGGCTCATCACCATCCATAACTAGGATGTCTTGATCATTAGTTAAGACGATACCGAGGTATCTGTCTGGTTGAGAACTTTGCCGTTGCGTCCTACGTAGGGTAATCGGTTAAGCATTTACATTGTCTGTTTGACTCTGACCAATCTTCTCAGATGCTTCCAAAGTATCTAGATTGTCAGTTTTGTCAGGTTGACATTGTTGCTCGTCCTCTCGAACTTCGTCGAGTTTGATTTTCCTCTCACTTGTCATTTTGGAAAGGTGATCCTTCTCCAAAAAGACACCATCACGAACAACGAAAACTTTGTTCTCGGATTTATTGTAGAAGTAATACCCTTTGGTTTCTTTTGGATATCCCACAAAGAAACACTTATCCAATTTGGGGTGAAGTTTGTCCGAAATTAATCGCTTGACATATGCTTCGCATCCCCAAATCTTGAGAAAAGACAACCTGGGAGGTTTCTTAGTCCATAATTCACATGGAGTCTTTTCAACAGCTTTTGACGAAGCTCTATTCACTGTTAGTGCTGCTGTTTGTAGCGCATGTCCCCAGAACGAGATAGGGAGTTTACTAAGACCCGTCATTGACCGAACCATGTCTAACAAGGTCCGGTTCCTCCGTTCGGACACTCCGTTCCATTGAGGAGTTCCAAGAGGTGTCAACTCTGAAAGAATGCCACATTCTTTCAAGTGATCGTCAAATTCATGGCTCAAATATTCGCCACCTCGATCCGATCGAAGTGCTTTAATTTTCTTGCCAAGTTGATTTTCAACCTCTTTCTGAAATTCTTTGAACTTTTCAAAGGATTTAGATTTATTCGACATTAAGTAGATATAGCCATATCTACTATAATCGTCGGTGAAGGTGATAAAATATCGGTAACCTTGCCTTGCGGGTGTGCTCATAGGTCCACATACATCCGTGTGTATTAGACCTAATAAGTCACTTTCCCTATCTCCAAACTTGGAGAATGGTTGTTTGATCATCTTGCCTAATAAGCATCCTTCGCAATTTTCAAACGACTCCAAGTCGAATGAGTCAAGAACACCTTCTTGAAGAAGTTTCTTGATGCGTTTGATGTTAATGTGGCCATGACGACAATGCCACAAGTAGGTTTGATTTGACTCGATGGTCATAGCTTAGTGGTATCAACTTTTGTCATATGTAAAACATGCAATTTAATTGAACATAAATTTGTAAGACAAACTTGAAACAACTATTGTCAAAAGTCTTACATTTGAAATTCCTAGGTGTCCAACACCATGGATCATAATATGTTCAAAGAATGAAGAAAAACTAGAATTAGTTTAATTGCATGTCATAGACAAAATGGTGCATGCAAGCACGACCGAAAAACCATCTTCGTCGTCTTTTGTCCATGCACCAACACTTGATAAGCTTCTCACTTGGTCCCTAAAAAGGCAACATTAAGTGAGTCATACTTGGTATCCAATACCTTATGATAAGCTTAATCTACAAGTGTTTGAGGAAGATACCTGAGGCGGATGCTCCATTCCTCTCCTCCTCCTCTCGAAAGAGCTTGCATTCTCTTTTGAAGTGGCCTTGCCCGCCACAGTAGAATCAACGCATCTTAGCCTTAACCTTGAGATCCCTCCTTCTTGATGGTCTTTTGGTTGCCCCAAATGAGTTGGACCGGTGCAGAAGCTCCACCACATTCGTTAAGGAATGTGTCTCCTTTGAATCAGAAATATATGCCCTTAATGCATCATATCCTGAGTGGAGTGAAGTGAGAAAAATATGACCAGCCATTCCATCTTCTAGTGGAATTCCGAGGAGTTCCATGTGCTTGAAGAGCTTAGTCATTCTTGCCACATGGGGTCGGAGGGGCATACCCGGTCTCAACTTAGTGTTGTAGACCGTTGACCAAAGATGGTACCTCTCTTTCGCAAGACAACCTTGATCTGACGGCTTTACATTCATGTCCGTAAGCGACCTAGTCACTTCAAACAAGAGTCCATCATTGTTGTTGTTGAAACTCTTAGAGAATCTCACACCGACAACATCCCTTAGTCCTCCAAGGAACAAGTCTGGGAAGGATAATGGAAGTTTTTCTTTCCATTCTTCCGGGATGGAGTTAGCCATGAGTTGTGACACTAATTTGCAGTCTTTTGACCATGCACAATAAGTTTCGTCACTCAAGAGGGTCTTGGAACAGAGATTTGGGAGGGAAGTATCCAGAACATACTTCTTGGAACAACTCCGGAGAGTTTTCCTGAGTTCTTCTTCCCATTCATCAAGGTTTGTTAAGTTAATCTTGATAGCTAACTTATCGGGGAGTTCCGGGCAAATTTGGTTGTTGTTCGAGTTACTTGCAGACAAGATTCTACAATTGAAAGAATTTGAAGTGAAAAATCATTCATGCATCAATAAGTTGAATTTTAAAGCGTTCATGCACTTATTCACACTTATTGAACATTTTATCCACGCATTTTAAAATGTCCCTTATGGGCGAGAATAGAATGATTCCGAGATCCCAAAGATCAAGAAATGGTTAAGCATGCTTTGGCTTGTCTTAACCATTAATTATCTTAAGGTAAGCAATCCAATTGCTAATAGCTCCAAGCTACTCTCGGTTTGATAAAATGTCGCATCTAATGCATTCTTGACATTTTATCTCTTTTGCCACGACATCTAAGGACTCCTTACTGATATCGTTGAGCTTAACCAAGACAACTTGTATACCTAGTATACCTTACGTTCCTAGGGAAGTAGTGATGCCTTGCTTTGGAGTAATCCATCACATACGCGCATTAGTTCGGTAAGTGTTGTTCTTGGAATGGCAAATTTTAGCTCAATATTATTAAGGGACCTAGGGTTTCTATGTTGGTTGATTTAAGTGAACTTAACTAATCATCGCAACATCATAGAAATCCTAGACATGCATCTAGCAAACATATATAATAACAATATATAAGGCATAAAATAGATGCATTTGGCAACTAGCATGACCCCTTGAAATCTTCAATTTCCATGGGTCTTCATCTTGGCTCGTCTTCCTCGAAACTCCGTCTTGAGACTTCTTGGCCAAAATAATATAAAAGAAGCTAGCTAGAACGACTAGGATTAATCTAAATAGTACAAAAATACTTAACGGTTCGCAGACCGTATTTAGATTTACAAAAATACATAACGGAACGCAGTCCGTATTTTCTATCGTAGTCGGGCCCCACTAGTTGCCATTTTCAAAGAACCTGTTTTGAAAGCAATTTTTCATTCACCCGTTCACTATTTGTTAACGGCCCATGCAATTTTACGAAATGCATAATTAAACACGCAAAACTAGTAACTAACTTAGGTCGTTAATCCAATTAACGCGCCTAATTGAAACTAGTCAAGGTGGTTTAATCCATTATTTCTAAACGCAAAATGCTAACGCATTTAATTGAGCTCCCACTAAATTCCGCATCCGTACTTAATTAATCCGATTAATTAAGTCGGCATTATCCATAATTTGTCAAAATTTTGCAAAATCGAAAATTGAGGTTTTTAGCGTCGTTAAAATAATTAATTAAAATTATTAACACAGGAAAAACGCAAAATCATAGCTCAAGTACTAAGCAAAATCACCCAACAAATCCCTTGGTGGGTGCGCACCATGGCTACTAGGCAGCCCATGGCATGGCGCCATGGTGCGTGGGTGAGGCCTGTTTGTGCCTAGCAAGCAGTGCCTCAAGCCCAGCTACCACCTAGCATGCTTCCCATGCTTGCTAGCACGCTGGTGCCTGCAAGTATCTGACCTGCTGGGCAGGCGCATCATGATGCTTGTGGTGCTCTGGGCCGATGCTTGCTGCCTTGCTGCCCAGCAGCATGCTTCGCAAGCTAGCCCCAGCCACCCCACGCACCCTTGCCATGCATCCCAGCCACACACATAGCGCATAGCACCATTCAAGGCTCGCCCTTTTGCGCACCACAAGAAGCCACAAGTGGGCTGCTACGCAGTCCAACTAGCCTTGGTGGCACTCGGGTGTGTTGCCTTGATTTGCGTGCTATGACTCGGGATTTTAATCCCGATTTACGTGTGACATGAATTAATTTCAAATTATATTTTAGAATTAATTTTAGGGAAAATAAAATAAAACAAATATTAAGTCTAACTTAAACAAATTTATTTTATTAGTGCACAAGCCTAAATTTATCCAAAATTCAATTTTTGAACAAAATTAGGTCAAACCTTATGCTTAAAATAAAATGAGCTATGTCCAAAATTAATCTTGCCAATATGCAAATTAATAATGGATTTGACAAAAGGGGAGTTGGAAAAATAATTTAACCATCCAATGATAAAAATTTTCCAACTTGCATACTTGTGTAAAATACCAAGATTACATCTTCCAATATGAAGATTAATCAAATTTTACTCACTAGTAATTGAACTTAATGGATTTTAATCAACCAAAACATGAAAAA
Source organism: Chenopodium quinoa (assembly GCF_001683475.1). Classification (NCBI taxonomy): domain Eukaryota; kingdom Viridiplantae; phylum Streptophyta; class Magnoliopsida; order Caryophyllales; family Amaranthaceae; genus Chenopodium; species Chenopodium quinoa. The sequence continues at coordinate 345,953 of NW_018742569.1, read as the reverse complement.
ATCCAAACTTTGTTCAACATGGAATTTAGGGTTAGCGTTCCAATCATTTAAACATTTAAAGATTAGAACTTTAACATTACTTGGGAACTTAAAATACAAAATCACAACAAGTTTTCACACCTTATTGCAATTTATTTGCATAATTGTGAAAAACAAGTTTATGTGATAACTTGGTATATCAACTTAAGCACTAATAAACACTCCATTATTATGCTCAAGGATATTTTAAAACCAGTAGATTAGCACTAATAAACTTGGTGTTTTAATGTGCATTTAATCTAACCTTGTAATGCTTGCATTAATCAAGGCTTAAAAAGAATTAAAACTTTCGTTGAAAAACGAAAAACCCCAAAAAAATTGGGTTTCTGGTTCGAATTTGGCTTTTGGACAATCCTTAATTAAAGCAATTAAACAAGCATAATAAACTTAATTATAATGAGCATCTAATCTAATTAGATGAACATGAACCAGAAAATCAAATTCTTTAAAACACCTTAATTAAACAATAATTGCAAAAATTAAAAGGAGCGTGGCTCCGATACCGCTGTAGGGTTTCGTAGTGACCCGACACTACACGGAAGGAAACCCACCAAGACCCGCCCCTTAATTAAAGCAATTAAACAAGCATAATAAACTTAATCAAACAAGATTAAGGACAAGAATTATACCTTTGACGCGTGCTTCGCTCCCAAAGAGCTCTTACTTCAAAATCCCGAAAACACGAGATCTCCGACGGATCGTACCGTCGACCTGACCCGAGCGTCCTAAGTCTTGAAGGTTAGTCAAGACCCGGCAAAATAACTATGAGTTTTACGAATCAAAGGTTTACACTTTTCAAGAGTTGCCTTTTTAATTCCACTCAAGGTTGTTTCAAATCCCAATACCAAGCTTGGTATTTATAGGGAAATGATCCCTTGATTTTTCATCCTCCACCAATGTGGGAGAATGTATTTTTGCTAATTAATTTATTTCTAAAATAAATTAATAAACAAAACTAATCACAATGCAACAAGTGTCAAATAGAGAGAGAAGGTTAGGTGAGGACCATGAATGGGTGGGGGGGACCATTGCCTTGCTCCTCAAGGCCTAGCCCAAGCTTGGTCCTCACCCCTCACCTAAACCGCCACCTCATGGGCAGCTGGGCTGGCAGCCTGCCTTGGTTGCCAGCTGGCGCCTAGCACCAAGGCTGGGCAGCCAGCCAGCTTGGTGTTTTAGCAAGCAGTGCTAGCATGCACTGGCCTAGCACGCATCAGCCCTACGCACGTTGCGAGCTGCTGGGCGCTGATGCTGCTAGCCTAGCGCTGCTGCTGCCTAGCACTCTCTCTCGCATCGCATCGCTAGCACAGCCAATGCTAGTTGGGGATCGCTGGCGCTGGTCGTCGCATCCCACGCATTGGCGCTGGCGGTCGTACATGCATCACGCACCAGCCATGCGCCAAGCACCACGCACACACTCGTGTCCCTCGCTGCACCTCTCGCACAGGCATCACACGCATTGCTAGCCCACACGCATCAATGCTTCGTGGTGCGAGGCTGCTTGTGCGAGGCCTAGCATCACGCTGGCGCCCATGCACTCGCATGTGGTGCGATGCTTGGTGCTACCATGCGAAGGCTAGCACACAAGCATTCACGCACATGGTGCGCCATTGTTAGGCAGCCAACCATGCTAGCACTTGGTGCTTGCGATGGTGCTGCCAAGCCAGGCACACACGCACGCAGCACCTAGTGCTTGACATGGTGAGCCTGGTGCCTGCGATGGTGCTGCCATGTCAGGCATGCACGCACGCAGCACCAGCCCTGCGATGGTGCGCCTGGTGCGCCCATTGCTTGCGATAGGCGCCATATGCACCCAGGCACCCACGCTAGCATGTAGCTAGCTGCGATGGGCTGCCTGGTGCCTGTATGGCTTGCGATGGCTACCATGCGCACCCAGGCACCCTTGCTAGCATGCTGCTAGCTCGCGCGCCTAGGCTACAATGATACCTAGCATACCATGGTGCGCCTAGCACACACATGGTGCGCCTAGCACACACATGGTGCGCCTAGGTTTATTATGAGCTAGCCTAGCCTAGCTACGGCTACGCTCATACTTGTTGCTAGTGATTTTGCGACGCTCGGTCTCGACGCCCTAGGCTCGATTTCCGACGTCTGTATTCGTAAAACTCTTTCGACTCATTAAATCCTTTCGGATTAATTCGACGTCTCGGATCGGAGATTCGATTGGGTTCGACCCGAAGGGTTCAGTTAACATTAAGTTGTAATATCAATTGTACCTCGATATTACTGATCGGAAGCGGCCTTCACCTAGGCATTCCGATCACTTGACCTTACTGAAGAATTAGCTCTGTAATAATTATAAACCCTCTATCGGAATAATACACTTTTTGGAAGGACACCATTCCTTTCAAGAACCGTCAAGGTTGGGACGGTTGCTTTTAAGGTGTTGGGGACAAATTTGCTCCAACTGCTGAAGGAATTCAAAGACATTTTTACCTTTGAAGTGGAAGAGATGCCAGGCGTAAGCCCGAATCTAGATGTCCACAAACTCGCCGTGGATCCAAAAAAGAAGCCGGTTAGGCAAAAAAGAGAAATCATGGCGAGGAGAGATCTTAGGCAGCAGCCGCCGAGGTCAAGAAGTTGTTAGATGCTGGGTTCATTCAGCAATGCTACTACCCGGATTGGGTAGTAAACGTTGTTCTGGTTAGAAAGTCGAACGAAACTTAGCGGATGTGTGTAGACTACACAGATCTGAGTAGAGCATGTCCAAAAGACAGTTACCCGCTCCCACAGATCGATAGCCTGGTCGACTCTACAACCGGTCATGCTTTGATGAGATTCATGGACGCGTACTTAGGCTTCCATCAGATACCCCTCTGGAAAAAAGATCAAGAAAAGACGACGTTCGTCACTGATCAGGGGTTATTCTGTTACACTGTGATTCTGTTTGGGTTGAAGAATGTGCCTGCTACATTTCAGCGAATGATAAACACAGTTTTCCGTCATCAGATAGGAAGGAATGGAGAGGCGTATATCGATGACATGATAGTTAAATCCAAGCTATAGACGGATCACTTGGCTGACCTCCGAGAAACGTTCACCACACTCAGGCGGCAAAAGGTCATGCTTAACCCTAAGAAGTGTGTCTTTGGTGTTGAGTCTGGGAAGTTCCTCGGATTTCTGATTGACCAAAGGGGGATTGAGGCTAATCCGGAAAAAGGTACAGGCGGTAATTGACATGAAATCACCCCGCATTGTAAGAGAATTCCAAAAACTCACCGGTTGCCTGGCGGCATTGGGGAGATTCCTCAGCCAGTCTGGCGACAAATGCCTCTATTTCTTCCAAGGAATTAGGAAGAGGTCAAGGTTTGAATGGGGAGAAGAGGCTGAGGCGACATTTCATAAGCTCAAGCAGCATCTGCATTCTTAACCTAGCCTAGTGAGCCCTCTGCCCCGGGAGGCTCTCTACATGTCTCAGATCACTCCCTTAGTGCTGTTCTCCTTGCTGAGAGAGACGACAATCAACTCCCGGTGTATTTCATCAGTCATGTCCTAAGAAATGCTGAGCTCCGGTACCCTATGATTGAAAAATTTGGGTTGGCCCTCTACAAAGCAGTCAAGCGGTTGAAGCCATATTTCCTGGCTCATCCGGTAACTATATACACTGATCAACCACTTAAGCGCCCAATGACCACCATAGAGTCATCCGGTAGAATGATCAAATGGGTTGTTCAAATGTAAAGCTTGGAAATAACTTTCGAACACAGGCGGACAGTGAAAGGTCAGGCGTTTGCTGACTTCATTGTTGAGATGACTAGGCTAGTGCAACCGGAAAATCCCGATAAGTTTTGGAAGCTGTTTGTAGACGGTAGTTCTACCGCAAACAGCTGTGGTGTAGGCGTTATTTACCATTCTCCGGAAGGGGATAAGTTTTAATATGCACTGCGATTTAAGTTCCAGGTCTCAAATAACGAAGCAGAATATGAAGCTCTACTAGCCGGCATGTGTATGTGTAAGGCAGCCGGAGCAAGGAAAGTTGACGCCTACTAAGACTCTCAATTGATCGTTAGCCAATACCACGCTGACTACGAAGGCACCCATCCGGCTGCGTCACTTGATGAATTTCATTTGAGCCAAATGCCACGGTCTGAAAACAATCAGGCGGATGCGCTCTCCAAATTGGCATCATCCGCCTCCTGCGATGCGCCAAGGGCAGTCTTTTGGGGAGTCATGGATAAAAGAAGCATAGAGCATGACCCCATGAGAATTTTGGTCCGAAGCGCCACCTGGATGGATCCCATCCGGGCTTATCTGATAGACGGCTCTTTGTCGGATGTCCCTTCAGAAGTAGCTGCGCTCAAAAAGCGAGCTTTGAGTTTTGTTATACACTAAGGAGAACTTCTCCGGAAGGGGCACTTACAACCATTTCTGAAATGTGTAACCCCAGAAAGGGGAAAGGAAGTCTTGGATGATCTGCACGCGGGTTTTTGTGCCTCGCATAGAGGCGGCAGATCCTTGGCTAAAAGAGCCAGGCGTCAAGGATATTTTTGGCCCACTCTTGAGGCAGATGCCATGGACCTAGTAAAGAGGTGTAATAAGTGCCAACGGTTCGGCCGGTTGATACGTCGTCTGGCAACGGATCTCACAACTATACACAGTCCGGTCCCGTTTGCAAAATGGGGGATGGATATCTTGGGACCTTACACGCCTTCTCTAGGCGGTCGGCGCTACATCTTGGTAGCCATAGACTACTTCACCAAATGGGTTGAAGCAGAGGCGGTCAAAGTCATAAAGACCAAGGATGTGATGTCCTTCATTTGGAGAAACATCATCACCCGATTTGGGGTCCCTATGTCTGTGGTCTTCGACAATGGCCCTCAATTTGAAACGCCTGTGCTTAAGGGCTGGTTGGGGGATCAGGGTATCTCCCATTGCTTTGCGTCTTTAGGCAGGCCCCAGGCAAATGGACAAGTTGAGGCCTTCAATAAGATCATCTCAGACGGTATTAAGAGAAAAGTTGAAATGGTTGGTGGTCTATGGGCAAAGGAGCTGCCTCATGTTCTTTGGGCTATCAGAACAACTAAGAAAGGGGCAACCGGTGAAACCTCGTTCTTTATGACATACCTCTGAGGCTGTTCTCCGTATTGAGCACTATGAACCAACACTCCGTGTCATGCTGTATGATGAACAAGCCAATTGGAAAGCCATGCGTCTTGCCCTGGATGCTCTTCCAGAGCGAAGGGGCAATGCCGCCTTACGACGAGAGGTCTACCGTCTGAGAATGACTAGAGACTACAACAAGAGGGTACACAAGCGGCCCTTGAAAGTAGGGGACTTTGTACTCTGCAAAATGGAGGCAACCAGTAGGGCAAATGAGCAGGACAAGCTAACCCCAAATTGGAAGGGACCCTACGGGATTTTTGAAGAAGTTAGAAATGGCACATACCACCTAGAGGCTCCAGACAGTAGGAAATTTCCTAGAACTTGGAATGTAGACAACTTAAAAAGTACTACTTCTAAGAACTGTAAATCTCTTGTAATTACCGTATGATTAGTAAAAACAGTTTGGCTCATTACGTTTCAGTATACCTATTCCATGTCTTGTGCTTAACACAAGCGACTTTCATCATTTAACTTTTCATATGCCAGGTATTGTTCTTAACGCAAGAGGCTTTTATCATTTAATTTTCATGCACCATGTCTTGGGAATTACCCAAGCAGCACATCCGGTGGCGCCCATACGGGTGAATTCACTGAAGATGGCATCTCCCTTCTAGGTGGTAAATTGTTCTAGTGATCAAATTTCATGCGAGTTTAATAAATGGAAATCAAACGGTTATTTCTGCCTGAATGATCCATTGCATCAAAGAATAGATGACTAGCACTCCCAAAAGTACAGTCGGCTTTCTCTTTGAAAAGCAGTACCAACAGAAGCTAGCCTCGAAAAAAGCAGCCGGTACTCCCAATACATCTAAACCGCCGTCTGCCCCTTCTGAAGAGGCAGGCGCAGAATAAACATGTTAATGCTAACTCAATTCTACGCAAAAGTGCCTCATACGGTTCGCCATCAATTCTAGATTTGAGCACCTAACGAAAAAATCAAACGGCAACCTAGCAAAACAAAATCTACACGGTACTTAAAGCCGCGTTCTCACTCGGGTTATACGTGTTTAAATATCATCGGTCCCTAACCGGGGGCATACGGATAGTCGCCTAGCTGAACGCAGCTCTACCAGCCACCTATCCGGGGGGCAATATGCCCATAAAATATGCCCAACCCTACTCCGTCTTAGCTTCGAACGACAATAATACTAGAAAAAAATTTTAAGCAAAATTTAAAGTGCAAATAAGGAGAAATCATTCATCAAAACCGGCACAACCGGTGGGAATATATATATATAATCAAAATAAAATACAAGGTCAGAGTAAGCCTACTCATCCGGCGTGATTACAACATAATGCACGGCGGACAGGCCGGGAGGTCGTTGCTATTCTACTGCACGGTCACCCGGAGCCTAAGTCCCTTCCGGGTGTGACGGGTTAACGGTGGGGACGGAGCCAAGAGCAACTTCATCTTCAATTGCCTCATCGTTAGCAGCCGCTTCCTCCTCCATCCTCTTAAACTCCGCCTCAACCCACTTGTCATAGGGTTCAGGCCCCGGCTGACCCTCCTCTTCAGCCAGAATGGCAAGATCTGCATATTTGTAGGCGAGCTCCTAGACGTTGTAGTCTTGCTCATTCTGTTCTCGCAGTCTTGCTCATTCTCCTCCATGAGCTGGTTCTGTTCTGCTTCAAGGGTGGCCTGAAAGTTGCCCTTTGCAGCAGCCGCCTCTTTGATCAGGCAGTCATTCTCTTGTTGCAGGCGGGTGGTGGTCTTCTCTGCCTTATCTAGCTGTTTGAGGGGCTCCTCATGGTCCTTGAGCTCCTTCTGGGCATTGTCCAGCGCCATCTTGAGATTGTCCAATTTCGTCTTGGACTCATTGAGGGCTTTTTGGAGGGTCTTGACCTGGTCTGCCTGTTGCATGATTATAGATTTAGTTTCTAAGTCATGCACAATCATTGAATATTCAGCAACGTTATGTGCGTCATCCGCAGAACGTTTGGCTCTCCTTAACTCCTCCTGTTTGCGTATGTAGGCCTTTTTGAGCCCTTCCACGCGCAGCAGTGCCTGCAACAATACAACCAGCGTCAGTAGAAAAACCGGATATACATACTACAAATAAAATGTCGGTGGGTACTTTTAGCTTACATCAGCTAGCTTGACTATTACAGGGTCGGCGTTGAAGGTGTTGATTCCAGGAATCGACTCCTTCTCGTCCCGGGGGACGGCTTTCAGCATAGCCCGGGCATACTAAGCTGCATCCGGCCAGCGATGGGAATTATCTGCACTAGAAACAGAAGGTGAGAAAACTGCATATCCTCCGCCTATAGATTGCCGGCTGATTGGAGAATCTCTTGGCTGAGACTGAGAATAAGACTTAACCCGCATGGGCAGGTCAAGCAGCGTGAGGTTGAAGGGAGTGGTACCTTGTTGTTGGAGACTTCTCTGGCCTCCGTCAGTAGAAGGACCGGTTGAGGTCCTTATTGGTAGAGGGTCGGGCGGTGGATGTGGTTTTCTGCACCTTAGATGTAGGGTCCACTACAGTCGGCCTCGGCCAAATCTGCTTTTGCAAGGAGCGAGGAGTTTTGCTCTCATCCTGAAACGAAGCAACAAACGGTCAAGCGGAGAAACGAGCAAAACAGGAGTAAAGCAAACAAATCAAAGAGAATTCAGACGGTCTAACCTTCTTAGCCGCCTGAGCAGCAAGCTTTTTCTCTAGATTCTCCTTGCGGATGTCTAAAGCCTTCTAGCAGACGTTTACTCTGTTGGCAGCATGTTCTTTGCTTCTTCTGCAAAACACAAATCAAATACGTCCGGTCAGGGTCAAGACAATAGCTAACAGACATTATAATCAAGAGAAAATAGTCAACCGGCATAAACATGCCGGATGAGGCTTTAAACCTACGTTTTTCAAATATGCTGCTAAGCCCGCAAGCGGAAAAAAAGGCCTCGTCCCATAGAAACTCATGTTTGGGCACCTAGTTTCTAGGCACCCTTATTACCTCTCTGGTTGAGAGGGTTGAAGGGACGAGCTCAAAAAAGTGGGAGTCCAGGATCGCTTCCCTATCCCTCTCCGGCACTGGGGGCATCCGACATTTCTGCCCCAAAAGTTCAAGTTTCCGGTTGTATGTCCAGAACTCTCTATTTTCTTCATTAGTTGGAGCCTTGACCAGGTAGAAACAGCTCTTCCAGTCTGACCACTTAGACGGTTTGTCAAGCGTCATTAGGTACTAGGGGTAGGTGGTCAGGGTGTACCAGGCCCTCTAGCCGCTTGGGCTCCTACTCAAGTAGTGCATATGGGCAAACGTCTTCCATCCGGGGTACAAATCCTGCATTTCACAGGCGGCAATGTACCCAAGAATATTCACTCAAAAGTTGGGGGTGAGTTGCCAAATGCCAAGGCCATACCCCCTTAGTATGGCCTTTATTGTGTCATGAAGAGGGAAGCGGAGCCCCGCCAAAAATGCCGCCTTGTAGCAGCCAAACCAGCCTCTGCGTTACGTTGGTCATCCTCCCAAGCAATTGTCCCGTTTGCAGGCGGGACCACCAGTCTATATCCCGTTCCAAGGGCCGTTTAAGGACGAAATCAGCCAAATTGTTCTACATCATAGCCCTATCCTTGGTAGAGACGGTGATCATCAAAGGATCACCCTTAGTTTGCCAAGAGGGTCTCTCCTCTTCCTCGCTATCGACGGATGGTGTTAGATAGCTAGAGCTGCTCTTCACAGGACCGAGAGCAGAGCCGAAAGTGGAGGAGGAGGCCTCCTGGATGAGTTTCTTCGTTCTACGGAGGCAGCTTCCTCCCCACCTCCCTGATCAGAGCCTAGAATGCTATCATTAGGCGTGCTAGGAGTGCCTCCGGGAGACCCCACGGCCGTCTCATTAGGGGCCCTCTAATCAAGCGGCAACTCGTCAGAGCCACCGCCTTTGTAATTGGGGTCCACATCCGTCTTCTTGGTTCTGGCCATTGTGTCCTACACAGACACGAAGACGGTCGGATTGGGAGACAAACAAGGCAATTCCAGAGGCTATAGTTGGTGTTTCCAGTTCTATACTCAGCCGTACCAGGGTCCATCTAACTATGGGACAAATAAACGAGAAAATAAACAAAAGACTCAAGCGAAAATACATGAAAGAGCTTGAAAGAATAAAGGCGGTACCTAAAAGAAAGAAGGAGCAAACCGCTTGGTTGCTGAGAATTTCTTGAGATTGCTTGCAAAGACACAGGCGTCTCTAGAGCCGGCTGTGTTGTTTGAAGTGCATGTTCAAATTTGGCTTGCAATCAAACCCCCCAGATGGCTATAAATCAGATGATCACGCGGAGTTTATCTCAGAAATACTCTCAAATACTGGCTGCTCTCAAAAATCAAAAAATTCGCAAAGTTTGTAAATGAGGGTTCGGGGAGGAGACTTGCCTATTTTTAGGCCCCTCCTCAGAAGGCGAAGAGCCCCGACTCTTCACCTTCTGCTTCTCCCGCCTTTTCACCCAAGCAGCAAGAATCCAAGAGATTTAAAAAAAAAAAAAAAAAAAAAAAACAGAGAGAGAGTTCTTCACAGGTGCCACGTGGCACAACCACGTCAGCACCTGTGAGGGGAAAATGTTTGGGGTTAAAATTACCCTAGACACGTGGCCCAATGGGCCGGTGACACGTGGCGCATCACCATTGGTCAACAGGGCTCCAATCCTCTATTGACACGTGTCCTTGGCACCCTCCATGGGAAACTTGTCTGTCCCACTATAAATAGTGGGGCAAACCTCATTAATGGGGCATTCATAAATACAAACACTATTACCGAGCAATATTAATTGCGGAATTCTCCTAATCAGCGAGAAGGATTTTACCTATTCCGTATTCTTTCCTCCTGTACGTATACTAATTTGATCGTCGGAGGCGAAGCTCCTACCAACCGGAGTCTTCGTGATCTTGTAGGTACATGCACCGGCAGCTCAATCTTTGAATTGTAACTCTCCCGCAGGACAAATCAAAAAACCCCAAAACACCTAGTATGCTCCTTTCTTCGCTTGTAGCTGCACAAATAACGGAGACTCCTGATGGGGGGTGGGAGTTTCGCCTCTGAAGATCAAGTTAGAATCTTTCTTAAAGAGGTATAAAGAACAATAAATGCTTCTCGATTAGAGAGTGTTTTGCAATGGGTTTTGTGTTTGGTTGGTTGTTGGAATGATTCTTGATCCCCAAACATGAGGTCTACCCCTACTATTTATAGTAGGAGAGAACTGCACCTCAATTAGGGTACAATGGACACGTATCGTAAAGGGATTGGGTCATTGCTGACCGTTGCAATCTTGACACGTGGCAGTCCTTTATAAGGCCACGTGTCCAGGGGTATTTTTACCCTAAACATCTACCCCTCACAAGTGTGACGTGGCATAGCCACGTGTCACCTGTGACAGGCATCAGAAGAATGGGAAGTGACGATTCGCCTACTTCCCTCCTTTTTTGAGTTTTTCAATTTTTAAGGCGGAAGGTGTTGATTCGCCTTCTGCCCCTCTCCTATAAATAGGAGACATCACCTCTCTCCTCCACACTTTACAAAATTTTAAATAATATTTCTAAGAACTCTGACACCGGCTGCTTTATTTCCTCAAGAATTCTTCCATCTGGCATTTGTAGATCAATCACATCCGGCTACCGGTTGAGTATATTTTACTCAATTTCAACAAGGTATCGGCTGCCCCTTTCTCTTCACTTTTAACTTCTTATTTTAACGATCTTGACTGATTATCCCATCCAGGTTGCATGCCGCCTGGGGAGGATCTTGAATGATTTTCCCATATGGGTTGCATGCCGCCTGGGGGGTCTATAACCCATTCCCAAGCACTGAATTCACTCCCTCAGCCGACATAGCTCCGTCTGAGGGGTCTTTAACCTTAAAATATCATGAATTCAATGTACCCCCATCCGGTGAAACACCGCCTGGGGTACCTCTGAGCTTAATATCGCTTGGGTTACATTCTTCGATTTTCAATGACTAATATCTACGCTACCTCAACCGGAGTATTCCGTCTGGGGTGTCTTCAAAATCTTTTCACGTTGCATTCAATATACCCCCATCCAGTTATTCACTGTCTAGGGCCCATTTGAGAAATCTCTTCTTTTCAAAACAGGTTTCACTACACCCTCATCCGGAATTAACCGTCTGGGGTATCTTTGAGTGACCTTGGTAAAATTTTCAGTGCCTACAGCCGGCATCCATATCGGCTGTGGTGCTTTCAATCTTTTTTAATCTTTTCTTTGCAAGATATTTAGCCGGTGATTCTCTACCTAGGGCATTTATGAGCTTATTTGACAAAAAGTCCTCAGACCCTTAGCCGGTTTTAATACCTCCTGGGTGGCTTTTAAGCAATTTTCATTTAGGTCTAATGACCCCCATTCGGCTAGTCACCGTTTGGGGGACCTTTGAAAACTTTTCAGGGAAGACCATCTATTCTACCCTTGCTTGATTTCTCCTTGAATCTGCTTGATCTAATTCTCCTTTCTTATTTCATCTTTGTACACATCCGCCTGTGGTGACTTCAAGCCACTTTCAACTTTTACGGTTGTACCCACTAAGCTTCACATTCTAAGGTACCGCCTGTACCTTTTGCAAATCTTTTCCCTTTAATTTTCGGTTGTGCACATAGAGTTAGGATATGGACTCCACCAATATAAACACGAAAAAGCCTACAACTGTGGTCAGCCGGTCACCAGGGACGGCTGAGTCTAGGACTGGGACTGCCGTCTGGGGGTGCTTGGGCCAACCTTTACCTACTTCGAATCTGACCGTTCTGCTCATGTGCATGACAGAATTGCCTGGACTAGATGGACGGCAGTAGACCCTGATTACAAGTCCGATGATGCAGCCGTTGATCCGGCTAACCCTTTAAACGAAGAGCAGACTGAGGAACCGTCTGAGAGAGTTCCAAATGAGGATGTTCCACAAGACTCCCCGAGTGTACCTAGCACATAGGGTGATAGCATTTTGGGTAGCTCTGGTTCTAATACCGAGGAATCCGGCGAAGGATCAAATGATGAGGAGTCCGACTCTGATAAGGAGTCTCCTGAAGCGGCTGCCCCTATTGATGAGGAAGCCTATAAGTGGCCGGCTGCAGTTGACCCTACCGACATGACTATGTCCGCCAGGGATGTATTTACTTTAAACGCAACACTCCCTGCTTTTTTGAAGAAGAAGCCGGTAGGGGAGAACTAGGAAGTGGTAGTACCGCCTATAGAGGCAAGCGTCGTTTGGACCGACGATGTGGAAAATGACGATAACTACTTCGGCTGTTACGAGGCGGCATTCAAAGCCGGCCTCCGGTTCCCCCTTCATCACTGCATAAAAGCCATACTAAGGGGGTGTGACTTGGGTGTATGGTAGTTGACCCCTAACTAATGGGTAAACATTTTGGGATACATTGCCGCCTGCGAGTTGCAGGAGGTTAAGCCCATCCGGAATATATAATGACCCTGGACAAGCCGTCCAAGTGGAGTAGTTGGAAGAGCAAATATTACGCTGTTTCTTCTCCAACTCCCCAACTAAACGCCGGCTGTGCAGATATATAAGCACTCGGCTTTCCTCGGGAAAAAGTGTGCCCTCCCAAAAGTGTCGGCTGAGGCATGGGAGCAGATAATAGAGAGGGGCCTTTTTCTTAAGAAGACCTCCTGGATGGATGATGGGAGCAACATTATTGTCCCCAAATTCTGGGTTCCCCATCCGGAATGGTTTAAAGATGAAGCCTTCCTGTCCTTTTGTAATATGAGTACAATGTTTACTAAGGATAGGTTACTGAATGACCTAGAATTTGCCGTCTGCGTATATTTATCAGTATATTAACCCTGTGTTTTGTCTTTTTGCAGAAGTAGCCAAAGAAATGGTGCCACCAGAAAAGACTCCAGCCACTTCTGCTATTCTTCTAAGGAAGAAGCAGATAAAGGAGAAGAAGGTGGCGCTGGCCGCCAAAAATGCCGGGGTAGCCTGCCTTTGCTTTTTTTTTTTTTTTTATATGTCGAATGTGATATACTTGAAGTAGATGATATCTAACCGGTTGCAATGAATTTGAATGATTTCAGGCTGGGAGCCAAATCATGCCTCGCTCTTTAGCGAGCATGCAGAAAAGGCTGGCTGGAAACATACCTCAGCCGGCTGCTAAAACAACAAGGCTGGGCGCTCCCGCCCCGGCTGCTGCGGCTTCAAGGAAAACGCATGACAAAGACATGCCAACTACTACAGGAAAGAACCTGCAATCCATTCCCCACTTCCAAATAGTAGTGGAGGAATTGAGGTCGGTGACTCCGGCTGATCAGACCTGGAAGAGCTCTGATCCGAATGAGGCTGGGGGGACTTTAACCCCACAGTCCGAAAAAGGTAAAAACTCTGCCTTTGATCCCCCGCGGCCGCTTGGGCATATGAGAGTAAAAACCCAAGCAAGCCAATCCGGAGATTCCTCAAGCTACCGTCCGAATATTAGCGGAGCGTATGCCCAACATTTGACGGATAACTCTATAATTGCAAATTCATCTTCCAGCCGGCCCAATTACAACCAGTATGCTCAGAGGATGATTAAGACTTTGACCCACTCTAAGAAGGTGGCGGTGCCGGCTGTGCACCAAGTGAACCTTGACCGCATCAACTCCCTTCTAGCTGAGGTAATTAACCTGATGACCTATGCTTGTGCAATGTTCTGTATTTACCGGAAGAGTAATAACCTTTTTAAATTCTTCACTTTTTCCGGCTGATGTCGCAGGTGATGCTTAGAGTTGATGGGCTGCGAGTCCCCTTGCGTAAAAAGCAAGAGGAGGTAAGGGACACTCAGAAACGTGCATCTATGCTGATTGACGTTTTCCAATTCAATGCTATTACATATGACTTGGAAACTAAATGGAAGGGGTTGGAACAAGAGGAATTGCTTAAGGGAGCTGTTTCGGCTGGGGAGGTGGCAAAAAATAGAGCGGATGAGCTTGATCAAAAAGTCAAAGACCTTAAGGCTGATCTCAAGGCTTTGAAAGGAGCCGACACTGAAATTGCTAACCTCCGCCTTGAGAACAACCGGCTGAAGGACGAGCTTGCTTCAAATCAGGCGGCGCATAACGAAAAGCTGGAGAAGGAACAACTCCGCATGATTGAAGAGAATGAGGCCGACTGCGAGGAACGCATGAAGCTGGCTTGGAGCCTCATTCATCCAGACTATGAATTTGAATACTTCAACCTCTAGTACCTGTATGCTTCTGAAGTATACGAGGCTAAGGTACTCGGTTCTGACCCTCCTCCCCCTTTTGAGGAGTGGGTCGAATGGAATACGAAGAGTCAACTGGATGAGGCAAATCAGGAGGCCCCAATTGAAATCCAGCCGGAACCAACTGTTGTGCAGTTGGCTAAAGTTCCAAAAGAACAAGCTCCGCTGCCGGAGCAACAACAACAACAACAACCATAAACAATATTCTTTTTCCTTCTTTTTACCGGCCTGCGAGCCGTGTATGTTTCTGTACTTTTCCCGGACATGGGTTCGATTAACATTTCTATTTTAATATTTTTACCGACTCAGTTAGTTTTGCTATTTACATTTATCCTTTACTTGCAAAAATTAATTAATTACAAATTAATTTTACAAGTATATATCTACAGTATACCGGCTGAGACAATAACATGCCCCTGAAATGGATGACTGTTTACTCCAACGGTAAACAAGCAGCCGTTTCAAAGACAGCCGGATGGGTAACGATCTTTGACCTTCAACATACCGTCTAATGCAATAAAATGCCCTTGAAACCGATGACTGTTTACTCCAACGGTAAACAGGCAGCCGTTTCAAAGACAGCCAGATTGGTTACGATCTTTGACCTTCAACATACCGGCTGATACAATAAAATGCACCTGAAACGGATGACTGTTTACTCCAACGGTAAACAAGCAGCCGTTCTAAAGACTGCCGGATGGGTAACGATCTTTGACCTGCAACATACTGGCTGATACAATAAAATGCCCCTGAAACGGATGACTGTTTACTCCAACGGTAAAGAAGCAGCCGTTCCAAAGACAGTCGGATGGGTACTAAAGACCGTCATAATATCTTTTAGATATAGACCAGTTGCTTTAAACCCATATATATATATTTAAAAATCTGCTGATGTTTTTAACACAGCAAGAGTTTTCATACAAAGAGGAATAACATTGTTCTTTTAAACAAGTGTTCATCCGGAATACCTAACCGCCTGTAGTGCTTTGCTGCTAAAGCTGGTTGGTGTTTTTACCAGGATTTGGATTTTGCCGCATGGACCACTTTTGGATCTATGTCAGCCGAATCCAAGATGCAATGGATCATTTCGAACGGCTGTGTACTTTCAATGATGTGTCAGTAAATGCCGTTTGAGTTTACGATCGCTAGAACAATGTACCACCCGGGAGGGAGCTGTTCTCTTTAGTGAATTCATCCGGATGGGTGTCACTGGATGACTGCTCTTTTTTCACTTGACGGGTGCTAATTCAATGAACAGAAATGATATACTTCAAATTTCAATGCTATTTACAAAAATTACAAATTCCTTAGAAGTAGTACTTTTTCAAGTTATCTACGTTCCAAGTGCGAGGTAGCTGCCTTTCTTGTGGGGTTTCCAGGCGGTAAGTGCCATTTCTAATTTCTTCAAAAATCTGGTGGGGTCCTTCCCAATTTGGAGTTAACTTCCCTTGTTCGTTCGCCCTACCGGTTCCCTCAAGTTTACGTAGTACAAAATCTCCTACTTTAAGGGGCCTTTTGCGCACCCTTTGGTTGTAAGCTCTCGTCATTCCCAGGCAGTAGATGTCATGACGTAAGGCGGCATTACCCCTTCTTTCAGGGAGTGTATCCAAAGCCAGACGCATGGCCTTCCAATTAAATTCTTCATCATAAACATGATTTGAAGTGTTGGTTCATATAATTCAATAGGAAGGACAGCCTCTGTGCCGTATGCCATGAGAAATGGGGTTTCACCGGTTGACCCCTTCTTTTTTGTTCTGATTGACCAAAGAACATGATTCAATTCTTCTGCCCAAAGACCTCCTGCTTTTTTTATCTTTTTCTTTATTTCGCCTGAAATGAGCTTGTTAAAAGCTTCCACCTGACCGTTTGCTTGAGGAAGGCCTATGGATGCAAAATAATGTGAAATTCCTTGGTCTTGCAACCAAGTTTTGAGGATAGGCGTTTCGAACTGCGGACCATTATCAAAGACCATTGACATAGGAACACCGAACAGGGTGATGACATTATTCTAGATGAAGGAGATGACATCCTTAGTTTTGATGCCCTTTACCGCCTCTACTTCAACCCACTTTGTGAAGTAATCAACAACCACCAAAATGTATCTACGGCCGCCTAAGGCTGGCGTATATGGTCCCAAAATATCCATGCCCCATTTGGCAAATGGGATATGGCTGAAGATAGCTGTCAAATTAGTAGCCGGCTGACAGATAAGCCGGCCAAACCTCTGGCACTTGTCACATCTCTTTACCAAATCTAGAGTATCTGCCTCAAGAGTGGGCCAAAAGTACCCCTGCCGCCTGGCTCTCTTTGCAAGAGTTCTGCCGCCTATGTGTGATCCACAGAAGCTGGCATGCAGGTCTTCTAGCACTTCCTTTCCCCTTTCTAGGGTTATACACTTGAATAACGGCTGTAGGTACCCCTTTCGAAAGAGTTCACCCTTGTTCATGATGAAACTTAATGCTTGTCTCTTTAGAGTAGCCGTTTCTGAGGAGACACTCGGCGGAGTGTCGTCTACCAAGTAGTCTTGGATGGGGTCCATCCAATTGGAGCTTCGATCTAGAACTCCAATAGGATCATGTTCGATGCTTTTCTTTTCCACGACTTCCCAGAAGACTAACCTAGGCCTGTCACAAGTGGCGAATGATGCCAGTTTTGAGAGTGCATCCGCCTGATTGTTCTCGGACCTTAGCACTTGACTTAGATTGAATTCATCAAATGCCCTAACTTCTTCTTTGACTGCCTGAAAATATTTAAACATTACCGGATGGGTGGCTTCGTAATCACCATGGTACTGGCTAACGATTAGTTGAGAATCAGAACAGAGGTAAACCTTTCTTGCCGGCTGCCTTACACATGCGGATACCGGCTAGCAAGGCCTCGTACTCTGCTTCATTATTCGAAGCCTGAAACTTGAATCGTAGAGCATACTCGTATTTATCCCCTTCCGGGGAATAACAAATTACGCTTGCCCCACAACCACTCATGGTAGAACTCCCGTCTACATACACCTTCCATACCTGATCAATATTATCCGGTTGTACCGGCCTAGTCATTTCGACAATGAAGTCAGAAAACGCCTGACCTTTCACTGCCCGCCTGGGCTTGAAAGTTATCTCTAGACTTTAAATTTCCACTGCCCATTTAATCATTCTCTCGGATGACTCTAACGTGGTCAAAGGCCGTTTGAGCGGTTTGATCAGTATAGACGGTAACCGGATTAGCCAAGAAATAAGGCTTTAATCGTTTGACCGCTTTGTATAAAGCTAGACCAAACTTTTCAATCATGGAATATCGAAGTTCAGCATTTCGGAGAACGTAGCTTATGTAATAAACCGGAAGCTGTTTGTCGTCTCTCTCAGCAAGGAGAACGACACTTAGGGAATGATCCGAGACGGCTAGGTACATATAGAGAGCCTTCTGGGGTAGGGGACTCACTAATCTTGGCAACGAATGCAAGTGTTGCTTCAGCCTCTAGAATGCCACCTCAGCCTCTTCTTCCTATTCAAACCTGGACATCTTTTTGATTGCTTGAAAAAAGTAAAGGCACCTGTCACCTGACTGGCTGAGGAATCTCCCCAATGCCGCAAGACAACCGGTAATCTTTTGAGCCTCTCTGACGGTACGACGCGACTGCATGTCAATCACAGCCTGCACCTTGTCCGGATTAGCCTCTATACCTCTCTGGTCAACCAAAAATCCGAGAAACTTCCCAGACTCAACACCAAAGACGCACTTTTTTGGGTTAAGCATGACCTTATGCCGCCTAAGGGTGGTGAAGGTTTCTCGGAGGTAAGCTAGATGATCCGCCTGTAGCTTGGATTTGCTTATCATGTAATCAATGTACGCCTCTACATTGCGGTGAAGGTTTCTCGGAGGTCAGCTAGATGATCCGCCTGTAGCTTGGATTTGGCTATCATGTCATCAATGTACGCCTCTACATTTCTCCCAATCTGATAATAAAAGAAAGAGTTTATCATTCGTTGGAAGGTAACAGGCACATTTTTTAACCCAAACGGCATCACCGTGTAACAGTATAAACCTTGATCTGTAACGGAAGTCGTCATTTCTTAGTCTTTCTTCCACAAAGGTATCTGATGGAAGCCATAATAGGCATCCATAAAACTCATCAGAGCATGACCGACTGTAGAGTCTACCAAATGGTCGATCTTTGGAATCGGGTAACTATCTTTCGGACAAGCTCTGTTTAAGTCTGTGTAATATACACACATCCGCCAGGTACCATTCGGCTTTTTCACAAGGACAACATTGGCTACCCAATCCGGGTAGTAGCATTGCCGAATGAACCCGGTATCAGAAAGCTTTCTTGACCTTGGATAAGGCCGCCTGAGATCTTTCCTCGCCATGGTTCCTCTTCTTTTGCCTAACCTGCTTCTTTTTAGGATCCACAACGAGTTTATGAACAGCATGATCCGGGCTTAAGCCCGGCATTTCTTCTACTTCAAAGGCAAACACATCTTTGAATTCTCTCAGCAATCGAAGCAAGTTGGTTCCCAAGTTGTCAAAAGCAACAGTCCCAACTTTGACAGTTCCTACTTTGGAGATTAAGGGTTGGCCGGCCAATGATCACGTTTTAGGCCGTCAGTTCCTCAATAACAAGAAACTTGAAAACCATATGTCGACCTTTCCCCTTCTCTCCAAACTGGATGGGTAGATCAACCATCCCCACCGGATGCACTACTCCTCCCCCAAAGCCAACAAGGGGGTATGGAGCCTGAATCATGCTACTGGGCTTGTACTTGAGCTTTTCTAAGCACCGGTAGCTTATGAGGTCGGACGAGCTCCCGGTATCAAGTAAGATCCGGCCAACTTGTTGATTGACTATTTTACATTCGATGACTATGGGATCATCGTGGGGCCGCCTGACCTCTCCTCAATCCTTTTCGGAGATATTGACCTCCGGGAATGAATTTTTAGACGACTGACCCTCATCCACTGAGTTGATCAGCCTTCTTATGTTATCCTTTGTACCCCGGATTGTAGGACCACCACCCGCAAATCCACCGACTATGGTTAAGATGGTATCCTCATTAGTGTCAGAATGAGTTGTCGGTGTCTTTGGAGGTTGTCCCTTGACCTGCTTGGGAGTACCCTTTGATTTGGGAAAATAAGATTTTAGAGCCCCCTCATCAGCAAGGCGGTGAAAGAGCTGCCTGATACTAAAACAACCTTTAGTGTCGTGACCTATATCTTCGTAGAAATTGCAATAACCCCAACTCATACCCATCCAAGATCCGCTGAACAGCCGGATGTAGTGGGAAGCGCAGCCCAGCCTTGATGGCCGCCTCGTAGCAGCCAAAGAAGGCGCCATCATAACTAGTACCAGCCGGCCTGACGACTGTCTCTTCTGGATCCGACACGAACACTAAAAAGCTGGGGCCCATTGTGTGGTTTGCGATAAAGCTCCCCACTTTCTCTTGCATGGCCTTGATCCGGCCCCGAGGTACCGTGCAGTAGTAAGGGGTATTTTGCTCTCGGTGAGAGGCGGATGGCTCCGCCCAATCGTCCCCCTTCTCAACTGCTTGAGAAAGCCTCGCCTCTTGTAGGCGACTGTTTTTCTCTTCTGTGTCCAGAGAAGCATGGCCAGAAGAGCTAGACTCGGATTCGTCCTCTGACGAGTCCGAAGAGGACGACTCCTCCCCTCTCCCGGAGGGGCCCGCCTCCTCTCCTTTAAAAGGAGCAGGAGAGAATGTAGAATTGTCAACTATAAAATGGGAAGGGGTCACTTTGACTCCTCCCTCAGAACTGCCGGATTTCAAGCCGCTTTGTTTCACTTCCACATCTGGCGCCTGGTCAGATGTTTCACTAATCGGCACCCTGTGGGAGGAGCCGTCTGAGTTTGAGATCCTGGCAGTCTTTTTTGTTCTGGCCATCATGCTCTGCATAGACACAGATACAGTCGGACTTTGTAAAAAGGGCAAAGATGGGTCCAGAAAAGGGCAGGCGGCACTCCTAGTCCTAGATTCAGCCGTCCCCGGTGACCGGCTGATCACTAACCTAGGTCGTATCGTGCGCTTCCGTGGTGCCATTTCAAAAAAGAATAAAGTAAAGAGAAAATTAAGAGTAAGAGAACCGACGGTTACCTGAACGAGTGACGATTGATGAAGTTCTGAAAATCCTTTGCAGTCAGCTTATCAGAGCAGGCGGTAGGCAGAAAGGGTCCAAAATGTCAGAGCAAGTTCGGGGAACCGAATGTTCTCTCACAAAGTTTTCAAGTGTGAAAATGACCGAAGTCAACACTCCTTTATATAGGAAAAGTGAGAAGGCGAAGGGTCACTTCCAGAATTAAAAATTTTGGCGGGAGAATCTCTCGGCCTCACGCCGAGTGACACCTGTAGCAGGTCGTCGCCTGTTACAGGGCGACACCTGTCACAGGTTAGACGTGACCAGTCACGTGCCACTTGTGAGGGGCAAATGATTAGGGGATTTTGCTCCCACCAATCGGAATGCGCCACGTGGGCCAATCAGGTCCTGCCAAGTGTCCCCCAGTTGGACCTATCAGGGCTTGCCACGTGGCACACGCTTATTCGTCCACCCTGGACTTATTATGTCATGACACGTGGCATACTCCATGCCTAATGGAGAAGCCGGTCACCTAGGCCCAACTTCCGAGGGAAGCCCAATCAGCCCAAGGTTAACCTAAACCTAGATTGGCACGTTTCCCGAGGTTATAAATACCTCCCTTAATCCTCATTAAGGGAGATTACGCAGATTACACACATTAAACACTCTCACCTAGAGAGACCTAATCACTTTAATTTCTGCATTAATTACTCCTTAATAGAGTACTAACTTGACCGTCGGAGGCGGATCTCCAATCATCCGGAGCATCCGTTTGTTTTGCAGGTACAGGCGTCCGGTTCCAGTCTCGAAATTGTAACTCTCCCGCAGGACATCAAAAAACCCCGAAACACAAACCATAAAGCATAGTGACAGGAAAATCACAATTAGAGGCTTTATGTTTGACAGCCATATGAATCAATTGCTCCTCCACCCTGATCACATTCACTTGAAAAATAAAAGGCAACCATAACACCCAAATTCTACCTTTATCACTCTTAGAATAGTTTGCAGTCACAGACTACTCATTACCAAAACTACTAAAAACAGCACCAAATTTCTTCTTTTTTACGTTAGTTTCCATGAGCCTAAATAAGCCCAAGTTGTGAT
This sequence comes from Chenopodium quinoa, assembly GCF_001683475.1. NCBI lineage: Eukaryota > Viridiplantae > Streptophyta > Magnoliopsida > Caryophyllales > Amaranthaceae > Chenopodium > Chenopodium quinoa. The sequence goes on along the minus strand of NW_018742569.1, from coordinate 324,435 downwards.
GGTTCAAAAACTAAGAAACATCACATCTCTTATTTGGAAAATTTAGGCCTCTCACATTCCAAAAACCCACACTATCCATGAAAAGAGCAAGAGCATTCCCCCTCCTCAATCACCCCATCCATTTCCTTTCTTTCAACAATGCTATATAACCTGGCATTTCCAAGATATACATAACTTTGATCTTCTTGCAGAACACATCTGCTATCATCATTCTCCTCATTCTCGAAACAATCAAATCTATTCCCTGTAATGACATTAGCTGTCACCTTCTCTTGCTGAACCTGCTAGTTCTTGGCATTCTGAGAAATGTCCTGAGCCTGTGGCTGAATTGATCTCCATATTTTCCTTACTGCTCCTCTATTTTGAGGCCCTCTCCTCCTATTAAACTTTCTAGTCCACTGAGTCCCATGCCTAAGCATCTCTTGCAATGAAACGACTTCTATTTATAAACAACCTTCTGGTTGACATTCTCTCCATTTTCATCTAGAAACTCAATTTCTGTAGGGAATTTTCCATCAATATAGACTTATATCATTATACGAGCATAATCCAGCTTTTCTTCGTTAGCTGTAACTTTATCAGATTTCACAGGCTTCCCTATCAGCTTCCCTATCTTCATCAGAGCATTTTGGCCCCAAAATTTCAAATTCAATCTAGGCAGCCTTATTCAAATAGGGACCACAGTAACTCCTTCCTTGTCTAAATTAATAACAAGCTCCAACCTTTTTATGATGAAAGGCCTGCTATTAAACATTACGAGACCCCCATTCAACACCTTCTCCATATTTTCTTTTGCTCGGAACCTGACCAGATAAACCCCATTAGTAAGGAGGTTTACCTTATCAATCCCAAACATTCCCCAAATACGTCGCACAAAGCCATTCATCACAAAATAAGACACCCTTGCATCCAAAGCATAACAAATGATAACCGAGCTCCAGTAATGAATTTCAGGCTCAACATCTTCAGCAGTTAATTGCACTTTATCTCCATTTGCTAATCCACAACCTTCATTAGCTTGAGTAGAGTTATTATCTCTAGTCAGGTCAATTCCCTCATCTCTAATATTTCTGAACAAAGCACACCATCTCCTAGCTCCCTCATTCCCAACATTCCTAGAAGCCCTAGAAATAGGGGTTTCCAAAATTGGGGGAGGGGGGTATTACGAGGGCTAGGGGTCATACCCATATTCAAACCAACAACAAAACTACTCGACACAAAGATATTATCTTTAATCATCATGAAGGGAGTCGTGTTTATAGAGCCCGATTGATCATTCACAAAGTTACGAACTGTTCCATTGAACTCATCACCAGAAATAGGGGAGTTTTGATGAATTACCTGAAGCCACTGATTAAACTGAGCTGAGTGGCGCTCCTTATCTTCTTGAGAAACTCTCCTTGAAGGATCTTCCTGAGCAATTAGAAAGACCCAAATCCCCATTACCAGATTTCAACCCACAATCCTTAATCCTAGAAAAATTAAATACCGTAGAAGTGCGTTGATGAATTACCTAACGCCATTGTTGATACTAGTTGTAATGAGAAGCTTCCTCACCATTGCAAATCATTGGAGGTTCCTCTAGAATCGACCCTCCAGCCAACTCTCGACGGAAATATCTCTGGAACTCACGCTGCCCTCTTTCTTCTTCGAGAAATTCTTCGGACCTTCTTCGAGAAATTCTTGGGTTAGAAGGATTCTTCCCTTTACCCTTATTTCCGTTACCCATGGCGAAAAAACCAAGGTTTTGAGAACAAGAATAGCGGGAAACCAAGTGAATTCTCTCAACTTTCTCTCTCTACCTTTCTTTCTCTAATTCACTTTAATTTGATTCAATTAGCTTTGTTGAATGCATTTGACTTTCATTTGATTCAAAAAGCTTTGTATGAATGTGTTTGACTTTCATTAGATTCCATTAGCTTTGTTGAACGCATTTGATTTTTATTTAATTTAATTACCAATGTTGAATGCGTTTGACTTTCATTTGATTCGGAAAGCTTTGTTTAAATATGTTTCAATTGATTCAACTAGCTATGTTGAATGCATTTGACTTTCTTTGATTCAAAAAGCTTTGTTTGAAGGTATTTGTAGAATTTCGTAGTGACCCATCCTATGCGGAATGAAACCCGCCAAGACCCGCCCCCATAATAAATGCAATTAACAAGCAAAACATAATTTAAAGCATAACAAAGGATAAAAGATTATACCTTTGACGCGTGATTCGCTGACCGAGGAGCTCTTACTTAAACCCCAAAAATACGAGGCCTCCGACGGGATCGTACCCTCGAACCCGACCCAAGCGTCCTAAGCCTCGAAGGTTAGTTGGGGCCTAGACAAAAAAACTAAGATTTTTACAAATTTAAGGTTTAGTCAAATCAAGAGTTGCCTTTTTAATTCCACTCAAGTGTGTTCTTTCCCAAATACCCAAGCTTTGGTATTTATAGGGAAATGAACCCTTGATCTTCATTTCCCAACCAATGTGGGAGAATGAATAAATTTGATAATTAATTTAATTCCAAAATAAATTAATAATCAAATCAATCACAATGCATGCTCCCCAAGGCATGCTCCAAGCCTTTGGTCCCCACTCCGTCAAACTGCCACCAAGCATGCTGGGCTGGAAGCCAGCTAGCACGCCAGCTAGTGCTGCCAGCTGACCCAGCCAACAACCTCGCATCCCCAGCCAGGCTGTGCGTGTTGGCGCTGGGTGATGTTGGCGTTGACGCTGCGTGCTTGTGTTGTGTGCTGCTAGCTAGGCGCTGCTGCCCAGCCATCGCACACGCATACGCAAACCCATGCCCTTGACTCCCAGTCGCACGCACACGCACAAGCCCAAGCACCCTTCGTTGCTGCTGCTTGCTAGCCAGCATGCACTAGCACTCGCGCACGTACACGCATAGGGCGATGCCTTCCATGGTGCTGCTCTACGAGGCTGCTGCTGCGATGGTGCGAGCATACACGCACACGCACACACGCAAGTGCCAAGCATTGCGATTGTTGTGCTTGGTGTGTGTTGCCTGCGATGGCTTGCGACGGCCCTAGGCACATGCACACGCACACACGCGTAGGCCTAGCCATGCGATAGTGTTGTGCATGGTGCGTGTGGCCTGTGATGGTGCTGCCATGCCATGCGAAGGCTGCGATGGGCTGCCTTGTGCGTTGAGCACTCATGCCTCGCCTAGCACACCATGGTGCGGCTAGGTTTGCGATGAGCTGGCCTAGCCTAGCAGTCCACATGGCTAGGCCACTGCGATGCTACGGCTACGCTCATACTTGTTGCTTGTGATTTTGCGACGCTCGGTATCGACGCCCTAAGCTCGATATCCGACGTCTGTATTCGTAAAATCCGTCGACTCATTAAATCCTTCGGATTAATTCGTCGTCTCGGATCGGTTGTTGATTGGGTTCGACCCGAAGGGTTCTGTTAAGATTAAGCTGTAATATTAATTGTACCTTAATATTACTGATCGGAAGCGGCCTCCACCTAGGCATTCCAATCACTTGATCTTACTGATGAATTAGCCCTATAATAATTCTGAACCCTCTATTAGAATAATACACTTGTTGGAAGGACACCATTCCTTTCAGTATTTGATTTGTATTTGATTTAATTAGCTTTGTTGAATGCATTTGACTTTCATTTGATTTAAAAAGTGTTGTTTGAATGTGTTTGACTTTCATTTGATTCAATGAACTTTGTTGAATGCAATGACTTTCACTTGATTAAAAAAGCTTTGTCTTAATGTGTTTGACTTTCGTTTGAGTCAATTAGCTTTGTTCAATGCATTTAATTTTCACCTAATTAAAAAGGCATTGTTTGAATGTGTTTGACATTCAATTGATTCAATTAATTTTGTTGAATGATTTAACTTTTTTTTGATTTAATTAGCTTTGTTAAATGAATTGGACTTTTTTTTATTAAAAAGCTTTTTTTTTTTATGTATTTAACTTTGATTTGATTCAATTAGCTTTGTTAAATGTATTTGACTTTCATTTCGTTCAATTAGCTTTGTTGAATGCATTTGAATTTCATTTGATTCAATTAGATTTGTTTGAATGCTTTTGACTTTCATTTTATTTAATTAGCTTTGTTGAATGCAATGAAATTTATTTGATTCAAAAAGATTTGTATCAATGTGTTTGATTTGCATCTGATTCAATTAGCTTTATTGAATGCATTTGACTTTTATTTGATTCTTTTGTTTTTTGGTAAATAAGAAAACTTTATTACCAAAGAATGAAAAAAATACAACTTATAAAAAAGGAATTTGTAAAACTCCAAAAACTACACAAGCCCGAAGGCGCACAAACACCACTACCTCCCTACACTATCACCAACCACCTTCTAGGAAGGGTGCCAATAACAGCGAGAGGGAACACCTTCCTAAGCTAAAACACAGGCGATTAACACATCCTGTACTGAAATTAAAACAAAAACATCAGCCTACACCAGCAGGATTGATTAGCAGCCTACAGCACCAGGACTGACACCACTACTAAATAAACAGATCCTGTTAAACTCGATCTAGACCAACCAACACAGCACAAACCAGAATAGAGAAGGAAACATCCATCAGCAAGTCAACCAGCTGCTGAACTCTCTACAACACTTCAAAACAGATCAAGAGACACAACTTCAGAGGCGTAAACACAACATCTCAAGAAAAAAGCTACATAAGATCACAGCAGCTCCAATCCTTATCATAGCAACACACAGCACTAAGAACTCAGCCTGCACCAACACCTCAACAACTCAGAAATCAAGAGCTTAGCATCACAACACAGCAACGCACAACAATATAAACCAAGTAAAATAAAAGCACAGCAGCAGGGCAGAGACCCCCTATAGGCCGTGGTAGAGACAGAAACAGCAAGCAACACAAGAGAAAACAAAGACCAGCACCCCCTGCTGCACAGAAACGCAGGCACACAATTCTAGAACTACACATAGTATCAAAAGGCAGCAACACAAAAACACAGGCAAGATCAGAACACATGCAAGATTAATTAGCAAGCCAGCTTGCTTTTAAGCATCTGTAACCATTTGTGGTGTCTCCTGGACCAAAAGTTATCAATCAGCTGCTGTGATCTACTCACAACTTCTAAACAAATTGATTTGCACAACTGTCTAGGAAGGATCACATCCTTCTCCAAGAACGCATGGTTCCTAGCAAACCAGACATAATAAACAAAAGCAGCCAGAGTGGCTCCAAAAATCTTTATTTGCACTTAGTCATTACTCTGCCTGTACCAGTGCTTCTAAAAGGCAGTCAGATTAAAGTGTTTCTAAAAGAAACCTAGCCAAGTAGTGACTGCTTTAAGGCAGTCCCTGCTATAAGGACAATAAAAAAAAACAGGTGCTTATGAGATTCAGAAGCAGCCCTACACAATAATCACCTAGTATCAAGATTGTAGCCAAAGGAAGTTAGCCTATCTGTGGTTTTGAATCTTTCTTTCACTGCCAGCCAAGAAATGAAAGAGTGCTTAGGGATAGTGAACCTGTTCCAAACCCATTTATCCCAGATCACCTTAGTCCGGACTTCCAGTAACCAGGTATAACATTCACTAATCTTATACTTTTTGCTAGTCTAATTACCAGCCTCAAAACCTTGTTGTAGATCCGTCTTCACAAAGAAAAGTCTTCTCCAAGCCCAGCCATTATTTCTCTAGGAGCTGTAACCCCACTAGTCATGATCCTTCAAACATATGTTGTGATTCCATTTTACCCATAAACAGTCCTCCTTCTTAGCTATTTTCCATACATACTTCCCTAAAGCTGCCTTGTTCCATCTATTACAGTCCCTAATCCCAAAGCCACAAAACATTTTGGGTTTACAAACCCAATCCCAAGCAATAGGTAGGACACCACCAAGCACAACAGATCCATTCCACAAAAAAGCCCAGCAAAGTTGAGTAATCCTATGGATAACTCCTTTAGGCAGGAGGATACATTGAGCCTAGTAGGTATGCAAACTGATAAGAACATAGTATATGAGAGTGAACTTGGCATTATACCAACATGTAATTCTAGCAAGCATTTTATCAATAATACTGTCAAAATCACAGATCCTCATGTACTTGGCATTGAGGGGAATGCCAAGACATCTAAAAGGGAAAGACCTGACAATAAATCCAGTGTTACCCAAAATTTCTTGCTTCATACTATCCTCCATACTACCAAAATACACAATTGTCTTTTTAGAATTAGCCACAAGACCTGAAACTATTTGTCACCATGGCCAAACAACATAAGATCATTAGCAAAGACTAGATGAGTCAAACCCAGCTTCTTGCAGCCTTGATGGAATTTTAATTTTCTGATCCTACCAACCTTCTTCAATAGCCTAGACAAATATTCCATGACAATACCAAAAATCAACGGAGAAATAGAGTCTCCTTGTCTGATTCCCCTCTTACCCTTGAAAAAGCCATGCAAGCCACCATTTATCATAAGAGAAAAGGAAGGGATAGAAATGCATTCCATAACCTAAGAGTTTTGAATTTCTTACTTATTTTCCGGTTCCTTCGTGGAATCATGAGAAGCTAACTTGAAAGTGGATTTGAAACTTGTAGAGAGGTTGTGGTTTGATTAGTTGGAACAAAAGGTGGAATATGTTTCCGTTAGTTCTCTATGCTTAGCATATGCAATGTTTCAATCAACCTTGGACATCTTAGAACGTGCATACCTTTATTTTTTTTTAGAAAGATTGACATTCTTTAGTGCTTGTTCCATTGTAAAAATCCACTTAAGAACGCTTGTAACCTCTCTTTTACTTCAATTTATTTTATCTATTTGTTTATTTCTTTGCCTTGATTTTTGTCAAGAGTTATGGGTGAAACTCTTAGGATACCCTTACGAGAGCATACTCGTCCTCTAGAGCGATCTATGGGGTTTAAAGTGCTTGATGCATGCGCTAAATGCATTCGTGATTCCTACGAAAGTGAGTTAGTGTATATTCTTTCTCTTCTAGTTTTATTTTATTTTTATTTTTTTTTTTTAAAAAAAATACATCGTTATCCGTTGTGTTTGTTTTGTTTTGCTCGAGGATGAGCAAAAGTTAAGCTTGGGGGTGTTTGATGAGTGACATTTATGTTACCCTTAGGGGTAGTGTATTGGTCTCTTTTCTCCTGTTTTTCTTAAGTTTTTCTACCTCTTTTCACCTCTTATGGCTTCCTTTTTTTTTTATGGATGAAAAGTATGCTTATTTGCGCTTGTTTTGATAATCTTTATGCATAATTTTATAATCCCCATGCTCTCGTGATCTTTGCTATCTTTTGCAGGTTCCATGGCGGTCCTAAGCACGGTAGGAGGCCCCTTGGCCAAGTATGGAGGCATGGACAAAGACAAGAGGAGAAAAAGGGAAGGAGAGGAAGCAAGAAGAGGAAGTTCAAGAGGAGGTGTGGCCGAACCTCTAAGAGGTTCGGTCGAACCAAGGTGTGGTCAAACTTTTGAAAAGTTCGACCGAACCTCCAAGGCAGTTTCAACCAAGTTTTCAGCATGTTTACAGGAGGGGTCGAACCAGGAAAGTTCGACCAAACAAGGATCAGGGAGGTTCGACCGAACCTACCCTGAGTTCGGCTGAACCTACCCTGAGTCCGACCGAACCTACCCAGAGTTCAGTCGGACCTTTTCCCGTTTCAGCTGACTTTTTGCGGAGCTTCCTAAGCAATTTTGTAAGGGGTATAAATAGATTTTTTTTTTTTTTTGCTCATTTAAGAAAAAAGATTTTTTTTTTCAGTTTAGAATAGATTTTAGGTTAGTTTTAGGTTTTAGAGAGAGAAACTCTCAAAATTTTAGAGAGAGAAAGTGAGGAGCACAATGGTTTTCATGGATTTTGGATAATCAAATGAGGAATTTGAAGATCTCCATCTTATATCAATGAGCATTTCTTACTTTCTCTTCTCTTATTGCTTTATTTAGTTGCTTTCATTATGCTTGAGTAGTTTCCCTTCTACTAGGTGTTGAGTGAGGCTTTGTAATGATTATTTGAGTTATTTGAGATAAATTTGATGATAATTGTGTGATTAAACTGATTGAATTGATGTTGTCATGTTGTTTGTTTTAGATTGGATTGATCTCCCATGATAGCACACTTAATTGAATATTGGTTTTAGTTGGACAAGGGATTGTGAATTAGAATTGATATACTTGATTGCATTTTGGGTAATTTTCTTCTATGCACCTAGTCAATGAGGGATCTAGGCTAGGAATTTGAGAGATTACTTTTTAGTGTAGTTAATTCTCATTATAATTCTTTCTTTGCATGATTGATTGTCAAATGGATTCTCATTAGCTTATTAATTGTTCTAAGTGGATCTTTTCCCCTAGTAGACTTTATCATACCTTGTTCTTTTTATGTGTTTTAGTGTAGTTATAGTGTCCTTTATCCGTAAATCGACTTCGGCATAGCTTAGGCATTAGATTAAGAACAATCTAGCATTACCGTTCCTTGTGGTTCGACTCCGAACTTACCACTAGACTTGTTTAGTGGTTAGTTTTAGGATTTATAAATTTATTTTATTGAGTGTGGAATGTGCGACCGTTCTAACGCCCATCACTTCCCTAACACACAATCAATCCTATTCTCATGGTGTCATGCATATTAGAGACATTAAACACATTACTCTCACTTCCCAATTATCAAACCCAACTACTCTCGTGTTGAGAATCAAACCCTAAATTGATTTACTCAAATCCGTTTATACCCAACTCTCGCTGTGATAAAAACAATGGAATAATTGCAATACTATAGTTACGTATAACCTAGCATTGGCATAATCACAATCAATTTAGCTATTCAATTGTTAAAGTTGTTAAAGAATTAAAAGATTTAATTCATGCATCAATAATATTTGGGCTACACTAGATCTTGAATTAAAGAATCTACTCACACATGATTAAAGAAACAAAAACAATAATAAATAATGAAAGCATAATTAAATAACAAAGGATGAAAAATAAATACCAAATCTTGAATAAAAATTGAAAGTAGAAAGCTTGAATCTTGAATCTTGAATCTTGAATTACAAAAACTTGGAAAAAAATAATGGAGAACTAGTTCTTAAGGAGAGAATAATAAAATAAAATAAGGCTTAATGAATAGCCAAGAAAAACAAGGCTAAAAAGTATTTATATGAGCCTAAAAAGATAAGAAAAACGGCTAAGCATTGGCACACAAAAATCCCAGGAGGCACGGACGTGCCTCTAGGCGTAGCAAAATTCATTTAGCTTCTGTCTTCCAGGCACGGACGTGCCTGATTGCTGGGCACGGACGTGCCTTCTTCTTTCTCTAGGCATGGGCGTGTCACCTTGTTAAGCACGGGAATGCCTGTTTCTTTACCCAGGCACGGACGTGCCTAGGGTCTTCCTTTGGAGCAGCTTCAAACATAGAGGCACGGACGTGCGTAATGGGGAGGCACGGCCGTGCCTACCTCTAAAACGCCATTTTCTTGAATTTTCTTCAATCTCCAAACTCCATGGGCTTTGACTTACTTCATGGATCTATAATTCATCCAAATTAGCTCCATCATTCCTGAAAATCATTAAAAAAACAACAAAACTACCCATAAAAGCATCGGATTATCCAAAGTAGAGCAAAATACGCCAAAACGGACTCAAATACTCAACTAAACTAGCAAAACTAACTAAGACCAAGTCAAATAATATACACAAAACACAACATATCAAACTCCCCCAAGCTAAACTAATGCTTTTCCTCAAGCATTTAACCATGAATCACAAGGGAAGAGAATGATAACTCATCAAACAATCACAATGTGCCATTAAGTTCAAAACCACGATAAAAACGAAATCAAGAGTCAACATGCACAAAAACCACCATTCATCTCATATACTTGGCCTTGACAACCAATCTTACCACACATCTCCCCATACCTACTCTCACTTTAGTTGTGAAAAATAAAAACAATAACGCTCATGTGTTTACGGGGTGAAATATGAAGCCACTCAACCTAAGCATAGCATGCATATCAACTTCACATGACCAACCTCTTTAGGCTTGCAATGTGACTTTCTCCACTTTTAGTGATTGATGCAAATACGAAAATCATGAAATCCATATTAGGTAAGCTTGGTAAATAAGGGTTGGACGACGTATTTTGGGAATGTGGTGCTCAAAATAAAACAAATCCTAATCCCACTACACACTCAAATGTCAGGTTCAAGCCAACCTTATTTCCTCTAACTCCATACAATTATAAACATAGCCCTTTTATTCTTTCTTTTCTTTTTGTGTTTTTTTTTTCTTTTCTTCACAAAGAGGAAGGAATTAATAAAAAAAAAAAATGGAAGAACTCTCAATTTTTTCAAAGGCCTTTAAGGCCGCATTTCTTTTCTTTCCTTTCTTCCCTTTTCTAATATCCCTTCTTTCTCTTGTTTTCTTCCTTTTCACTTTTTTTTTTTCATTTTTTTCTTTTTTTTTTCATTTTTTCAACATCATTAACACTCTTAGGAATTAAAAAATGTAAAACAACTTCAAAATAAACCTAGAAAAATAGCTCTAAAGCTTTAAATGTAGGGTATCAAGAAGGGGTTAATATGGCTCAAATTGGTTCAACCTACGGGTGAATGTAAAATAAAAATATATAAAAACAAAAAGAAAAAACATGAAGGCCTAAAATGTGGAGGCTCTAATTCCTACAAGGAAATTTCAATCATCTTTTCGCGACATGCATCATAAAGTCTCAAATAGTCAAAAAGCAAGACCAAGAATTCGATTATATGAAGGACAATCTAATCACACAAGAAGAAACATGACTGAGGTAGAGTGAAATCAGTCAAATAAGGATCAAGACTCTCACCGAGTACACAAACTATTCACATAAGTAGAGCGGGGAGACCATCCTGGCCACAACCTAGCTCAAATCCAAGCACATCAATGAATGGGTTTTCAAAAACTCTTTTTTTTTTCAAAAAGCACACATATGTGATTATAATAATAGAAGCATAGTCATGCAGTGGCATATTATTCGACACTAGAAAGAAATAAACTACCCAAAAACTGAAATAAATCTAATATATACAAAGTTAAAAGCAAATCCTCCCCCAAGCTAAACCATACATTGTCCTCAATGTATGCATAAAACAAAGCATATAAACTAGGAGAAGGGAAAGCAAACTACTAATCAGGAGGGGTGGGGGGAAAGCCATACCTCGGGTCGGTGCTAGGACTGCCCTGGAAGTGCTGTCGCATCATGCCCCCGATGGCTTCGAAGGTTTGGGGTTAGGAGAGAGAAAGCTTCGAAGGTTTGGGGATGATTTTTTGTTTTTTTTTTTTTGAAAATAAATAAATAAAATAAAATAAATAAATAAATAAAATACGGAAAAACTGATGCACAGACGTGCCTCTCTAAAAATTCAACCCCCAAACTTTCTGCCTCAGAGGCACGGACGTGCCGCTGCAGATTTTGATTTTTTCTCCTTTTCCTTCTTCTTAGCGCTTTTCCTCCTTGTTTCTTCTTCCTTTTGCTTACTTTTTACCTAATTTAACACCACGAACAAAACAAAAACTAGACACAAGAATCAAAACAAAAAAAAAAAATTAAAAAAAAAATCAAGAAAAATAATGAAATTAAAGAGGAAAAATTAACGAAATAAGAGTAAGAACTCGAGAATGGGTTGCCTCCCATTTAGCGATTGTTTAAAAGGTTTTTAGCTCGACCTCCCTTGTTGGCTCAACCGGGATCATTACACGGAGGAGGAGGACCGCGATGTGGTTCATGAATTCCTCCAAGCGACTCTTTCATCGGCTTATTCACTTGCCTTATAATCGAATTCACCTTCATATAGCCAAACATGCCATCGGGTGGAACTTTATCCTTTCCTTTCACGAAATTCCTGTCAAACACATACCTATCAAATGGGGGGTTAGTAGCATCGATTCTCAAACAGGTACCACCATCGAACGTAGAGTTATGCCCATCAAGCACGGCTTTTTACAACCGTTGCGAGAAAGGCATCGGTTCATCATTGGCCGGTGGAGCTACATATGTGGAGCCTTGAACATCCTTGCTCTTTACGTCCTTTCTAGGCTCCTTGATGCACACCTTCTCAACAATTTTCTTCGGGAATAGTTCATATTTTCTCAGGAAGATAACATTGCATTGTTCTTTCTGAACCTTCGCTTGATCTTGAAGAGTCGATAGGCGGTTCACTTGTTGCGAAAGTTGGCTTATCTGATAAATAGTGTCTCCCGTAGAGGGGGCACCCATGACATTCAAAAGTGAGTATTCCAACTTTTCATCACCTACTTCAAAAGTGATCTTACCTTTCTTTATGTCTATGATTGCACCTGCAGTAGCTAGGAAAGGTCTACCAAGTATGATCGGAATATTCACATCTTCTTCCATCTCCATCACAACAAAATCACATGGAATGAAAAACTTACCTACTCTGAGGGGTATATCCTCAAGTACACCTAAAGGAAACTTCACTGACCTGTCTGCAAGTTGTAGAGATATTCATGTGGGTTTAAGCTCACCCAGCTGTAGCTTCTTGCATATGGACAGCGGCATAAGACTCACCCTTGCACCTAGATCGCATAGTACCCTATTGATCTTAATATCTCCAAGCTTCACTGGAATTGAATAGCTACCTGGATCTCCTAATTTCTTAGGGAGAGTGTTCTGCAAAATAGCACTACACTCTGCATTCAAAGCAACAGTAGTATTCTCTTCTAATTTCCTCTTGTTAGATAACATATCTTTTAAAAATTTTGCATAAGAAGGTATCTCAGATATGAAATCTAGGAATGGAATATTAATATGAAGCTTTTTAAGAATATCGAGGAACTTACTGAACTTTTTCTCAAGTTTAGCTTGTGCTAATCTTTGAGGAAAAGGAATCTTGGGCACATATGGAGCAAGTGGCTTTTGTGGTGTTTCCTTTGACCTCCTAAACTCTAGAATCTTCTACTTCCTTCTCACTTGCCTCTGCTTCTTCAATGACCTCCCTTGATGGCTCCTTGGTAGGAGGCTCTTCCAATTGCTTTCCACTCCTCAGGGTGACGACATTCATTTGGCCTTTTTGAGATTGTTCAGTCTGGCCCGGGAAGGTTCCTGGAGTCTTTAGGGCTTGGCTAAATTGGTTGGCCAATTGGCTTATCTGATTCTCCATAAGTTTACCCTGAGCCTGCAACTGTTGGATAAAGCTATTTTGATGTTGGATGGCACTGTTTGTTGCAGTTATAAAGCTCTCTAATTTCACCTCTAGGCTTGATTTCTAAGGTTGTTGTTGCATTTGTTGGTGGGCATTGGGTGTTTTCTGTTGGAAACCAGGTGGTGGTTGGTTGTAAGTGTTGGGTGGAGGTGGTGGAGGAGGGTTTTGTTGTTCTTGGGAATTTTTGTATGAGAAGTTAGGATGGTGTTTCCATCCTTCATTGTAGGTGTTGGAATAAGGGTGATAAGGTCTCTTTGGGTTAGAGGAGTAGAAAGCATTGGCTTGCTCGATTGACATCTCTTCCGCATTCTGCAAAATCTGTGGGCAATCTGGAGCAACATGACCCTACACATGACATAACTGACACAACTCCTGTGGGGTGTTAGAAGTTCCTCCTTGGAACTTATCAAACCTGCTTGTTAGTGCCTGTACAGAACTAGTTAGCATTGTTAAAGCATCAACATTAAGTTTACCTCCCTTTTTCACAGTGTTTCGGCCTCCAAGATGATAGTTATCATTGGCTGCCATCTTCTCTATGAGCTCCCTAGCTTCAGTGGGGTTCTTTGTCAAGAAAGAACCTACTGACGCAGCATCTATGTAAATACGGAACTCATGAGTCATGCCATTGTAAAAGGTCTGCATCAAAATCCAATCTGGAATGCCATGGTGAGGGAATTGTCTCTGAATCTTTTAAATCTCCTCCAAGCCTCAAAGAGAGACTCATCATCTGACTGCTTAAAAGTTTGTAGGTCATTCCTCAATCTTGCAGTCTTCTCATTCCCTAAAAACTTCACTAAGAAGGCCTTCACTAACTTGTCCCATGTATCGAACGAACTAGTGCCTTCATCTCTTAACCACTCCTTTGCCCTGTCTCGAAGTGAGAAGGGGAAAAGGCGTAGTCTGATTGCATCATCTGTAACACCATTTAACTTCATAGTGTCACATTTCTCCAAAAAACTATCTATATGACTTATGGGGCAATCATGTGGTAGCCCTGCGAATGAATCATTGGAGATGAACTGTATGAACTGTGGCTTGAGCTCGAAGTGCTGAGCCGTGACAGGTGGTCTTACGATGCTAGAAAGGATTCCGGTAGTCGTATCAGGAATACCGTACTCCAAAAGGGATTTCGTTGGTTGGTCTACCATGTTTCTCCTACGTCTGTTCCTTGTTCTCCTTCTTCTTATAGTTGCCTCGATCTCAAAATTAAATGGTTTAAGATCTTCTGAACCTGAGTGTCGTGTGGGCATGCACAAGAAAAACTAGAGAAAAGTATCAAAAACACAAGGGAAAATAGCCGAAGCAACGAAATAATCTTAGCAAAACGAATCACAAATAATCTAATGAAACCGTTAGTCCCCGGCAACGGCGCCAAAATTAATAAATGATAGGCGTGTCGCGTACCTATCAAAAATAACCTAACAGACCAATACTAATGTAGACTGGCAAATAAGGGTCGGATCCCAAGAGATTACGGTTCAGAAATAATTAAATAGGCTCGAATTTCTACTAGGCAAGAATCGATTATAATCAAGTACTTAAAACATCCAAGATGATTAAATCGAAAATAAACTAAATAAGATGATTAAATCAAGTACTTAAAACATCCAAGACCTAGTTTCACCACAATTATTACCGATGCAATTGTAATTCTACCCTTAACATACGATTTCAATTGAACGGGGAAAAGTAAACCCTAACAAATACCAAGGATCTCTCTCGAATATTAATGGCTTCCCTAACACACAATCAATCCTATTCTCATGGTATCATGCATATCAGAGACATTAAACACATTACTCTCACTTCCCAATTATCAAACCCAACTACTCTCGTGTTGAGAATCAAACCCTAAATTGATTTACTCAAATCCGTTTATACCTAACTCTCTCTGTGATAAAAACAATGGAATAATCGCAATACTATAGTTACGTCTAACCTAGCATTGGCATAATCACAATCAATTTACCAATTCAATTGTTAAAGTTGTTACAGAATTTAAAGATTTAATTCATGCATCAATAATATTTGGGCTACACTAGATCTTGAATTAAAGAATCTACTCACACATGATTAAAGAAACAAAAACAATAATAAATAATGAAAGCATAATTAAATAACAAAGGATGAAAAATAAATACCAAATCTTGAATAAAAATTAAAAGTAGAAAGCTTGAATCTCGAATTACAAAAACTTGGAAAAAAATAATGGAGAACTAGTTCTTAAGGAGAGAATAATAAAATAAAATAAGGCTTAATGAATAGCCAAGAAAACAAGGCTAAAAAGTATTTATATGAGCCTAAAAAGATAAGAAAAACGGCTAAGCCTTGGCGTACAAGAATCCCAGGAGGCACGAACGTGCCTCTTGCTAGGCACGGACGTGCCTCTAGGCGTAGCAAAATTCATTTAGCTTCTGTCTTCCAGGCACGGACGTGCCTGATTGCTGGGCACGGACGTGCCTGATTGCTGGGCACGGACGTGCCTGCTTTTTTCTCTAGGCATGGGCGTGTCTCCTTGTTAAGCACGGGCACAGACGTGCCTCTTTTGCTAGGCACGGACGTGCCTAGGGTCTTCCTTTGGAGCAGCTTCAAACATAGAGGCACGGACGTGCCTAATGGGGAGGCACGACCGTGCCTACCTCTAAAACGCCATTTTCTTTACTTTTCTTCAATCTCCAAACTTCATGGGCTTTGACTTACTTCGTGGATCTATAATTCATCCAAATTAGCTCCATTATTCCTGAAAATCATCAAAAGCAACAAAACTACTCATAAAAGCATCGGATTATCAAAACTAGAGCAAAATACGCCAAAACGGACTCAAATACTCAACTAAACATGCAAAACTAACTAAGAACAAGTCAAATAATATACACAAAACACAACATATCAGATTCAATTAGTTTTGTTGAATGCATTTGACTTTCTTTTGATTCAATAAGCTTTGTTTAATGCATTTAACTTTCATTTGATTCAAAAAGCTTTATTGGAATGTGGTTGACTTTTATTTTTTTTTGGGTAAATAGTATTTTATTACCAAAAGGAGTTACAAATAGCAGCAAAACATACGTCATATAACCCAAAGGCCTATAAACCCAAACACCAACGCCTAATCGGCACACAACCACCAGCCGAGAAGCAAAATTCAAAGGCCACCTTTTAGGAAGGGTTCAAAACAAATTTCTTCAAATAAAGTCCCTTCTGATCTCAGATTAGAGGAACTACTATCTAGGAGGGTTATTCCTGACCAAAGGAACAGGACAAAACATCAAAGCAGGCTACAAAATACCAACAATTCAAAGTATAGCCAATAACAACAAACACAAAACATCGACCAGCAGCAAATACAAAGCATATGGTAGCTAGCAGCATTACAAATAAAACCAGAAGCACCAATAAAGCCTGAAAAACAGGTTGAGAAGTAGGCTAAAAGAAAACGCCAAAGCGGGAGCACCACACAGAATATCAACAACTTGACAAAGAGCATGAGCAGCAACAACTTTCCAAATCAAAATAATAACACCACATGTAGCCCTGGCAGCCTAAAAGCAGGAGCAAGGTAAGCAGCAACTCCATCATAAAGCTAGGAAGCTAGCTTTAGAAACATAGCACCAGCATATAACAAAGACACTATCCTAAACCACAAATTAACAACATCCTTAAAACAGGAAACAATCAGCATACAGATTAGCAAAAAACAAGAGGTTGTTCATGAGTAGCCTAGAATCAACTAAACCAGTAGAAGCAACTGCAAACGAGGAAGCAACATAAAAAATAAACAACCAGCAAGCGGAACTAGTAGAGAAACAACCAAGCAACATTAGCACACATCATCACAACACTAGTAGCAGCCAGCTGTAGCTTTTCAAACTCTAGTAGACAGCAGTGAGCTTCTCTGAATCCTGGAACTTAGAGCATCAACAAAGCATGGTAACATCAACCTAAATAGACAGAAACCACTGCATTTTACTCTGAAAGACCAAGAATAGCAGCAAACAACCAAACAAAACAGCAACAAGCTACAAAACAACAGGTTTGTGAGACAACAACTGCAGCTTAATAGATTCCACTAGACAACAGTGGGCTTCCCTGAAACCAGGAGTTGAAAAAACTGCACTAGAGCACAATAACAGTAATCTGTAAGTAGCACCAGACCAGCAACAAAAACAAAGCAACCAATACAACCATCCTGAAATTCCTACACAAAACCGCAAAAGGACAATAGCTATAAAACGAGGTACAAACAGCAGCTAGAACTAGCATAAGAAGTAGCAGCAATGAAAAGCTTCTTCTTGTCAGTCTCCACACATCTACAAGCAATGTTGTACACAATATTCCTAACAACATAATCAACAGGTTCACAAATACCGTTGAACACAATATTATTTCTTTGAATTCATATGTTGTACACTGCTTCAGTAAGGAACATCATATGAAATCTGCTAGAAGATTTGGACCTCCTACAATTCTTAACTACCTACTCAATTTCCTGGCCGAAATCTTAAACAGGCTTCTGACAATGAAGTAGTTGCAACAATCTCTCCAAAATTCTACTAGAGTAACTATAGAGAAAAAACAGGTTTTGCAGACTCTCTATCTCTTACAAACACAAGGGACAAATAGGGTCACATATAAAATTCCAATTAAGAATTCTATCCTTAGTCAGAAGTCTATTCCAGTTTGTAAGCCACAGAATAAACACACTCCTTAGGGAAGCATTGTTGTTATATACAATTCTCCCCCAAGGAACTTTGGCAACCTGTTGTCTTAGCTTGTTATAGACCTTTATCCGCATCTTATTTTTTCCCATCACTGAGTTCCAACCCCCAATATCATCAATCATAATTCTATACTTCATTATTTTCCTTAAAACCCAAGAACCTTGTTGAGGTATATCAGCTACCCAGAAATCAACAGACCAGAAGTAATAGACATGCACCCACTTTACCCAAAGAGAATCAGCCTTGTGAGTAATAGACATGGGAAGATCATCAGCAAACATGAGATGAGTAATGGAGAGTTTTTCATATCTTGGATGAAAATTGAAATCAGGCACAGTTACAAGCTCATGTAAACACCTAGACAGGTACTCCATTCCAATAGCAAAAAGGAAGGGATACATAGGGTCACCTTTTCTTAAGCCCTTTTTTTGCCCTAAAAGGAGTTGTAGGAGTGCCATTGATTAAAATTGAGAAAGAAACAGAGGTAATGCATCCCATAATCCAACCAATAAACACATTTGGAAAACCAAGCTTACACATTACATCTTTCAGAAAACTCCACTCAATGGAGTCATAAGCCTTTTTCAAATCCACCTTAATCATGCGTCTAGGAGTGATGAATTTTTTATTATACCCCTTAATTAACTCAGTGGCCAACAAAATGTTATCACCAATGTGCTTTCCAAGAATAAAGCCAGCCTGAGCTTCATCAACAACTCCCCCAAAAACCTTTGCAAGCCTAGCTGTAAGAACTTTGGAGACAATCTTATAAAGATCACTACATCAAGCAATTGATCTAATATCTCTCACATAGGAAGGGCTATTAACTTTGGGCACCAAAGTTACAGTAGTGCAATTCCAATGAGTACTTAAAACTCTAGTATCAAAGAACCTATGCACAGCCTCATATACTTCAAGGTTGATAACCTCCCAAGTATGCTTAAAATTTTTTGAGTTGAAACCATCAATCCCCGGGGCTTTATCATCATAAATTCCTTTAATAGAATAGTCAATTTCAGAATTTGTAACAGGAGCTATTAACTAGTTCTGAGCATCAACAGAAAGTTTCTTTCCAATTCTCATTGTAATAAGATCAATAACATCAAGAGCAAAAGAGCTAGAACCCATCAACTTCTTGTAGAAATCAATAATTTCCCTCTCAACATCGGCAGTAGTTTTAACAGAACATGCTGATCAATCATAATATTATCAATTCTATTTCTTGATTGCCTGTGCTTCATCATTAAGAAGAAATACTTGGTATTAAAATCACCAAGTTTAATCCAATCATCCTTAGATTTTTGTCTATAAATGCTTTCCTAAACAGATCTACAGTACTTGAGCTAGTTAAAGGCAATAGCTTCCTTATCCACCAAAGCAGAGGTGTGTAGGTCAAGAGCCATTTGATCTTGAATGTCAAGCAAAATCTACTGAGCTGAATCAACTCTCTTTTAAACATTACTAAAAGAGTTAAGATTAAGATCTTTTAGTTGATCTTTCAATTTTTTGAGTTTATTCTAGATTTTGATCATAGGAGTACCATGAGTCCCACTACTTGACACCCCTTGAACTAAATTCATAAAATTAGGGTTAGTAGTCAAACAATTAAGAAATCTAAAAGGTCTCCCCTTACATGGAGAAGGAAAAACCTCATAAAGGAGAAGAGTATGATCAAAGAGACAGGAGGCAAGATAGATGGCTTCCACATTAGGAAATTGAAGCAACCACTCAAAATGTACCAACCCTCTATCAATCCTAGTTTGAGTTCGAGGTCCAACATGTGCTTTGTTAGACCAAGAAAAATAGGATCCCTTACTTTTTATCTCCACAAAATTCATATCCTCCACATACTCTTTAAAATCTCTAACTTTATAGTCAGTAACATCACTCCCATTAATCTTATCATCACCCTAAAACACTGAATTTAAGTCACCTGTGCAAATCCAAGGAAGAGACATAAAACCAATAGCCTAATACCTCCCCATAATTCTTTCCTATCATAAATATTATACAAACCGTAGACAAAATAAACAACAATTTGTCTACTATAATCAAAGTTACTAACTAATCAATGGATGAACTAAGTGTGAATAGTGATTACCTCAACATGTAGTCTATCACTCTTCTATCTTAGCCAAATTCTTCCTTTCCCCGAAACAGAATAATTACACACCCAAGTCAAGCCATAAGAGATCTTCTTCTGTATTCCATTACTTTTTTGTTGTTTAACTCTAGTTTCCAACAAGCATATTAGATAACTTTTAGTTTTATTAAGGAGTTGTCTAACATCAACCACCTTACTGGGGTCATTAAGACCCCTAACATTCCAAATAGTAAAAATCATTGCTGTGTAGGGGCCTACCCCCACAGAAATACTTCCATCATCAGGTAGCACAACAAACTTATTAGCAGTTTGGACAGGCATTAAATTACCAGCAATTCCCTTAACTTTTTCTTCTTAATCTCCCATCCTTCATTAGTTTTAAGAGGCAAACCAGGCCCTTTTCTCACCTTCTAAACCCATGCCTTCCTCTAAGGTTGAGTTTTATTAACAGGTTTGAGTATTCTATTTTGTTTTTGGCTCCTCACACATATACCCCACCTTGTTGCACTTCCCACAATATGGTGGAGTCCAGTCATACTCCACAACCACCTCCAAAACCTCTCCTTTAAGGATCTCCACCCAGACATATTTTTTTAGGGGTTTAGTAATGTCTATTTCTACCAACATCCAGGCAAAGGAAAACCTCAATTTCCTCGAGATGCATTCATCAGCATAAATCGGAACACCAAGAGTGCTACCAATCCTACTAAGTGTTTCAGTACCCAACAATTAAGAGGAAGATTAGGCAGCTTAATCCATAGATGTACAATACGCAATATTTTAGCATTAAAATCAAATTTCTCAGACCAAGGTTACACTATTATCGGCTTCCCATAGAACATGTGAGGGCCCCCACACAAGAAAGCATTCAAATCATCTTTAGAACACATATTTATTATAAAGTAACCCTCATCATGCAAGTAAACCTCAGGTTTAACAGAGGCAATAATACGATAATAGCCAATTGTTGGGTTTCGTAGAGTCTAACTCTACGCGGAAGAGAAACCCGCCCACTAATTAAGGCAACTAAGCATGCAATCACATAATTAAACAATAAATAAGAAATAGAGAAAAGACATTCTTACCCTTGACACATGCTTCGCTCGAACCCGAGCTCTTACATAAGAAGCTAAACCTCGCAAGCCCGACGGTCTCCAACGACTCATACCCACGAACCCGACCCCAACGGTCTTAGTCTCAAAGGTTAGTCGGGATTTGACGAATAAAAACTAGAGTATTACGAACTTAAGGTTTTCTCACATTTCTAAGGAGATGCCTTTTTAGTTCCACTCAAGTGTTCTTCACAAATCCCAAAACTTGGGTATGTATAGGGAAATAAACCTTGAATTCCCATTCTCAGTCAATGTGGCAGATTTGCAATTTCCCTATTTTAATTTAATCAAAAACAAAATAGAAATGCTAAATCAATCAACAAGTTACAAGTGCAATAGGAGGAGAGGGAGAAGGTGAGGACCACCAAGGGAGGAGACCAACCCACCTTGTTCCCCAAGGCAAACTCTAACCATTGGTCCCCACACAAAAACCGTTACACACTCCCACTTGGCTGGCTGGCAGCCTGCCTTGGCTGCCAAGGCTGCCAGCTGGCGCCAAGCACCAAGGCTGGGCAGCCCAGCCAGCCAGCTAGCAAATCGCCAGCCAGCCCGGAATGCTTGCGCAGCCAGCCAGCCAGCACATAGCCAGCAAGCACACATACATCGCTGCTGCTTGGTGCTTGCTGCTAGGCGTTGCTATGCAAGAATGCTGCTTGCTAGCATACACGCACAACCCAGCATGCCCAGCAAGTTGCTGGTTGCGTGGTGATGTACGATGTGCGATGTTGTTGCTAGCTATGTGCCAAGGCCCAACACGCTAGCAAGCACGCAAGGCACCATGCCTGCGTTGCATGCGATAACAAGGCCAAGCAAGCCTAGCATGCTGATGGCCTTGCAATGCTTGCGAGCTAGCAAAGGGCTTAGCCTAGCATGATGTGATGGCTATGGCTGATATGCTAGCATGCCCAGCCATGCACAGCCACACTAAACACATGCACACATCTTGCGATGCTTGTGCTATGCGATGTGCGTGTGCTAAGGATGCAAGGCAAGCATTGCTTGGGACCAATGCGAGGCTACGACTAGGCTTGAACTTGTTGCTTGTTTGATTTCACGTCTCGTCGAATTCTATATTCGACGAGACTTGCGACGCTCGGTCACGACACTCTAAGCTCGATATCCGACGTCTTTGTTCGTAATACTCCGATGAATCAACTAATCCTTCGGATTGATTCGTCGTCTCAGATCGGTTGTTCGATTGGGTTTGACATGAAGGGCTTAGTCAAGATTAATTTGTAATATTAATTGTACATTAATATTACTAATCGGAAGCGGCCTCCACCTAGGCATTTCGATCACTTGACCTCACTGAAGAATTAGCTTTCTAATAATTATGAACCCTCTATTAGAATAATACAGTTGTTGGAAGGACATCATTCCTTTCACCAACAACATATAAAACAATTGCATTACTTTATTTCCTATTATCCTCTTCAATTTCATCAGCAGGTAGTATAGCAACAGACTTACCATTCTTAATATGAAGAGGAACATAGCTTAGTGAAACCCCTTTCGCCTTTAATTTGCCCTTGAAAGCCTGTACTCCAGTTAACCCACCTCGAGAATCTTCCACCTCTGAAGCATTAGAGTTAGAAGGAAGAGGAAACCATGCTTGATTATCAGGAATTGCAACAGGTGAAGCTGGAGAACTAGCCGCTTGACCATTTATCAATGGAATAGTAACTAGGGACTAAGTTACTAATACATTAGATTTGGGCCTAACAGATCCAAAATAAAGAGCAAGGAGCTCAGCATCCCTCCTAGATATCTTCCCCGTTGAAGGATGCGCAAGACAAGGGGCAGGTGTTACCAACTCATCACCTTCATCAATAGATTCTTAAAATGGAGGAAACCCTACCGAAGAAGGAGCAAACAAAAAATCAACTACTCCCTCCGCCCGTGAATATCTGCAACAAAGGACATATTTTCGGAATCCTAGGAAAAAATTTTAGGGGAGTGTTAATTGAGTTTTGGTGGGTTTAATTAATGATAGAGAAAGATAAAAATACAAAATTACCCATATGATGATATATATAAACTAAAAATTTAAGTGTTGAAAAATAAGGGTATATTTAGTATTTGTAGTGTGAACACAAATATTTGTAGTGGGTATTAGGTAGTGGGTAATAGGTGGTGGAGGGGACCACTAACCAAAAAGTGGGTAATAGTGGGTAATTAATAGTTAAATATTACCCAAAAAGGAAATAAAAAAATTTGTTGCAGATATTACAAGCATCCATTTTTGGCATTTGTTGCAGATATTCACGGGCGGAGGGAGTATTTTTTAAGAGATTTTAGCAGGAGCAGGAGTTGATTGCTTTTTTTCTTTTACGGGAGATAGCTCTTAATTTAGCGATATGAACTAGCAAAATTAGAAAACCATGGCTGAACCTCAAGCTTTCTCTCTCAAGATTTCTGTCTAACTTTTTACTATATGATACGGTTGAAAGTCTCTCCTCAAATGTGTTTGACATTCATTTGATTCCATTAAAATTGTTGAATGCAATGACTTTCCCTTGATTCAAAAAGCTTTGTATTAATGTGTTTGACTTTCTTTTGATTCAATCAGCTTTGTTGAATGCATTTAATTTTCACTTAATTCAAAAGGCATTGACTTTCAATTGATTCAATTAACTTTGTTAATGCATTTGACTTTTATTTTATTCAATTAGCTTTATTGCATGTAATAACTTTCATTGTATTCAAAAAGGTTTGTATGAATGTGATTGACTTGCATTTGATTCCATTAGGTTTGTTGAATGCAATTCACTTTCACTTAATTCAAAAAGCTTAGTATGAATGTGTTTGAATTTCATTTTATTTAATTAGCTTTGTTGAATATTTATGACTTTTAATTGATATAATTAGCTTTGTTAAATGCATTAGCTTTATTGAATCAAATTAAAGGCTTTGTTGGAATGTGTTAGATTCCGTTTGATTTAATTAGCTTTATTGAATGCATTTAACATTCATTTGATTCAGTTAGGTTTGTTTGGAGGTGTTTGACTTTCATTTGATTCAATTAGATTTGTTGAATGCATTTGAGTTTCACTTGATTTAAAAAGCTTTGTATAAAAGTGTTTAACTTTCATTTAATTAGATTAGATTTTTTGGACACATTTGACTTTAATTTCATTCAATTAGCTTTTTTGAATCCGTTTGACTTTCATTTGATTCAAAAAACTTTGTTTGAATGTGTTTTACTATCTTTTGATTCAATTAACTTTATTGAATGCAATGACTATTACATGATTCAAAAAGCTTTGTTTGAATGTGTTTGACTTTGATTTGATTCAATTAGCATTGTTTAATGCATTTTACTTTCGTTTAATTCAATTAGCTTTGTTGATTGCATGTGACTTTTATTTGATTTAATTGGCTTTGTTTATATGTTTTTGACTTTCATTTGATTCGATTAGCTTTGTTGAATGGAATGACTTTCATTTGATTCAAAAAGTCTTGTATGAATGTTTTTGACTCGCATTATATTCAATTAGCTTTGTTGAATGCAATTACCTTTCAATTGATTCAAAAGGCTTTATTTAAATGTGTTTGACTTTCATTTGATTCAACTAGCTTTCTTGAATGCATTTGACTTTGAATTGATTATTTAGCTTTGTTCAATGCATTTGACTTTGTTTTAATTATAAAAGATTTGTTTTAATTTTTTTTACTGTGCTTTGATTCAATTAGCTTTGTTTAACGCATTTGACTAACATTTCATTCAATTAGCTTTGTTTGAATGTGTTTGACTTTCTGTTGATTTAATTAGATTTGTTGAATGCATTTGACTTTCACTTTATTTCAAAAGTTTTGTTTGAATGTGTTTGATTTTAATTTGATTCAATTAACTTTGTTAAATATACTTGACTTTTATTTGATTCAATTAGCTTTTTTGAATGCTTTTGAATTTCGTTAGATTTAGAAAGCTTTGTTTGAATTTGCTTCACTTTGGGTTGATTCATTTAGCTTTGTTGAATGTATTTGACATTCATTTGATTTAATTAGCTTTGTTGAATGCATTTTACTTTTATTTGATTTAAAAAGGTTTGTATGAGTTTGTTTAACTTGAATTTGATATAATTACCTTTGTTGAATGCAATTAACTTTCACTTGTTTCAAAAGGCTTTATTTAGTGTGTTTAACTTTCATTTGATTCAATTATCTTTATTGAATGCATTTGAATTTGATTTGATTATTTAGCTTTGTTTAATGCATTTGACTTTCATTTGATTCAACGAAGCTTTATTTTAATTTGTTTGACTTTGATTTGATTTAATTAACTTTGTTGAATGCATTTCACTTTCATCTGATTTAATTAGTTTTGTTTGAATGAGTTTAACTTTTGTTTGATTCTTTTAGTTTTGTTAAATGCATTTGACTTTCAATTTATTCAATTATCTATGTTGATTACATTTGACTTTTATTTGATTCAAAAAGCTTTGTTAGAATGGGTTTAACCGCCAATTAATTCAATTAGTTTTGTTGAATGCATTTGACATTAAATTGATTATGTTAGCTTTGTTTGAATGTGTTTGACTTTAATTTGACTTAATTAGCTTCGTTGAATGCATTTGACTTTAACATGATTAAAAAAGCTTTGTATTAATGTGTTTGACTTTCATTTGATTCAATTAGCTTTGTTGAATGCATTTGACTTTTAGTTGATTCAATTAACTTCTTTGAATGTGTTTTGTTTGGGATAAACTTACCCTATGCCACGTTGCCCAATGGCATTCTGACACATGTCAGCCCGAGAGAGGCCCAATGGGATCCAATCGGATGCTGACACGTGGCACTGTAACCTTAATAAGGGAACTGATCCTCTTCTACTATAATACTGGGAGCTCTTCTGGCCTTATCAGCTACAAGCGCTTGGCAAAGCTCAAGTATAAGCCTAGCAGCATGCACAAAGCTTCTCACCCCCGAGTCGGCTTTGGGAAAAGAGTAGTGATCCGCTGGGAAGGATTGACCTACCCATCCGGCTAAGAGAGAAGGGGGAAGGACGACACATGGTCGTCAAGTTTCTGGTGGTCGAGGAATTACCCGCCTATAATCTGATTCTTGGTCGTCCAACCCTCAACGAGTCCAAGGCAATCATCATCCCATCCTTCATGCTGATCAAGTTTGAGAGGGATGACGGGTGTGTGGTTTTCCTGAACGGGGATCAGAAGACGGCTAGGGAGTGTTACATCTCAAACGTCAAGCCTACTATGGCCGCAGCGGGCCAAGGCGAGGAGCCCATTGACCCTGATAACTTCAAGGAAGCCGGTCCTGCTCCCAAAGCAGTCGGCAAAAAGAGAAAGGCGGACTACCTGGTGGCCGTTAAAAAAGTGAAGCAATAGCAATCACTGTTTGGGGAACGATAAGAGGATCTCCGTCCCCAGCCAGTTGGTGAAAATATTGATATTGTTCTAGATGACAGCCGTCCGGAACGAACCGTAAAGGTGGGGACGGTTGCTTTTGCAAAATTGGTGCAGACTTGCACGAACTGCTGAAGGAATTCAAAGACATCTTTGCCTTTGAAGTGGAAGAGATGCCAAGTCTAATCCCGGATCATGCTGTCCACAGATTTGCCATGGATCCAAAAAAGAAGTTGTTTAGGCAAAAGAAAATGAACCACGGCGAGGAAAGACCTCAGACAACGACCGTCGAAGTCAAGAAGCTGCTAGATGCTGGGGTCATTCGGCAATGTTACTACCCGGATTGGGTAGCCAATGTTGTCCTAGTAAAAAAAGTCGAATGGGACCTGGCGGATGTGTGTTGATTACACAGATTTGAACAAGGCATGTCCGAAGGATAGCTATCTGCTTCCAAAGATCGACAGTCTAGTCGACTCTATAGCTGGTCATGCCTTGATAAGCTTCATGGACGCCTACTCAGCCTTCTATCAGATACCCTTGTGGAAAAAAGATCAAGAAAAGACGTCATTCGTCACTGATCAAGGGTTGTTCTGTTATACTTTGATGCCGTTTGGGCTGAAGATTGCACCTGCTACCTTCCAACAGATGATTAATACGGTCTTCATTAATCAAATTGGGAGGAATGTAGAGGCGTACATTGATGACATGATAGTCAAATCCAAGCTCTAGACGGATCACCTTGCTGACCTCTAAGAAACCTTCACCACCCTCAAGTGGCATAAGGTCATTCTTAATTCCAAAAAGTGCGTCTTTGGTGTTGAGTCTGGGAAGTTTCTCGAATTCTTAATTGAAAAAAGAGGAATAGAGGCCAACCTGGAAAAGGTACAGGCGATAATTGATATGAAGTCACCCAGCAATTTCAACGAAGTAAAAAAACTTACCGGTTGTCTAGTGGCATTGGGGAGATTCCTCAGCCGGTCAGGTGACAAGTGCCTCTACTTCTTCCGGGAAATCAAGAAGAATACTAGATTTGAATGGGGGAAGAATGCTGAGGCGGCATTCTAGAAATTGAAGGAGCACCTTTACTCGTTGCCACGGCTGGTCAGCCCTTTAGCAACAGAGGTTCTCTACATGTATTTGGCCGTCTCAAATCATGCCCTTAGTGTCGTTCTCCTAGCTGAAAGAGACGACATACAGCTCTGAGTCTATTTCATTAGCCATGTTCTCCGAAATGCTGAGCTGCGGTACCCCTTGGTTGAAAATTTTGGTCTCGCCCTGTTCATGGCAGTCAAGAAGTTGAAGCCATACTTCTTGGCACATCTGGTGGTGGTCTACACAGACCAACCCCTCAAGCTGCCAATGACAACCTTGGAGTCATCCAGTAGAATGCTCAAGTGGGCTATTGAAATGCAAAGTCTTGAAATTTCCTTCGAACCAAGAAAGGCAGTGAAGGGTCAGGCGTTCGCCGACTTCATTGTTTAAATGACAAGACCGGCTCAGTCGGACAATGCTGATCAGGTTTGGATGGTTTATGTAGACGGGAGCTCTACTAACGGCTGTGGTGCAAGCGTAATTTGCAAGTCTCCAAAAGGGGACAAATATGAATACGCACTACGGTTCAAGTTCGAAGCCTCAAATAATGAGGTAGAGTACGAGGCCCTACTAGCCGGTATACACTTGTGTAAGGCGGCAAGGGCAAGAAAAGTTGACACCTGCTCACATTCTCAACTGATCGTTAGCCAATACCATGGTGACTATGAGGCCACCCATCAGGCAATGATCAAGTATCTGCAGGTGGTCGGAGATGAGGCCGGCACACTAGATCAATTTCATCTAAGTCAGGTGCCCAAGTCAGAAAGCAATCAGGAAGATGCATTATCCAAATTGGCACCATCCGCCACTTGTGATGCGCTTAGGTCAGTCTTCTAGGAAGTCATGGAAAAAAGAAGCATTGAGCATGATCCCATTGGAGTTCTTGACCGAAGCTCTACTTGGATGGATGCCATCCGGGATTATCTGGTAGACGAAACTTTGTCGGATGCCCCGTTAGAAGCAGCATGCACAAAGTTTTGAAATCTACAAGGGGGACCTCTTCAGGAAGGGTTACCTCCAGCCGTTGCTGAAGTGTGTTACCCCTGAAAAGGGAAAAGAGGTTCTAGAGGATCTGCACTCAGGCTTTTGTGCATCACATATAGGCGGCATAACTCTAGCAAAAAGGGCCAAATAGTAGGGTTACTTTAGGCCCACTCTTGAGGCAGACGCCATGGAAATGATGAAAAAGTGTGGCAAATGCCAAAGATTTGGCCGGCTCATACACCTTCTTCCCACATATTTGACGGCTATCTACAGCCCGGTTCCATTTGCAAAATGGGTCATGGACATCTTAGGTCCATATACGCCTGCCACAGGCGGGAAGAGGTACATCCTGGTAGCTGTAGATTACTTCACCAAATGGGTTAAGGCAGAGGCGGTCAAGGGCATTAAGACAAAGGATGTCATCTCCTTCATCTAGAGGAACATCATCACCCGGTTTGGGGTTCCTATGTCTATGGTCTTTGACAATGGCCCTTAGTTTGAAACGCCTACCTTCAAGAGCTGGTTGGGAGATCAAGGGATCTCACATTGCTTTGCATCAGTTGGCCGCCCCCAAGCAAACGGCCAAGTTGAAGCCTTCAATAAGCTCATCTCATATGGCATTCAGAAGAAAATTGAAAGGGCTGGTGGTCTATGGGCGGATGAGTTGCCTCATGTCCTATGGGCCATCAGAACAACTGAAAAAGGGGCAACTGTTGAAACCCCATTTCTCATAACATACGACACTAAAGCAGTCGTGCCAATTGAACTTTATGAGCCAACACTCCGACTCATGCTCTATGATGAAGAGGCAAATTGGGAGGCCATGCGTCTAGCCTTGGATTCACTCCCGGAGCACAGGGGCAATGCCGCCTTGCATCATGAGATATACTGTCTGAGAATGACGATAGCCTATGATAAAAGAGTACACAAATGGCCCCTCAAAGTGGGGGACTTCGTGTTACGAAAAATGGAGGCAACCGTTAGGGAAAATGAGCAAGGGAAGCTAACCCCTAATTGGGAGGGCCCCTACCAGATTATTGAAGAAGTTAGAGGCAGCACCTACCGCCAGGAAACTCCATACGGCAAGCAGGTAGCCAGAACCTGGAATGCAGATAATTTGAAAAAGTACTACTTCTAAGGACTTGTAAAGTTTTTTGTAAATAGAGTAAATTAATGAAACAGTACTTTATTTTTATCTTTTGTATAAAATCCCATCTGTGCAATGTAGAACCGGGCAACTACCAAGTCCCATTTGTGTAATGCACAACCAGGCAACCGTTTGCTCTAATTGAGTAGAAGGCTACGTATATTACTTTGTTATTCAAAAGGCCATAGGCCACCATATTTTAAACCGCCTGCTCCAACATGAGCAGGCATCCAGCAACACCCATTTGGGTAAATTCGTCGAAAAGAACATCTCCCTTCCAGGTGGTACATTGTTCTGCAAGTCACAACTTAAATGGCTTTAACCGGTTAGGGTAAAGATAACTCATGGTCGTTCGAATGATCTATCAAAATCAAGATACAACCGGTCAAAAAGCTTTGTTTGAATGTGTTAGACTTTGATTTGATTCAATTAGCATTGTTTAATGCATTTGACTTTCATTTGATTCAATTGGCTTTGTTGATTGCATTTGACTTTTATTTGATTTATTTGGCTTTGTTTATATGTGTTTGACTTTCATTTAATTCAATTAGGTTTTTTTGAATGCAATGACGTTCATTTGATTCAGAAAGGCTTGTATGAATGTGTTTGACTCGCATTTGATTCAATTAGCTTTGTTGAATACAATTACCTTTCACTTGATTCAAAAGGCTTTATTTGAATGTGTTTAACTTTCATTTGATTCAACTAGCTTTGTTGAATGTATTTGGCTTTGAATTGATTATTTAGCTTTGTTAAATGCATTTAACTTTCATTTGATTCAAAAAGCTTTGTTTTAATTTGTTTGACTTTCTTTTGATTCAATTAGCTTTGTTTAATGCATTTGACTTTCATTTGATTCAAAAAGCTTTGTTTGAATATGTTTGACTTTCATATGATTCAATTTACTTTTTTGTATGCATTTCACTTTCATTTCATTTAATTAGCTTTATTTGAATGAGTTTCACTTTGGTTTGATTCATTTAGTTGTGTTAAATGCATTTGACTTTCAATTGATTCAATTAGCTATGTTGATTATATTTGACTTTTGTTTGATTTAAAAAGCTTTGTTAGATTGTGTTTGATTGCCAATTTATTCAATCAGCTCTGTTGAATGCATTTGACATTAAATTGATTAAGTTAGCTTTGTTTGAATGTGTTTGACTTTAATTTGATTCAATTAGCTTTGTTGAATGCATTTAACTTTCACTTGATTAAAAAATCTTTGTATGATTGTGTTTGACTTTTATTTGATTCAATTAGCTTTGTTTAATGCATTTGACTATTAGTTGATTAAATTAACTTCTTTGAATAAGTTTGACCAAGCTTCGTTTGAATGTGTTTCACTTTGGTTTGATTTTTCTTTTTTTTTTTTTTTTTTTTTTTTTTGTGGTAAGTAAGTAAATTTTATTACCAAAAGGTCAAAATGTTACAACTTTAAAAAAAAACAAGCTGTAACTCTCCTCACTACACAAGCCTAACAATAGGCACACATCCTCCTAACAAAATCCCTAACCTATATGAGACTACCTTCTAGGAAGGGTCTCTCAAAAGAAAAAGGGAAGGGAAACAAGCTGGAAACTAATGTAGTGGCACCTTCTAGGATGGGTACACCCCACTAGGGCCAGCATAAATTATACAGAAGCACTATACAAACCTAGCTATAACAAGGAATTTGTAAGCTATACAACCATTTACAATGCTATCTTTGCCATTTACAATTGATCATCTTCCTGCATCTCTTCACAACCTCAGCACAAATCACTTTGCACACTATCCTTCGATGAATAATAGCCTTTAACCGGAATGCATTGTTCTTGCATACCAAATTTGATACACCACAGCAGCCATCGCGGCATAACAGACCTCCTTTTAATAGGATCCTTCATCTTCTCTCCCCAATGTATCCAGGAAGTATCAATGTTAAACAGAAACTCGGGTATATTCAACCAAGCACTAATACCACTAATGCATTTTCTGCTATAATCACAGTAAAAAATGAAAGGAATAGTGTCCTTCCAACAAGTGTATTATTCTGATAGAGGGTTCAGAATTATTACAGAGCTAATTCTTCAGTTAGGTCAAGTGATCGGAATGCCTAGGTGGAGGCCGCTTACAATCAGTAATATTAAGGTATAATTAATATTACAACTATATCTTAACTGAACCCTTCGGGTCGAACCCAATCGAACAACTGATCCGAGACGACGAATTAATCCGAAAGAATTAATGAGTCGACGGAGTTTTACGAATACAGACATCGGATATCGAGCCTAGGGCGTCGAGACCTAGCGTTGCAAAATCACAAGCAACAAGTACGAGCGTAGCCGTAGCTAGGCTAGGCTAGCTCATCGCAAGCCTAAGCGCACCATGTGTGTGCTAGGTTCACCATGCATGCTAGGTGCTCTAGGCTGCCCATCGCAGCACCACCTGCGTGTGTGCGTGCTTTCGCACGGCACTGCAGCACCGCAGCGTGCGTGCATGGGTGCCTAGACACTATCGCACCAAGCACAACACTCTTATGTGTGTGCATGTGCATAGGCACCATCGCAGAAGCAGCCTCGTACAGCAGCACCATGCTAGGCCTTGTGTGCGTATGCGTGTGCTTATGCCTAGGGCCATCGCAAGCCATCGCAGCATCACAGCACCAAGCTTCGCATGCTTGTGCGTGTGGCTGGCGAGGCGATGCCAAGCATGCATGGCTCGCTAGCAGCACGCGTTCTAGGAAGTGCGAAGGGGGCATTGCATGTGCGTGTGCGATGATGAGAGAGGCAAGGGCCAGCGCTAGCAGCTAGCAGCGCCTAGCACTAGAACTAGCACGCAGCAGCATCACAAGCATCGCCCAGCACAACACGCATATGCTGGCTGGGGTGATGCGGGGCTTGCTGGCGTGCCTAGCTGGCTGCCAGCCCAGCAGCCCTCCTAGGCCGGTTCTGTGAGGGTGGGGACCAAGGGTTTGGAGCATGCCTTGGGGAGCAAGGCAATGGTCCCCCCAAGGTTCATGGTCTTCACCTAACTCTCTCTCTCCCCTTGACACTTGTTGCATTGTGATTGATTTGATTATTAATTTAATTTGGAATTAAATTAATTATCAAAATTATTTATTCTCCCACATTGGTTGGGAAATGAAGATCAAGGGTTCATTTCCCTATAAATACCAAAGTTTGCGTATTTGGGAAAGAATAACCTTGAGTGGAATTAAAAGGCAACTCTTGATTTGAGTAAACCTTGATTCGTAAAACTCATAGTTTTAGTTGTCCAGGTCTTGACTAACCTTCGAGACTTAGGATGCTCGGGTCGGGTTCGAGGGTACGATCCCATTGGAGACCTCGTATATTCAGGGTTCAAGTAATAGCTCATAGTCGAGCTTAGCACGCGTCAAAGGTATAATCTTTTACCCTTAATTATGTTTTAAATATGTTTTGCTTGTTAATTGCATTTATTATGGGGGCAGGTCTTGGCAGGTTTCTTTTCGCGTAGTTAGGGTCACTACGAAACCCTACATCAGTATCGGAGCCACGCTCCTTTTAATTTTTGCAATTATTGGTTAATTAAGGTGTTTAAAAGTAAGATTAAATTTCTGGTTTTGCTTATCTAATTAGATTAGAAGCTCGTTTTAATTAATTTTAAAACTCGTATTTTTTATCGATTTGGCTGTTAAACCCAGATTTTGGCTCAAAAATAGTGATTTTTGGGTGGAATCGACATTCTGAAACAGATTCAACCCTCTTTGAGTATTGTCCAGAAGCCAAATTTTAAATCTTTTTAAGCCTTGATTAATGCAAGCATTACAAGGTTAGATTAAATGCATTATTGCATCCCTAATCTACTGCTATTTTAATTGTCCTTGAGCATAATTATGGAGTTTTAATTAGTGCTTGAGTTGATATGCTATTTTTCACACAAACTTGATTTTTCACAATTATGCAAATAAATTGCATTAATGTGTGAATGTTTGATGTGAATGTGTAATTTTAAGTTCCCAAGTATGTTAAAGTTCTTATCTTTAAAGGTTTAAATGATTGGAACTCTAACCCTAAATTCCATATTGAACAAAGTTTGGATTTTTCATTTTTTGTTGATTTAAATCCAAGAATTTCAAATACTTGTGAGTAAAATTTTAATTAATCTTCATATTGGAAGTTGTAATCTTGGTATTTTACAAAAGTATGAAAGTTGGAAAATGTAATCATTAGATGGTTAATTTATTTTTCCAACTCCCATTTGTCAAATTCATTATTAATTTACATATTGGCTAAATTAATTATGGACATAACTATTTCAATTTTAAGCATAAAGGAAGACCTAAATTATTTCAAAATTAATTTTTTTTGTTGATTTAGGCTTGTGCACCGTTAAAATTGAATTCAATTAAGTTGGACTTATATTTGTTTCATTTTTTGCCTTAAATTAATTCTAAAATAAATTTAGAATAATTTTATGTCACACGTAAATCTGGATTAAAATCCCGAGAAATGGCACGCAAATCAAGGCAAAAACACCCAAGCGCCACTAAGGCTAGCTGGGCTGCCTAGCAGCCCACATGTGGCTGCCTATGGTGCGCACAAGGGTGTGCCTTGAGGAGCAGCTGTGTGGCAGTGGGAGTTGCGTGCTGCCGTAGTGCTAGGTGCATGGCAGGGTTGCTGGAGTTGCTTGTGCGTGCTGCTGGGCAACGAGGCAGCAAGCCGCAGCTAGCTTGCTAGACGCTGCCACGCACCTGCTAGCAAGCTAGCATACGCAGCATGCGTAGCGAGCTGCTAGTGCTGGCTGGCGCAGCATTCTACGCTGGGCGTGGATGCTGGCACACAGCACAACAAGCGCATCACATGAACTGCCTAGCAGCCATGGTGCGCAACCACCAAACAATTGTGTGGGCTAGTTTGCTTGATTTTGAGTTATGTAATTTTTGTGAAAATTTTGCCGTTTTAAATTAACTTGTGTAATTATTTTTACGAGGTTAGACCTCTATTTTTCCGGGTTTAGCAAAATTTTGATTTTGACAAAATATGGGTTGTGCCGACATAATTAATCGGATTAATTAAGTATGGATGCGGAATTTAGTGGGAGCTTAATTGATGACTTGAGCATTTGCCTTTTGAAATAATGGATTAAACAACTTTGACTAGTTTTAATTGGGCGCGTTAATCGGATTAACCACCTAAGTTAGTTACTAGTTTTGCGTGTTTAATTATGTATTTCATAAAATGCATGGACCATTCACAAATAGTGAATGGGTGAATGGAAGATTTTTTTCAAAATAGGTTATTTAAAATGGCAACTAGTGGGGCCCGACTAGGATAGATAATACGGACTGCGTTCCGTTATGTATTTTTGTAAATCTAAATACGGTGTGCGAACCGTTAAGTATATTTGTACTTTAGATTAATCTTAGTCGTACAAGCTAGTTATTTTAGTTTGGCCAAGATGTCTCAAGACGGCGTTTCGATGAAGACGAGCTAAGATGAAGACCCATGGAAATTGAAGATTTCAAGGGGTCATGCTTGTTGCCAAATGCATCAATTTATGCTTTATATATATTACTTTTATATATGAATGTTAGATGCATGTCTAGGATTTCTACATGTTGAGACGATTACTTAAGTTCACTTATATCAAACCAACATAGAAACCCTAGGTCCCTTAAAATATTGAGCAAAAATTTGTCGTTCCAAGAGCAACACTTACCAAACTAATGCGCGTATATGATGGGCTACGCCAAAGCGAGGCATCACTACTTCCCTAGGTACGTAAGGTATACTAGGTATACAAGTTGTCTTAGTTAAGCTCAACGATATTAGTAAGGAGTCCTTAGATGTCGTGGCAAAAGAGATAAAATGTCAAGAATGCATTAGATGCAACATTTTATCAAACCGAGAGCAGCTTGGAGCTATTAGCAATTAGATTGCTTACCTTAAGAAATTTAATGATTAAGACAAGCCAAAGAATGCTTAACCATTTGTTGATCTTTGGGATCTCGGAATCATTTTATTTTCGCCCATAAAGGAAATATTAAATGCGTGGATAAAATGCTCAATTAATAAGATTGAATGTATGCATAAACGTTTTAAATTTCAACTTATTGATTTATGAATGGTTTTTCACTTCAAATTCTTTCAATTGTAGAACAATGTCAGAAAGTAACTCAAACAACAACCAAATGTTCCTAGAACTCCCCGAAAAGTTGGCCTTTTCTTTAAACTTGGTCAACTTTCAAGGAATGGGTGGAGGAACTCAGGAGAACTCTCTGAAATTGTTCCTTGGAGTATACTCTTGACACTCCCATTCCAAGCTTCTTTGCCAAAGGGATCATGACCGATAAGGCTCATGAAGAATGGTCTTCCAACTGCAAAAGGGTCTCACGAGTTATGGCAAATTCCATCCCGGAAGAATGGAAGGAACCCCTTTCCTCCTACCTTAATGTAAGAGTCACCAAGAGTGAGAATGGCTACTTTGATGGACTCGTGTTTGACTTGACTAGGTCACTCTCAAACATGAGGATAAAGCCACCAAACGTGGGATGTCTTGCTAAGGAGAGGCGTCGGCTTTGGACCAAGGTCTACAATGCAAAATCGAAACCCGACATGCCCCTCCGACCTCATGTGCTTGGAATGACTAGGTTCTTCAAACACATGCAGCTTCTCGGAATCTCATTGGAAGATGAGATGGAGGGG
The DNA here is from genome assembly GCF_001683475.1 of Chenopodium quinoa. NCBI lineage: Eukaryota > Viridiplantae > Streptophyta > Magnoliopsida > Caryophyllales > Amaranthaceae > Chenopodium > Chenopodium quinoa. The sequence goes on along the minus strand of NW_018742569.1, from coordinate 288,067 downwards.
CACATCTTGATTGCTTTGCTCCACTCAGGATATGATGCACTTAGAGTGCATATAGCTGCAGGAAAGGAGACACGCTCCTTAATGGAGGTGGTGCAACTACTCAGCCGAGCCACAACATGTGTAATGACCGAGAGGCCCTTAAGAGCAAGGAGAAGGGAGTTCAAGAAGGTCAAGGAGAAGATGAGTTGCTTCTATTGTGGTGGGTAAGGCCACTACAAAAGAGAAGCAAGCTCTTCAAGGAAGAAGAAGAGAGAAATGGAGCATCTGCCTCAGGTATCTTCCTAAACACTTGTGAATTAAGCTTATCATAGGTATTAGATACCAAGTACGACTCACTTTATGTTGCCTTTTCAGGGACCAAGTGAGAAGCTTATCAAGTGTTGGTGCATGGACAAGTAGACGACGAAGATGGTTTTTCGGTCGTGCTTGCATGCACTATTTTGACTATGACATGTAATTAAACTAATCCTAGTTTTTCATGCTTTTGAACATACTATGGTCTATGGTGTTGGACACCTAGGTATTTTGAATGTAAGATTTTGACAATAGTTGTTTCAAAATTGTCTTGCAAATATATGTTCAATGGAAATTGCATGTTTTACATATGATTAGACAAAAGTTGATTCCAATAACTAAGACATTCAAGAATTCAACTTCGTTAATCAACATTAGTAGATATGGCTATATCTACTTAATGTCGAATAAATCTGAATCTTTTGAGAAATTCAAAGAATTTCATAAAGAAGTTGAAAATCAACTTGGCAAGAAAATTAAAGCACTTCGATCGGGTTGAGGTGGCGAATATTTGAGCCATGAATTCGACGACCACTTGAAAGAAAATGGTATTCTTTCAGAGTTAACACCTCCCGGAACTCCTCAATGGAACGGAGTGTCCAAACGGAGGAATCGAACCTTGTTAGACATGGTTCGATCAATGATGGGTCTTAGTGAACTTCCTATCTCTTTCTAGGGACATGCGCTACAAACCGCGACACTAACACTGAACCGCACTCCGTCAAAAGCTGTTGAAACGACTCCATATGAATTATGGACTAAGAAGCCTCCTAGGTTATCTTTTCTCAAGATTTGGGGATGCGAAGCATATGGCAAGCGATTAATTTCGGAAAAACTTCACCCTAAATCAGATAAGTGTTTCTTTGTGGGATATCCGAAATAAACCAAAGGTTATTACATCTACAATAAATCCGAGAGCAAAGTGTTTGTTGCTCGTGATGGTGTCTTTTTGGAGAAGGAACACCTTTCCAAAATGACAAGTGGGAGGAAAATCGAACTTGACGAAGTTTGAGAGGACGAGCAACAATGTCAACATGATAAAAATAACAATCTAAGTGCTTTGGAAGCAGCTGGGAAGATTGGTCAGAATCAAACAGCCAATGTAAATGATCAACCTATTACCCGTCGTAGGTCGCAACAGCAAAGATCTCAACCAGACAGAAACCTTGGTATTGTCTTAACCTATGATCAAGACATCCTAGTTATGGATGGAGATGAGCCAGCGACATACAAGCAAGCTATGATGAGCCCCGACTCAACTAAATGGCAAGAGGCCATGAAATCCGAGATGGACTCCATGTCCGAAAATCAAGTCTGGGACTTGGTGAATTTGACCGAGGGTTACACACCCATTGGTTGCAAATGGATCTTCAAATTGAAGACAGACAAGGATGGAAATGTATCGATACACAAGGCTAGAATGATGGCAAAAGGTTATAGACAAGTCCACGGGATTAACTATGATGAAACCTTTTCACTAGTTTCAATGCTAAAGTCTGTCCGGATTATTCTAGTGATTGCTGCATATTACGATTATGAAATATGGCAGATGGATGTCAAAACCGCCTTTCTAAATGGGATTTTGGAAGAAACTGTGTACATGACACAACCAGAAGGTTTTGTCGATCAGAGCAACATTGGAAAGGTTTGCAAGCTTAAGAAGTCCATTTATGGACTAAAGCAAGCTAGTCATATTAGGCGTTAAGATCTACAGATGAATCTTGGTTTTATCAAGTTTAGTTTTATCAGCAAGTTTGGTTTTATCAAGGATCCAGATGAATCTTGTGTAAACAAGAAGGTCAGTGAGAGTGACATTGCATTCCTAGTCCTATATTTCGATGACATACTGCTCATTGGAAATAACACAAAATTACTGGAGTCCATAAAGGGCTGGTTGGGAAAGTGCTTTTCAATGAAGGACTTAGGAGAGGCACAGTACATATTAGGCGTTAAGATCTACAGGGATAGATCTAACAGGATGATTGGATTGAGCCAGAGTACTTACATTGATAAAGTACTGGCACGATTCAACATGGAGAATGCCAAGAGAGGGCATTTACCCACGTCTCATGGCATAACTCTCAGCAAGAAACAGTGTCCACAGACACCTGTTGAGCGAGAGAGAATGGATCAAATTCCATATGCTTCGCTAATTTGGTCGATCATGTATGCCATGATATGTACTTGGCCAGATGTCTTGTATGCCTTGAGTGCTACGAGCCGATACCAATCAAACCCAAGAGAGGCGCGTTGGACTGTGGCCAAGAATATCCTGAAGTACCTGAAAAGGAACAAGGACAAATTCCTGGTTTATGGTGGCCATAAAGACCTAGTTGTTGAAGGTTACACCGACGCTAGCTTCCAGAGTGACAGAGACAACTTCAAGTCACAGTTAGGGTACATATTTTTCCTAAATGGAGGAGCATTTGGCTGGAAGAGTGCAAAGTAGAGCACAACTGCAGACTCTACAACTGAAGTCGAATACTTAGCTGTGATGTGTGGCATTTATGCCACCTTTTTACCCTCTTTCATTAGAGATTTCCCCCGGATTTGTCACTCGTTTATGCCTCTTTTCACCCCTTTTATCTCGATTTTAGTGATTTTGGCTCCTTCTCATGTTTTCCCTTCCCCTTTCGTCTTTTCTTTTAGTTTTTACCTCCTTTTCATGTGTTTTGATAGCTTCTCACACTCGTGGGCAAATCATGGATTACTAGCTTGAGTGGAGATGCAAAGGGAGCTTGCCAAGGAAGTGGAGATGCCAAAATGGAGAGGGCGCGCTAATAAGCATAGCCGCGGGCGCAAACAGGGAGGCCCTAATGCCAACAAGAGAAAGTGGAGATGGCGGGGGCGCAGACAGACAGGGCGCGGCAGAGAAGACACGCGGGGGCGGCAATCTGGGTCTGGCGAACTTAATACCCAGCTTGGAGAGGGCGCGGAGCCTGTTCGGAGAGCCCTCTCCCTTGCTCTTTTTCCTCATTTTGGTAGAAGACTATAAATTGTCTTTAGCTTGAGTTTTTGGGGGCATTCACTATTCTATTAGCTTAAAATAATTTGTAGAGAGAGAATATCCATGTCTCGTAGAGAGAGAAATCACTAGTCTTCAAGAACCAATCTTTGTAATCAAATATTCAAGCTTTCTTCTAGATTGTTGCTACTACTTTGATGATTTGGTAATCTTTCATCTTTATAATATCAATCTTTACTTTTGTTTCTCTAATTTTTGATTTTCTTTGTTTTATTGTTCTCACTTGAGTTTTCCTTCATAAATATCCAAGCTTTATTTGTTCCTTTGATTTCCTTTCAAGTTCGAATCATGTTAGGTTGTGTTGATTTCGAATATATGCTTATGGTAGTTGTCATGGCTATTCCTTTTCTTCTACCTTAAGTTTTTATCTAGGGGGGGTGAAAATCATGTGTATTTGATTATCTATTGATTATTTATTGGGATTTATTCTGGAGTTGATGATTTGAGCTAAAATATGCTTGGAGTTAGTGTGTGCACCTCTAATCCCAAGAGTCTAGCCCTTGATTGAATGCATGAGAATGATTTAATCTAGGAGTGAATGCTTTTATCGATTTGCTTGAGTAGCTACATGAGAATGAACTATCTTAGGTAGATTTTATACTCCTAGAATTGGTTCCTTATCAGTTTTCATTGATATTCATTGTTCATGATTGAATCCCCCTCTCCCTAGTGTTGTTGTCATTGTTATCTCTTAAATCTAATCCTTTTACTTGCATATAGAAGTGCTTTTTCTTATACCTTGTTTATAGCTTATACTAAACTCATTAGTTGGTAGTTTGTCTATAGGACTTCTCACACCTACGTCTCAACACCCTATTTGTTACTAGCAATTTATCCTAGATATCTTATTAATTGTGGTAAACCCCCGTTTCCTTAGAAATCGACCCTACCTTACCACTATCTAAATTAATTTTGATAGAGATAGATTAGGAGGTATAAATTGTAATTTTGATCTAGGATAGTAAACTAACGACCTATTGTCCACCGATCAAAATTTTGGCGTCGTTGCCGAGGAAACGACTTGTTTTGCACATTTATTTGCGTTATTAAATTAGTGGATTTGTTGCTTTTTATTTTGTTCTTTTTCCACTTGCTAGTCATTGCTAACTGTTTTCTTAGCTTTGGTGAATGCAAAGAAGATCTCAAGGACCACCTACAGACAACATTGATCACGAAATCGACCGAACCTTAAGACAAGTCCATAGACTTTATCAAGAAGAGGGACGAGGTTTTGGTGCTATTTTTGATAGTGAGAGTGATTCTTGTTCCTCACATTCCCAAGGCGAAGAAATGGCGAGACAACAAGTGGATGTTTTATATCGTGAGTTTGGTAATCCGGAAGATTATGAGCTCACCGGTGGGATATTGCTACCCGTCACGGAAACTAACTTCACCATCCATCCTCAATACACTCGAATGGTTCAAGCAGAGCGATTCTCGGGTTCTCCAAGTGAAGACCCCATTGAGCATCTTGATAGATTTCTTGAACTTTGTTCCATGATACAAACCAACCAAGTTTCTCAAGAATACATCCGGATGCACCTATTCCGACAATCTCTTGCGGGGAGAGCAAAGAAGTGGCTCAAGCAAGTCAAGCCTAATTCTCTCACAACATGGAGGGAAATTGTCCAAGCATTTTTGGAAAGGCTCATCTCCGAAGAGAAAACCGCCGACATGAGGAGGAAGATTGCATCTTTTGAACAAGACGCGGAGGAAAGACTTAGTGAAGCTTAGGAGAGGTTTAAAGAGTTGGTGCAAGCATGTCCTCACCATGAATACAATCAAAGCTTACTCATGAGGTTCTTCTATGATGGCTTAGAACCGATGTCTCGAGCTAATTTGGATGCGGGAGCGAGTGGACAATTGATCAAAGTCCCTCAAAATCAAGTTGAATCAACAATTGAAGAGGTAGTAAAAAACTACTCTTTGGGAGGTAGAAGGAGGAATGCGCCAAAGAAAGGTGGAAAATATGAGTTGTAAAAAGTTGATCAATTACAACATCAAATTGAGCTTTTGACAAAGGGGCTCGCAAAGTTGAACACCAATGTCACTAGTGGTGCAAGCTCCTCCCAAGTCAACTCTTTCTCTTGTAAAAATTGGGGTGGTACAAACCATGACACATCCTATTGTGGAGGTTTAAGCCCGGAGCATGTAGCGGCATACAACACAAGGCAAGAAGGATTTAGGGGAAATGGAGGAGGAGTAGCTTGGAGACAACCACCACCCGGAAACCCAACTTTAACAATGGAATCAACAAGCTCAACAACCATACAATTCCAACCCCCAATATCAAAACCCACCTCCATTCCAAACCCAAAATCAAAGAGGCAACTACCCAAGAAACAACCAACACAATAACCAACACCAATACCACAATCAAAGTCAAGCGACTCAAAGGAGTCAAGAGCAAGCATCTCAACCCGATTCTACTCAAACTCAAATTCTTCAACAACTTCAAGCCATGAATCAATAAATGCAAGAATTCAAGGCTCATAACAAAATGGTTGATTCACAACTAGCTCAATTGGTCGAGAGGGTTCCTTTCAACTCATCTTCTACTTTACCCGGACAATCACAAACCAACCCTTCCAACATCGTGAAACCCGACTCTTGCAAGGCGATCACATTGAGATCGGGTACATCCTATGAGGGTCCCAAGGAAGGGGATCACAAGGAAAAGAAGGAAGGGAAAGAAAAGATGAGTGAAGATAAAGAAGTTGAAGAAGAGAAGGTTGATGATAAAGAGAGAAGTATGGAGAAAAATAAGTCTAAGGATGTGGTGACATCCTCAACTTCTAGTGAGGCTAGAAATCTTGATGGACTGGTTCCCTTTCCTGGTCGGCTTGCGGAGAGAAAATTGAATAACAAATTTGCAAAGTTTCTAAGTGTGATGAAAAACTTACACATTAGCCTCCCTTTCATTAAGGTTATCACACAAATACCTTCATACTCCAAGTTCTTGAAACACATTCTCACCAACAAGAGGAAGCTTAATGATGATCTTATCACTCTTCCCCATCAAGTGAGTGCACTTGTTCAACACAAAATGCCCAAGAAGCAAAAGGATCCGGGAAGCTTTACCTTGCTGCTCAAGATTAGGAACATGGAAGCTAGGGGTGCCTTAGCCGACCTTGGAGTAAGTGTTAGTTTGATCCCTCTATCCATTGCTCAAAAGCTTAACATTGAGATGATCCCCACAAGGAAGACCATTCAATTGGCCAATCGTTTGGTGAAGCTACCTTGTGGTGAGCTTGAAGATGTCCCTATTTAAGTTGGTCATATCTCTGTGCCTTGTGACTTTGTAGTGATGGATATGGAAGAAGATGTGGATACACCTTTGATTTTGGGTCGTGAAGCTCTTAAGACCTTGGGGGCGGTAATCAATTGCAAGAACAATACCATTACATGTGATGTAGCCGATGAAAAAATTGTCTTTGAATTCTCTAAGCTACTCAAGACCCCCATGGTTGAGAAGTGCTATATGGTTGATGTTGTGAATGAAGAACTAGATCATTTGGGAAGGGTTATGATGAGTCCTCAAGACCCAATGGTTGAAGCTCTCACATGTGAGGAAGAGTACTTCTCTCAAGAAGCAAAGGAGTTTGTCATGGCCATTGAAGAAGCCAAAGAGGAGGCGAATGATCCTAAGCATAATGAGCTAGAATTTGAGGAGGAAAAATTGGAGGAGAGTTCTAAGCCTCCTTCCAAGGTAGAACTCAAACCCCTTCCCTCTTCTTTGAAATATTCTTATCTTTAAAATGAAGGGGAATACCCTATTATTGTCAATGCTTCCCTTGATGGTCTTGATTTGGAAAAATTAATTGTTGTTTAGAGAAAATATAGAAATGTGATAGGGTATAGCATTGATGATATCAAGGGTATTAGCCCTTCTTTATGCATGCATCGTATCCACCTTGAAGATGATCAATCCACCTCCATTGAGCCTCAAAGGAGGTTGAACCCCAACCTCCAAGAGGTTGTCAAGAAAGAAATTTTGAAATTGCGTGAAGCGGGTATAATCTATGCTATCTCCGATATCAAGTGGGTTAGCCCGGTTCACGTTGTCCCAAAAAAGGGTGGAATGGCCATTGTCAAGGGAGAAGGAGGAGAGGAAATCTCCACCCGGACGGTGACCGGGTGGAGGATGTGCATTGACTATAGGAAGTTAAACAAAAACACTAAGAAAGATCATTTTCCTCTCCCCTTCATGGACCAAATGTTGGAGAGACTCTCCCATCATGCTTTATTTTGCTTTTTTGGACAGATATTCCGGCTTTTTCCAAATTCCTTCCTTCCAAGTGATCAAGAGAAAACTACTTTTACGTGTCCATATGGGACATTTGCATACCGAAGAATGCCATTCGGGTTATGCAATGCTCCCTCAACTTTCCAACGATGCATGACCTCCATTTTTTCTAAAATGCTTGAGAATGAGATTGAAGTTTTTATGGATGATTTTAGTGTTGGTGGCTCGTCTTTTGACACATATCTTATTAACCTTGAAAAAGTTTTGAAAAGGTGTCAAGAGACGAGTTTAGTGTTGAGTTAGGAAAAATGCCATTTTAAGGTCGAGGAAGGTATTGTCCTAGGCCACATAAAGTATCAAAAAAGGGCATTGAAGTTGACTCGGCTAAGGTTTCAGTGATTGCTGATTAGTGGATTTTGCTCCCACCAATCGGAATGCGCCACGTGGGCCAATCAGGACTTGCCAAGTGTCCCCCAGTTGGACCTCTCAGGGCTTGCCACGTGGCACACGCTTATTCGTCCACCCTGGACCTATTATGTCATGACACGTGGCATACTCCATGCCTAATCGAGAAGTCGGCCACCTAGGCCCAACTTCCGAGGGAAGCCCAATCAGCCCAAGGTTAACCTAAACCTAAGATTGGGACGTTTCCCGAGGTTATAAATCCTCCCTTAATCCTCATTAAGGGGGATTACGCAGATTACACACATTAAACACTCTCACCTAGAGAGACCCAATCACTTTAATTTCCGCATTAATTACTCCTTAATCAAGTACTAACTTGACCGTCGGAGGTGGATCTCCAATCATCCAGAGCATCCGTTTGTTTTGTAGGTACATGCGTCCGATTCCAGTCTCGGAATTGTAACTCTCCCGCAGGACATCAGAAAACCCCGAAACATTTTGGCGCCGTCTGTGGGGAGAGTACTTCTGAGATGGCATCCACGTTTGTACCGGCTCCTGAAGAGAGACGTCCCCTGGACGACCCTCTAGTTCAGTCGGACCACGATACTGAGAATGAATTTGAAGTTGAAGCTCACACAGCTTCAGACGAGACCCTAAGGGCCCGACGTACCCGTCATACCGAAAGGAGGGAACAGGAACATCTTCAAACTGGAAGTGAGCCAGCAGGCGCACCGCTTGTTCGGTAGCAGCCGACTAATGGGTCTGCTCCCATCACAAGGAACGAACTCATGACCTTCATGAGGGACTTCAAGGGAGAAATTCAAGAGTTGATCAACAAGAAGCCGCCTGCTCTGGACAAGGAGCAGTCGACTAAGAAACCCTCCACTTCACGGAAGAGGAAGCCAGTTCAAGGGCGTGAGCCGACCCCTCATCCTAAATCTAGGAAGTGGGAGCCGCCTGCCCTTGATTTCACAAAATACCGTTTTCGTACTCCAGGAAAGAGGAAACCTGTTCGTCATATTCAGGCGGACGGGTCGAGGAAAACATACACAGATGCTCGGCTACTGCTAGAGCAGAAGAAGAGTGACCGATTGTCAGAGTCGGCCTCTACTTCAAACTTCCAAGACAGTCTGCGCAATACCTCGATGAGGCATACTCAGTCGTATCATGAGAGTCAGTCAGGCGGCACCTCCCGTCAGTCCGGCTTTCATAGCGACCAGGCGGTACCAAACTTACCGTTTGTACTGCAACAACAGTATTTTTTGCAGCCACCTCCGTTTGGTGGACATGTAGCAAAAAATGTCCAACCTATGGACTGGCAGCTACGGTTGCTTAGACTTAGCGAACAACCGTCGGCCTTCTCCAAGGAAATTACTGAAGCCGCTCAGCCGGCCAAAGTGAAAAATGTATTAGTAGGCGCCTATGACGGCACTACTAACTCAGAAGACCATCTGATGGCATTCACCAACCTGATGTATCTTCAAGGGTTGGATGATCCCACTTGGTGCAAGTGTTTCCCAGCGACTCTCAAAGGAATCGCACAACAATGGTTCGGCAACCTGCCGACTGGTTGTGTAAATAACTTCAGGACGCTTGCTTACTTATTCACCTCCAACTTCGCCATGAACATCCCTACGAAGAAGACGACCCTTGATTTAGGAACGATTCAGCAGGGCGAGAAAGAGGGGCTTCGTTCTTACATCAAGCGGTTTAACCTGATGAGAATACAGATTCAAGGGTTACCGGATGAAGTAGCCTATACTGAATTTTTCAGAGGTCTCAAAGACGGGTCGACCTTCAAATTTGATTTGGTCCGAAAGAGGGTGGCGACTTTTCAAGAGGCCTTGATTGAAGCGGAAGCCTATATACAGGCGACTGATCTTTGTAGTACGGTAAAACAGTTAGACGGGAAAAGGTCCGACAAACGAGAAGGACGAGAGAAACAGTCGTCAAACAAAGATGAGAAGAGAAAAGAGGTCTGGGCGGCTGATTCCTCTAAACAGCCGGCCCAAAAGAAGAAAAAAGAATTCAAACCATACTCCCCAAAGTATGCATTTAACAAGGATAGCCAATTTATCCTAAAGGAAATCAAGGGACGGATCTCAATTGAGAAGCCGGTCCCCATGAAGGGTTCTGCAAACAACCAGAACCAAGAAAAATTCTGTGATTATCATGAAGATGTTGGTCATCACACCAATGAATGCATCAGTTTCATGCGGTATCTGGACCGCCTGGCTGAGCAAGGTGGTCTTGACACTTATGTCAAGAAATCTACGGGGAACACTTCCTCGAAAAAGCAGTCGGCCAAAACGAATCAACAGGCCGACATCTCCGATACAGATGATGCAGTCGTCTACACCATTGCAGGCGGCTTCTCAGGAGACGGCCCCACTATTAGGGGCAACAAAGACAATATCAGACGGCTAGATGTAAATTCCGTTCACCAAGAACGGCCCTCCAAATATTCATTTCCTGATATTGTTATCACTGAAGAAGATCTAGGAGGGGTAAGAGGGCCGCATGACGACCCTATCGTTATTGAATGTAAAGTGGCCAACCAGAGAGTTGGCCGAATCCTCAAAGATACCGGAAGCTCCTCAGATCTCATCAGTAGCAAATGGCTGTCGAAACTAAAATATCAGACTGATTGCATACATCCGGCACCCCACCCTTTAGTAGGGTTTGGAGGAGGAGTCGTCCACCCAGTAGGACGAGTGGATTTACCCATCCGCCTGGGTGAAAAAGGGGAAGGACGACACATGGTAGTCCGGTTCCAGGTAGTAGAAGAACTCTCGGCCTACAACATGATTCTGGAACGACCAACCCTGAATAATTCCAAGGCTGTTATAATCCCATCTCTTATGTTGCTCAAGTTTGAGAGGTATAATGGAACAGTCGGGTCCCTAAGGGGAGATCAGAGGATGGCCCAAGAGTGATATCTCTCGGATGTCAAGCCCATTGTTATGGCCGCTGGGTCGAGTGGTGGAAAAATAGACCTTAACAATGTCAAGGAGAGTGCGCCAGTTCAAGAAGGAGGCGGCAAGAAGAGAAAGGCATCCCAGACGGGGGCCGCAAGAAAAGACAGAAAATAGGAATCATTGGCAGAGGAGTGGTCGGATGAATTCCGCCCTCACCCAACTGGTGAGCATACAGACCTGATCTTAGATGACTCGCGTCCTGACAGAACAGTCAAAGTTGGGACGACTGCTCTAAGGGTCCTAGGTGACGACTCTCACAAACTATTGAAAGAATACAAAGACATCTTTGCATTCGAAGTCCATGAAATGCAAGGCATCAGTCCTGATCTGGCGGTACATAAACTGGTCGTGGATCCGAAAAAGAAACCGGTAAGGCAGAAGAAGCGGAACCATGGCGAAGAAAAAGTCAGGCGGCAGCCGCCGAAGTTAAAAAATTAATTGATGCTTCCAATGTTACTTCCCAGACTGGGTTGCAAATGTGGTGCTTGTTAAAAAGCCGAATGGCACCTGGCGAATGTGTGTAGACTACACAGACTTAAACAAGGCGTGCCCCAAAGACAGTTACCCTATGCCTAAAATTGATTACCTGTTCGACTCAACAGCCGGCCATGCTTTGATGAGCATTATGGACGCCTACTCTGGTTTCCATCAAATTCCTTTATGGAAGAAAGATCAGGAGAAGACGGCCTTCGTCACTGATCAAGGGTTATACTGTTACACGGTCATGCCGTTTGGTCTTAAGAATGCCCCGGCCACTTTCCAGCAAATGATAAACACTGTGTTCTTTGATCAGATTGGGAGAAATGTCGAGGCATATATTAATGATATGATTGTCAAGTCTAAACTTCAGAATGATCATCTGTCGGACCTCCGAGAAACTTTCGCCACACTCAGGCGGCACCATGTCATGCCCAATCCCAAGAAATGTGTCTTTGGAGTTGTGTGTGGGAAATTTCTCGGATTCCTTATCAATCAGAGAGGAATAGAGGCGAACCCTGAGAAGGTGCAGGCGGTCATCCACATGCAGTCGCCTCGTACCATCCGAGAGGTTCTGAAGTTAACAGGTTGTCTGGCGGCCTTGGGAAGATTTCTAAGCCGATCAGGCGACAAATGCCTATACTTTTTCCAGGCAATTAAGAAGAAGGCAAGGTTTGAATGGGGGTCGGATGCTGAGGCGGCCTTCCAGAAATTGAAAGTTCACTTGCATTCCTTGCCGAGGCTGGTCAACCCTTTACCCAAAGAAGTACTTTACATGTACCTGACCGTCTCTAATCATGCGTTAAGCGCTGTTCTTTTTGCTGAAAGAGACGGCTGTCAGCTCCCGGTCTACTTTGTCAGTCATGTACTGAAAAATGCCGAGTTGAGGTATCCCTTAGTGGAGAAATTTGGTCTTGCACTCTTCATGGCTGTTAAAAAATTGAAGCCCTACTTTTTGGCACATGCAGTCGTCGTGTATACAGATCAACCTATCAAGCGGCCACTGACCACCATGGAGTCGTCAGGCCGAATGATCAAATGGGCCATAGAAATACAGAGCCTCGAAGTTACTTTCGAGCCTAGAAAAGCAGTGAAGGGGCAAGCCTTTGCTGACTTTATTGTTGAGATGACTCGTCCCCCTGATTCTCGAGATCCAGACCAAGTCTGGAAGGTATATGTGGATGGAAGCTCTACATCAAATGGTTGTGGAGCAGGCGTTATATGTCAGTCGCCAGAGGGCGACAGGTACGAGTATGCTCTACGCTTCAGTTTTCAGTCCTCAAACAATGAGGCAGAATATGAAGCTTTACTAGCTGGAAACCGCATGTGCAAGGTGGCAGGGGCACGAAAGATAAACGCCTGTTCCAATTCACAATTGATAGTGAGTCAGTATAATGGTGAATACGAAGCAACCCATCCTGCCATGATCAAGTATTTACAGGCGGTACAACAGGCGGTCGGATCCCTTGAAGATTTTTGTCTGACTCAAGTGCCGAGATCAGAAAACAACCAGGCGGATGCACTTTCAAAATTAGCATCATCCGCTTCTTGTGATACTCCTCGAACTGTTTTTTGGGAAGTAATGGAGAAGAGAAGCATCGAGGAAGACCCTATTGGAATCCTAGACAGAAGCTCAACCTGGATGGATTCAATCAGGGCATATCTGACAAACGGTACCCTGCCGGATGATTATCAACAGGCGGCAACACTGAAAAAACGAGCAACCAGTTTTGAAATGATAAAGGGAGAACTTCACAAAAGGGGGTACCTTCAACCCTTCTTGAAGTGTGTTACTCCAGAAAAGGGGCGAGAGATACTAGACGATCTTCACTCTGGTTACTATGCTTCCCATATAGGCGGTAGGACGCTTGCTCAACGGGCAAGGCGGCAGGGCTACTTTTGGCCTACTTTAGAAGCAGATGCAATGGAGATGGTGAAAAAATGTGACAAGTGCCAAAGGTTTGGCAAGCTAATTCACCGTCCGGCTACTGACCTCACTACCATTCATAGCCCACTACCGTTTCCTAAGCGGGGCATGGATATTCTGGGTCCATATACGCCTGCTACAGGCGGAAGGTGGTACATACTTGTTGTAGTCGACTACTTCACTAAATGGGTGGAGGCGGAGGCTGTAAAGGGAATCAAGACGAAGGATGTAATTTCATTCATTTGGAAAAATGTCATCACTCGGTTCGGGGTTCCCTTGTCTATGGTTTTTGATAATGGTCCCCAATTTGAGACGCATGTTCTCAAAAGCTGGTTGGGTGACCAAGGAATTGCACACTACTTTGCATCTGTCGGTCGTCCACAAGCAAACGGCTAGGTAGAAGCCTTTAATAAAATCATCTCAGACGGTCTCAAGAAAAAGATTGAACGAGCAGGCGGCCTATGGGCGGATGAATTACCACATGTTCTCTGGGCCATTAGGACGACTGAAAAAGGGGCGACTGGAGAAACTCCATTCCTCCTAACTTATGGTGCGGAAGCTTTTCTTCCAATAGAACACTACGAGCCGACTCTTCGAGTAATGCTATATGACGAAGAGGCAAACTGGGAAGCCATGCGCCTACATTAGACTCACTCCCTGAAAGGAGGGGCAATGCTGTCTTGCGCCATGAAATTTACCGCCTGAGAATGACTAGATCATACAGCAAAAAAGTACACAGGCGTCCACTAGAAGTGGGGGACTTTGTACTTAGAAAAATGGAAGCAGTTGGTAGGGCTAATGAGTCTGGCAAACTAACTCCCAATTTGGAAGGACCCTACCGAATCTGTGAAGAGGTCAGGGACGGTACCTACCGTCTGGAAACACTAGACGACCAACCGTTGCCTCCAACTTGGAATGTAGATAATCTTAAGAAATATTTCTTTTGTATGATGTAAATAGTCAAGGGCTACTTAATAAAAGTTTGTTGTTTCATTCAATTTTGTACTAAGAGGGGCATGCCTACTAACAAACAGTCGGCTACTCTCCATATTTAGTTTTCATTTTTATCTAAGAGGGGCATGCCTACTGAAAAACAGTCGGCTACTCTCCATGTTTAATTTTTATTCTTACTTAAGAGGGGTACGCCGCTTGTTTCACTCAACCGGCTACTCTCCCATAATACAGTTCACCAAGAACTATCAAAGGCTCATGGCTAAAATGATCAGACCAGGCGTCAAGCCAACTGATCAAAATATAAAAATTCAATTCGACCTGTCCCAACGTTATAGCAGGCGTCCGACGGCATCCATCCGGATGAAATTCGTCGCAGAGAGCAGCTCCCTTTTGGGTGGAACCTTGTTCTATAAAATCATTACACGGCACTTATACGACTGTCTAAACAAGACAACCACGTAGTTGTTTCCCGGACAAGGATACCTCTCACTTAACTGACTAATCAGGTCAAACAAGTGTTCGCAGTAACCATCCGTGTCAACCAACCGACTGGACTACTTGGGATAAGAACAGTCGGTATCTTATGAGTTGATAGCCAACAAACATTGGCAAATAAAGGGGAGCAACCGGTACCCACCGCTTGAAACCTCTACTACTCAGTCACTCGGCGACTAGGTAACAATCATGTTTACTTGGTCACTTCTTAAAAATTTAGTATGAAACTAAAAAGGTGTTCATACAGCACCTATTCACACTAGATTAAATGTGGCGGGGAACAGTCGGCCTAGATTGCCTAAAGTCTCTAGCCTAAAAACATGACAGGTAGGAAACCACTTTCCCACTTGGTTAATTTTACAAATGACAGGACCGCCTGCCTAAAGGGGATCCAGTCTTTAAAATGGGTCGAATACCGATTGGATAAATGGCCGACTGATCGCCTAGCCTAGAAACAGACAACCAGTCGTCCAGGGGTATAGGCGGCGTGACTAACTATCCGTACCTGTCTGCAACTATCGGCCATGTAAAACAGTCGGTATAGTGTGCAATTGGATATCAGAATATTCAATACTTAAACAAATTTGAAGCAAAACAAAAATATTCATTAAAAGGAAGCCGGTCATTAAAGACCGGCCAAATATTCAGAGCCCCGGCCCCCTGGCCGGGTGAATACAAACAAACGGCACGCAGGCCGTGGAAAGAAGACATAAAGCTTAAGAAGGGGGCAGATCTTCAATATTAGCAGCTGCCGCCTGGTCAACAGTCTTTTTGCTGGACTTGGCTTCAGCTGCATCCTTCTTCGATGCATTACCCCCAAGCGGCACAAGCAGTCTTTTTTGTTCGAGATCCTAGCAGTTTTTTTTTGTTCTGGCCATCATGTTCTACATAGACAAAGATACAGTCGGACTTTGTATAAAGGGCAAAGATGGGTCTTGAAAAGGGCAGGTCGCACTCCTAGTCCTAGATTCAGCCCCACGCGGATACTTGGCATGTTCCCCCTCTTCCAGGTCCATCACAAGGGAAGCGAAACCCGTCCCCGGTGACCGGCTGATCGATAACCTAGGTCGTGTCGTGTGCTTCCGTGGTGCCATTTCAAAAAAGAATAAAGTAAAGAGAAAATTAAGAGTAAGAGAATCGACGGTTACCTGAACGAGTGACGATTGATGAAGTTCTGAAAATCCTTTGCAGTCGGCTTGTCAGAGCAGGCAGTAGGCAGAAAGGGTCCAAAATGTCAGAGCAAGTTCAGGGGTCCGAATGTTCTCTCAAAAAGTTCTCAAGTGTGAAAATGACCGAAGGCAACACTCCCTTATATAGGCGAAGTGAGAAGGCAAAGGGTCACTTCCAGAATTCAAAATTTGGGCGGGAGAATCTCTCGTCCTTTCGCCTAGTGACACCTGTAGCAGGCCGTCACCTGTTACAGGGCGACACCTGTCACAGGTAACACGTGACCAGTCACGTGCCACCTGTGAGGGGCAAATGATTAGGGGATTTTGCTCCCACCAATCGGAATGCGCCACGTGCGCCAATCAGGTCCTGCCAAGTGTCCCCCAGTTGGACCTCTTAGGGCTTGGCACGTGGCACTTGCTTATTCGTCCACCCTGGACCTATTATGTCATGACACGTGGCATACTCCATGCCTAATGGAGAAGTCGGCCACCTAGGCCCAACTTCCGAGGGAAGCCCAATCAGCCCAAGGTTAACCTAAACCTAGGATTGGGACGTTTCCCGAGGTTATAAATACCTCCCTTAATCCTCATTAAGGGGGATTACGCAGATTACACACATTAAACACTCTCACCTAGAGACACCCAATCACTTTAATTTCCGCATTAATTACTCCTTAATCATGTACTAACTTGACCGTCGGAGGCGGATCTCCAATCATCCGGAGCATTCGTTTGTTTTGCAGGTACATGCGTCCGATTCCAGCCTCGGAATTGTAACTCTCCCACAGGACATCAGAAAACCCCGAAAAAATTGCTAAGTTGCCCCCTCCTACCTCCGTTACGGGAGTGAGAGCTTTTCTAGGGAATGTCGGTTTCTATCGGAGGTTTATCAAAAAAATTTCATCAATCGCCAAGCCCTTAACCGAGTTACTCAAAAAGGATGTTGTGTTCAATTTTGATGAGGCTTGCCTTGAGGCATTTCGAAAACTCAAGGAAGCTCTCATCTCCTCTCCTGTTGTGCAAGCTCCGGATTGGAGCTTGCCCTTTGAATTAATGTGCGATGCTAGTGATCTGGCAGTAGGTGCCGTACTTGGACAAAAGAAAGAAGGGAGATCTTGTGTCATCTACTATGCAAGTAGAACACTCGACGAAGCTCAAAGGAATTATACCATAACGGAGAAGGAAATGCTAGTGGTTGTCTTTGCCATGGATAAGTTTAGATCCTTCCTTATATGCTCCAAAGTGATCGTGTACACGGACCACGTGGCGGTCCGTTATCTCATGACCAAGAAGGAAGAAAAACCGCGTCTTATCTGTTGGGTTCTTTCGCTACAAGATTTTGATATTGAGATGAGGGATAAAAAGGGAGCGGAGAACTATGTGGCGAATCACTTGTCTAGGATTCCCTTTGAGAATAAGGAAAATGTTCCTATCAACGATGAGATGGGGTTTGAGACCCTCATGGCTATGGCGTCAACATCAAGCCCTTGGTATGCGGACATTGCCAATTATCTAGCATGTGGAGTCGTTCCCTCGGAATTCTCCTCTCAACAAAGGAAAACATTTTTCAAGGAAGTAAGGAGGTATTTTTGGAATGACCCTTATTTATTTAATCAATGTGGAGATGGCCTCTTTCGGAAATGTGTTTTGTATCATGAGATAGAAGGAGTTGTTGAACATTGCCACACATTGCCATGTGGAGAACATGGAGGAGGACCGTGGCAAAGATCTCCCAATCTCATCTTTGGTGGCCAACAATGCACAAGGATGCCCAAAAATTCGTTTTACGGTATGAAAAATTCCAAAGAAGTGGTGGCGTAACCAAAAGGGATAAAATGCCTCAACATAACATTTTGGAGGTCGAGCCATTCGATGTTTGGGGTGTCGACTTCATAGGGCCTTTTGTCTCTTCTTGTGGAAATCTTTATATCTTGGTGGCGGTGGATTATGTTACCAAATGGATCGAAGCTATACCCTCCCCCACCAACGACCACAAGGTTATGCTCAAGCTTCTCAAAAAGGTCATATTTCCACGGTTTGGAGTGTCTAAAGTGCTAATTAGCGATGGTGGTTCTCATTTTTCCAAGAAGCAATTCGAAGCTCTCCTCAAAAGGTATGAGGTTTGTTTTGGGGTTTTTTTATGTGTCCTACGGCAGAGTTACAGTTCCGAGAATGCCTTTCACCGCTTGTACCTGCAAAACCACGAAGTCTCCAGTTGGTTAGAGCTCCGCCTCCGACAATCAAGTCAGTAACGTACAGGAGGAAAAGTGTCGTAAATAGTGAAATTACTTCTCACGTAATGGGAGAATTCTGCAATTAATATTGCTCGAGATTGGTGTTTTTGTATTTATGAATTAATTGAATGCCCCATTAATGAGGGTCCTTCCACAATTTATAGTGGAGAGCCTTGGTTCCCCATTTAGGGTTCATTGGACACGGGTCAGCTGGGGATTGGAGCCCTGCTGACCAATAGCTAGGTGCCACGTGTCACTGGGCCATTGGGCCACGTGTCTTGGGTATTTTTTAGCCCAAACATTTGCCCCTCACAGGTGCTGACGTGGTAAGGTGCCACGAGGCGCCTGTGAAGAGTGCTGACGATAATTTTTTTTTTATTATTTTTTTTAAACCTCTTCAGATTCTAACTGAAGGAAGAGGAGGGAAAAGCAGAAGAGGAAGAGTCGTGACTCTTCGCCTTCTGGGACAAGTCCTATAAATAGGAGAAGGCGCCCTCAAGCTCTCATTTACAAACTTCTCGAAATTTCTTTATTTTTAGAGCATCCGGTTTTCAGAGTTGAGAGCAGACGGAAATTTGATAGTTTGAGAGCAGCCGGTTTTCAGACCGCCTGCGTTTTTACGAGCAAGCAAAGGATTTTCGTGAGGGTACCCAAGGGAACTCAGCCGGTTTTTAGACCGTCTGTGTCATCGCAAGCATCCCCAAGAAATTTCTTGAGGTTTCAACAAATTCTCCCTTTTTTTAGGTACCGTCTCTATTCCTCCTAGCTTTTCCATGTATTCCTGTTTACATCTTTTGCTCGTGCTTTTATTTATTAGTCCCATAAGTAGATGGACCCTTTATACCCATACTCGGAACATAGTTGTGAACTCAGCCGGTCAATCAGTACGGCTGAGTCTAGAACTAGATCTGCCGCCTCTGATCTTTGGAATTTCCCCTTTTCAACGCTTATATCGACTGACTCCGTGTTTGTGCAGGACACGATGGCCAGGATTAGGAAAACATTTATGGACCCCGATTATAGAGGTGGGAACTCAGACGAGTTGCCGCCTGAGAGATGAGCCCCGGACGACGTGGCTAGAGACTCACCCGGGGGCATCCCTACCACCCCAAGCGATAGCATTTTAGGCTCCTACACCGAGGAGTCTTCCCCTGTTCAGGAGGCTGAGTTGCCAGGATCCATCAATGAGGATCCCAACTCCCCATCCGGCTCTGATGCCGGACGTGTTGAAAGTAGTAACACTAGCTACCTGACCTCATCTGAAGATAACAAGGAGGCAGAGAGGCCTACTTGGAAAAGTAGAAACAATCCTCTCATGATCGCCGTGTCTACTAAGGACAAGGCCATCATGCGGTCCTCCCTAACGGACTTTATCACCAAGTGGCCACTAAGAGGGGGTTATAAACTGTCAATACCGGCGGAGTTTGGAACGGTTGTATGGGAGGATGACCAACCCCATGCGGATAGCTGGTTTGGGTGCTATTAAGAGGCCTTCCCGGCTGGGCTCTACTTCCCTTTACACAACACAATAAAGGCCATACTTAGGGGATATGGCCTAAGCATCTGGCAACTCACCCCTAATTCCTGGGTGAATGTACTCGGGTATCTCGCCGCCTGCGAGATGCAGGATCTCAACCCCGGCTGGGAGGCGTTTGCACAAATGCACTATTTGAGAAGAAGCCCAGGCGGCTGGAGAGCCTGGTACACTTTGACGACTTATTCCCAATACTTGATGACGCTGGATAAGCCGTCTAAATGGTCGGACTAGAAGAACCAGTTTTATCTGGTTAGAGCTCCGACTGAAGAAGAGAATAGGGAATTCCGGATCTACAACCGGAAACCTTAACTTTTAGGGCAGAAGTGTCGGTTGCCTCCTGTACCGAAGAACGATAGAGAGGTTATACTGGACTCCGGATTCTTAGAGCTAGTCCCTTCCAGTCTCTCAACCGGAGAGAGAATAAGGGTGCCCAAAAACTAGGTACCCAAACATGAATTCTTTAAGGACGAGTGCTTCTTGTCCGCCTGCGGGCTTAGCATCATGTTCGAAAGACGTAGGTTAAGAGCCTGAGCCGGTTTATTTTATGTCGGCTGGCAATTTTATTTTGATTGCAATGCTTGTGATTTTGTTCTGATCTTGACCGGATGTATTTGTTTTGTGTTTTGCAGAAGAAGCAAAGAACATGTTGCCCACCGCCAAAACACCTGCTAAAAAAGCTTCAGACATCCGGAAGGAGAATCTGGAGAAGAAACTAGCCGCTCAACGGGCTAAAAAGGTTAGACCGCCTGACTCTTTCTTGACTTGTTTGCCGTGCTTTCTGTTTTGGTTATTTCTTCACCTGACCGTTTGTAACTTCGTTTCAGGATGGGAGCAAAACTCCTCGCTCCCTGTAAAGCAGATCCGACCAAGGCCGACTGTTGAGGAGCCTACACTTAAGGTGCAGAAAACTTCTTCAACCGCCCGGGCTACTACCGGCGGTAAAACAATAAAGACCCCAGGCGGGTCTAATGCTGAAACGACCTCAAAAGAGGTCATGCCAATAAGGACCACAACCGGTCCATCTTCTGCTGGAGGCTAGAGAGGCTTCCAACAACAAGGTACAAACCATTTCAACCTCACGCTACTTGACCTACCTATGCGGGTTAAGTCATATTCTTAATCTCAGTCGGGAGATTCTCTGACCAGCCGGTTGTTCGTAGGCGGAGCATATGCAGCTTTCTAACCGTCTGTTTCTGGTGCAGATAATTCCCCCCGCTGGCCGGATGCAACTCAATATGCCCGGGCCATGCTGAAAGCCGTCCCAAAGGACGAGAAAGAGGAGATCCCTGGGATCCACACCTTCAATGCCGACCGTGTAATGGTCCAACTGGCTGATGTAAGTTTACGAGTGCCCACCCGACATTTTATTTGTATTATGCGCACCCGGTATTTTTACTAACACCGGTTGTGTTGTTGCAGGCACTGCTGCACGTGGAGGGGCTCAAGAAAGCCTACATCCGCAAACAAGAGGAGGTAAGGAGAGCCAAACGGGCTGCGGATGATGCACATAATGTTGCTGAATATTCAATGATTATGCATGACTTAGAAACTAAATCTATAATCATGCGTTAGGCGGACCAGGTCAAGACCCTCCAACAGGCCCTCAAAGAGTCCAAGACCAAAGTGGAAAATCTTAAGGCGGCCCTAGACAATGCTGAAGATGAGCTCAAGAAGCATGAGGAGCCCCTCAAACGACTGGACCAGGCGGAGAAGACCAGCAAATGCCTGCAACAAGAGAATGACCGTCTGGTCAAGGAGGCGGCTGCTGCACAAGGAAACTTCCAGGCAACCCTTGAAGCTGAACAGAGCCGGCTCATTGAGGAGAATGAGCAGGACAGCGAGAACCGGATGAAGAGGGCGTTCTCCATTATCCATCCGGGTACAGACTACAACGTCTGAAAGCTCGCCTACAAATACGCAGATCTTTCCATTCTGGCTGAGGAGGAGGGTAAGCCGGGGCCTGAACCCTATGAGCAGTGGGTTGAGGCGGAGTTCAAGCGGATGTAGGAGGAAGCGGCTGGCCACGAGGAGGCAGTCGAGGATGAAGTTGTTCCCGGCTCCGTTCCCACCACCGAACCATCTCATCCGGAAGGGAATCACGCTCAGGCTAACGGGTCACTATGCAGCTAGAATAGCAGCGACCTCCCGGCCTGCGTGCCGTGCATTATCTTGTAATAACGCCGGAAGGGTCGGCTTATTCTGCTGTTATTTTTTATTTTAAGTATTAATATACATTTTCTCCGGCTGTGCCGGTTTTATTTGTAAACATTTCCACCGGCTGAGCCGGCTTTTGAATGAATTTCTTCTGCAATTTCTTCTGTACTTTCTTTGCAAAAATTTTGTTTACTCTTTCGCAAGTATATTTCCGGGTAATTGCCCCTGGATAGGGGGCTGGCAGAAGTGACATGGTGCCAAGCGGCTATCCATATGTCATAGTACAAATATTAATAATTTAGCTAAGTGCTAACATCAGAGTGGATGCCAGCCGGTTTCTACTGACTTGCCGGCTGGTGCTTTTGTAAAGGACTTTGTTTAGGTTTAGGGTGTCCATTTGTCGGTTGGGCTTTTGTGAGAACACCCTTGCATGGGTCATGGCCTAAACCAAATGTTTAAGGCCTGCCTTCTCTTAGTGAGTCAGGCGGAGACATTAGGTACCGGCTGACTGTTTGGAGACCAGCCTTTGGTGGTACTTTCCCAAAGAGCGAGCCGGCTGCATGTTTGGGAATGCTAGCCTGCGTTTCTTTGGTGCAATGGATCATTCAGGCGGGTAGGGCCGCCTGAAGTTGTATCACTAGAACAATTTTCCACCCAAATGGGAGATGTTCTCTTCGATAAATTCACCCGTATGGGTGTCACCGGATAATTCATTAGTTCTCGGGGCCGCTTCTGATGAGCACAAGACATGGCGCATGGAAATTTTATAAGAAGAGTCGCTTGTGGTAAGCACAAGATATGGCGTATGTAAACATAATACGTGGTATATTTTTCTCATTAATCATGCAGAAGTTTACAAAAGCTATACAATTTCTAGAATTAGTACTTGTTAAAAGCATCAACTTGCCCGTTTGCTTGAGGTCGGCCAACGGATGTAAAACAATTGGAGCTTCCTTGGTCCCCCAACCAGCTCTTGAGGACAGGCGTTTCAAATTGTGGTCCGTTGTCAAAAACCATAGACCCCGGAACCCCAAACCGGGTGATGACGTTTCTCCAGATGAAGGAGATCACATCCTTCGTTTTTATGCCTTTAACCGCCTCTACTTCAACCCATTTGGTGAAGTAGTCCACTGCCACCAATATGTAGCGGCGACCGCCTGATGCAGGCGCATAAGGACCCAGAATGTCCATGCCCCACTTTGCGAATGGAACCGGACTGTGGATGGCTGTCAGGTCAGTTGCCGGTTGATGCATCAACCGGGCAAACGTTTGGCATTTGTCACACCGTTTCACCAAATCCATGGCCTCTGCCTCAAGAGTGGGACAAAAATACCCTTATCGTCTGGCTCTTCTTGCTAGGGACCTGCCACCTATGTGTGAGGCACAAAAACCCGCGTACAGGTCCTCTAGGACTTCTCTTCCCCTTTCCGGGGTTACACACTTCGGGAACGGCTGTAGGTTCCCCTTCCGGAGGAGCTCCCCTTGATTCATAACAAAACTCAGAGCACGCTTCTTGAGTGCTACTGCTTCAAAAGCGACATTCGACAAAGTACCGTCTGTCAAGTAAGCCCGGATGGGGTCCATCCAGGTGGCACTTCGGTCTAGAATTCCAATGGGATCATGATCAATGCTTCTTTTCTCAATGACTTCCCAAACGACTGTCCTAGGTGCATCACAGGAGGCGGATGATGCCAATTTGGAAAGGCCATCCGCCTGATTATTCTCGGACCGGGGCACTTAACTTAGATGAAATTCTTCAAGTGACGTGGCCTCTTCTCTGACCGCCTGCAAATATTCGATCATAACCGGATGGGTGGCCTCGTAGTCACCATGATACTGGCTAACGATCAACTAAGAGTCTGAGCAGGCGCTAACTTTTCTTGCCCCTGCCGCCTTACACATGTGTATACCGGCTAGTAGGGCTTCATACTCTGCCTCGTTATTTGAGGCTTGTAACTTGAACCGTAGTGCATATTCAAATTTATCCCCTTCCGAAGAATGGCATATAACGCCTACACCACAGTCGTTCACTGTAGAGCTACCGTCTACAAATAACTTCCAAACCTGATCAGGATTTTCCGGTTGCACCGGTCTAGTCATCTCGACAATGAAGTCGGCAAACGCTTGACCTTTCACTGCCTGCCTGGGTTCAAAGGTTATCTCAAGGCTTTGTATTTCAACTACCCACTTGATCATTCTTCCGGATGACTCGATGGTGGTCATTGGGCATTTGAGCGGCTGGTCTGTATATACAACCACCGGGTGAGCCAAAAAATAAGGCTTCAACCGCTTGACCGCTACGAACAAGGCTAACCCAAATTTTTTCGATCATAGGATACCGGAGCTCAGCATTTTTAAGAACATAGCTGATGAAATACACCGGGAGCTGGTTACCGTCTCTTTCAGCAAAGACGACGACACTGAAGGAATGATCAGAGACGGCTAGGTACATGTAGAGAACCTCCTAGGGTAGGGGGCTCACTAGCCTTGGCAAAGAGTGCAAGTGTTGCTTTAGCCTCTAGAGTGCCACTTCCGCCTCTTCTCCCCACTCAAATCTGGACCTCTTCCGGATGGCCTGGAAGAAGTAGAGGCACTTGTCGCCTGACCGGCTGAGAAACCTCCCTAGCGCCGCCAGGCAACCGGTCAACTTCTGGACCTCTTTTACAGTGCGGGGAGACCGCATGTCAATGACCGCCTGTACTTTTTCCGGATTAGCCTCTATGCCCCTTTGGTTCATCAAAAATCCGAGGAACTTCCCAGACTCAACACCAAATACACACTTCTTTAGGTTAAGCATGACCCAGTGCCGCCTAAGTGTGGCGAATGTTTCTCGGAGGTCCAGTAGGTGATCATGTCATCCATGTACGCCTCTACATTCCTGCCAATCTGGTTGATGAAAATTGTGTTTATCATGCGCTGAAATGTAGCCGGTGCATTCTTTAACCCAAACGGCATCACCTTGTAACAAAATAACCCCTGATCAATGACGAAGGCCGTCTTTTCTTGATCTTTTTTCCACAGGGGTATTTGATGGAAACCTGAATAGGCATCCATGAAACTCATCAGCGCATGACCGGCTGTCGAATCGACCAGATTGTCTATCTTTGGAAGCGGGTAACTATCCTTGGGACATGATCTGTTCAGATCTGTGTACTCTACACACATCCGCTAGGTACCATTCGGCTTTTTCACGAGGATAACGTTTGCTACCCAATTCGGGTAGTAGCATTGCCGGATGAACCCAGCATCTAACAACTTTTTGACCTCAGCCGCTGCCGCCTGAGATCTTTCTTCACCGTGATCCCTCTTTTTCTGCCTGACCAGCTTCTTTTTAGGGTCCACGGCGAGCTTGTGGATGGCTAGATCCGGGATGACGCATGGCATCTCTTCCCACTTCAAAGGCAAATATGTCTTTGAATTCCTTTAGAAGTTGAAGTAGGTCTGCTCCCAATTGTTCAAAAGCAATCACCCCAATCTTGACAGCTGTGTCAGGGCGGCTGTCGTCTAGGACAACATCGAGGCAGTCACCAGCCGGCTGAGGTCGTTGGTCATCTGACCTTACCCGGCTAGTGATTGCTATTTTTCTTGTTTGACGGGTTCCATTAGGTCCGCCTTTCTTTTCTTACCGGCTGCCCTTGGAGCCGGGACTGTTGTATCGCAGTTATCAATGTCTATGGGCTTAATTTCACCGGCTGCCCCTATAGTCGGTTTGACGTTAGAGAGATAACACTCCCTAGCCGTCCTCTGGTCCCCTTTCAAGGAACCGAATGTACCATCATCCTTTTCAAATTTACCGAGTATGAGCGAGGGGACGATGACAGCCTTGGATTCATTGAGGGTCGGACGACCAAAGATCATGTTGTAGGCGGCCAGTTCCTCTACAATTAAAAATTTCACAACCATGTGGCGTCCTTCCCCCTTTTCACCCAACCTGATGAAAAGGTCTATGCTTCCTACTGGATGCACTACTCCTCCCCCGAAACCAACTAGTGGGTGAGGCGCCTGGTGCATGTTACTGGGTTTGTACTTGAGCTTGGTCAAGCACTGGTAGCTGATAAGGTCAGACGAGCTCCCGGTATCTATTAGGATTCGGCCAACTCTCTCATTGGCAACATTGCATTCGATGACTATGGGATCATCGTGAGGCCGCCTGACCTTGCCTCGGTCCTTTTCAGAAATAAGGACCTCAGGAAAGGTGTCTTTTGACGCCTGGCCCTCATCCACTGAGCTGACCAGCTTCTTGATGTTATCTTTGGTGCCCCTAATAGTGGGACCCCCTCTGGCAAAACCGCCTGCTATGGTGAAGATAGTTTCTTCATCCGTCTCAGAGTTGGTAAGCACAGGCTTTGTCGTCTGCCCCTTCTTTGCCTGGGCATTATTCTTGGCTTTGGGAAGATAGGACTTCGGAGCCCCCTCATCAGCAAGATGGTCTAGCAACCACTTGAGGCTATAGCAACCATTAGTGTCGTGGCCGACATCCTCATGGTACTGGCAGTATTTGCTTTCGTCCCGGTTGGTTATATGACTTTTCATCGCAGCCGGTTTCTCGAGAGACATCCGGTCTTTGATCTCCATGAGGATGAAGGGGAAGTCCTTCGTGAACTCGTACTTGGGAATGTACGATCCAGATTTCCGTCTGAGCTTTTAAGCCAGCTGACTAGGTCGGTCTGCCGCCCAAACCTCTTTTCTCTTCTTTTCTTCCTTTTTCGCCGACTATCTTTTCTGCGAATTTTTTGGAATCCGACGGCTGCTTTACAGCGCAGAGCTCCGTCGCCTGTATATAGGCTTCAGCTTCCATTAACGCTTCTTGAAGGGTGGCTACCCTTTTCCGGACGAGGTCGAATTAAAGGTCGACCCATCCTTCAGACCCTTAAAGAAGTCTGTGTATGCAACTTTGTCAAACAATCCCTGAATCTGAATTCTCATCAGATTGAATCGTCTGATGTACGACCAGAGCCCTTCCCTGTCACCCTTCTGTATTGCCCCTAGTTCAAGGCTAGTCTTTTTAGCAGGGATATTCATTGAAAAATTGGACGTAAATAAGTACGCTAAGGTTCTAAAGTTGTTGATGCAGTCGGCTGGTAGATTACCAAACCACCGTTGGGAAATGCCCTTCAGGGTAGCCGGGAAGCATCGGCACCAGACGGCATCATCCAACCCTTGTAGGTACATGAGGTTAGAGTAGGCAATTAGGTGGTCTTCTGAGTTGGAGGTACCATCGTAGGCCCCTACCAACACATTTTTAACCTTAGCTGGCTGTGCCACCTTGGTTATCTCGGGGGAGAACGCTGTGGGCTGTTCTCCCATATTTAGCAGGCGCAGCTGCCAGTCCATGGGCTGGTATGGCTACTGCACATGCGCACCAAAGAGACCCGGTTGGGTGAAAGGGGATCCACCCAGTCCATTTGGCGAACCAAATAGACTAGGCTGGATCACTTTGGGTCCAGACCAGGCGAAGGGCTCGCCCGTCTAACTCCCTAGGATTGTTCCCGTACGCCTATTAGAGATGTCACGGAAACTGTCTGGGAAGGTCGATGTTGAGGCCGACGCAGACGCTTGACTTCTCTTTTTCTTGGAGAAACGTCCGAGCATCAGAGAAAGTCTTCTTGGAGCCATCTGGTTGTAAGTGCTGGATGGGTTTCCTGAGTTCCGCTTAAGGGTAGCGGAGCCTGTTTGGATCGAACTTGAGGCCCTCCCCCTCCTTTGGCTTTGGATCAGGGGTAGGGACCCGATCTTTGATCATCTTCTTCCCAGAGGAAGGCTTCTTGGTCGGCTGACTCTTTTTGGGAGTAGCTGACCGAATAAGGTCCTTGATCTCGCCCTTGAAACTATTCATGAAGGTACTGAGTTCGTTCCTGGTGACGGGAGTAGAACCTTCGGCCGCCTTGGCAGCTCCAACCGGGTTGCCGGCTGGGTTGCCTGGAGCAGCTTGGTTGTTATCCCGTTCCTTCTTATCTCTGGAACGGGTGTGTTTTGTTCTGAAGGACTCGTCTGGGGCCACATAGGTGTTGACTTCATAGTTGTCACCACTTTCATGGTCCGTCTGGACCTCAGGCTCGACCAACGGCCGCTTGTCCTGATCCGGTGGTACATTGTTAGAAGTCATCACAGAAGTACTCTCCCCACAGACAGCGCCAAATGTTTCGGGGTTTTTTTATGTGTCCTACGGGAGAGTTACACTTCCCAGAATGCCCTTCACCGCATGTACCTGCGAAACCACGAAGTCTCCGGTTGGTTGGAGCTCCGCCTCCGACGATCAAGTCAGTAACGTACAGGAGGAAAAGTGTGCGTAAATAGTGAAATTACTTCTTACGTAATGGGAGAATTCTGCAATTAATATTGCTCGAGATTGGTGTTTTTGTATTTATGAATGAATTGAATGCCCCATTAATGAGGGTACTTCCACTATTTATAGTGGAGAGCCTTGGTTCCCCATTTAGGGTTCATTGGACACGTGTCAATAGGGGATTGGAGCCCTGCTGACCAATGGCTGGGTGCCACGTGTCACTAGGACATTGAGCCACGTGTCTGGGGTATTTTTTACCCCAAACAGGGTTCATCACAAGGTTGGTCCCCTTACCACCCTCAAACTCAAGGGCAAGTGGAAGTGTCCAATAGAGAGATCAAAAACCTTCTTGAGAGGATGGTGAACAAGTCTAGAAAAGATTGGTCTCTCAAGCTCGATGACACGCTTTGGGCTCTAACGACGGCATACAAAACCCTCATTGGCACGATCCCCTACCGGTTGGTCTATGGGAAGGCTTGCCATTTGACAGTTGAGTTGGAATATAAGGCTTGGTAGGCGATTAAAGAGCTTAACATGGACATGTCCTTGGCGGGTGAGAAAAGATTGCTTAAGCTCAATGAACTTGAGGAGCTTCGGTACGATGCATACGAGAGCTCGAGGCTCTGAAAGGAGAGGACTTAGAGATGGCACGATCGACATATAAGGAACAAGAGCTTCAAGGTTGGAGACAAGGTGTTGTTGTTCAACTCTAGGCTTCGGTTATTTCCCGGAAAACTAAAATCCAACTGGTCGGGGCCTTTCACAATTTCGAGGACTACTCCTTATGGGTCTTTTGAGTTAGAAGCGGAGGGGAACAAGTTCATGGTTAACGGCCACCGTTTGAAGCTCTACCATTGCAATGATCAAGTTGGCATGATTGAGTGTTTGAGGCTCGATCCACCGGATCCTAAGTCGATTATCTGATGATGATGTGTTATGGTCAAGCTAATGACCTTATAAAGAAGCGCTTCTCGGGAGGCAACCCGAGTTCTCAACTCTTTCGATTTTGTGTTTCTTGTGTTTGATTATTTTTGGACGATTTTTCTTTAATCTCTTATTGTGTGTGTGTGTTTGTTCTTCCATAGGGTACTTGGATATTTGGGAATTTGTTCTACTAAGTTGGGTTTAAATTAGTTAAGGAGAATGGAAGGAAGGAGAATGG
This sequence comes from Chenopodium quinoa, assembly GCF_001683475.1. Taxonomy (NCBI): domain Eukaryota; kingdom Viridiplantae; phylum Streptophyta; class Magnoliopsida; order Caryophyllales; family Amaranthaceae; genus Chenopodium; species Chenopodium quinoa. The sequence continues at coordinate 258,724 of NW_018742569.1, read as the reverse complement.
AGATGCCCAGGAGAAACCCTAGAGAGGGCGCGCATAGGAAACCTGCAGGCGCGGCACATAGGCCCGCGGGCGCGGCCAGTCTACCTTCAGTTTTTCAAGGATAGTGGAGATGCCTAGGAGATGGCTGAGAGAGGGCGCGAACAGTCACCTCCGCGGGCGCGAATTCCAAACCCGCGGGCGCGACAGGCAGCAGTTTAGAACATCAGAAACTTGAGATGCCAGGTCCGCGGGCGCGGCAACTATACCCGCGGGCGCGGACAAGCCATTCCGTCGGCGCGGCCCTGCAGGTCTGCGATTCCTAATTCGATTTTGACCTTATGACCAAAACATTTTACATCCCCATTCCAGATTTTTTTCCCTCTTTCTCTCTCTACTCCTCACTCCATTCCAAGCCCTAACCCATTCTTCATCAAATTCCTCCCCAAAATCATCAAAATCCATCAAATTTCATCACTTTACTTGTAATTTCTCAACAAAAATCTGAATTTTCACCATAAAAAAAAAACCCAAAATTTCGGTACTACTTCTTGCTTAGGATTTGGTTCCACCATTGAAGGGTTCTTGGAGGTGGGCTTTTCTTCTTCTCCATAGGCTAGTATGAGTACTCATTTGAACTCATTGTTGGTATAAATTTCTCTTCTACTCTTTATTTCCTTTGAATTTGAAGTATATGCTTGTTTGAGAAAATTTCATGTTTGTGATTTTGCATGTTGAAATTCATGATGGTAGTACTCCTATTTTATACTCATTTATCATCTTGACCATTATTAATTTTTAAGTTGTTGTTTGTGATAGTTGGTTCTCCATATAGATTTCTTTGTTGTGAGTTGTTCTTGGTAATTACTTGGAGGTGTTCTTTGCGATGTTTGGTTGGATTTGAAAGTTGTTGCGGTTGATCTTGGTGTGGCTTGTTGAGGAGAATTTCTTGGTATTAGTATATTTGTGTTGTAAAAATGGTGTTTGGTTCAAAGAAAAGAAAGAGTGGGAAGGAACATCAAGGTTCATCCTCCTATCAAACCCCTAACAAAATGAACAAACACAAACCGCTCAACCACCTCTGCCACCCCTCAAATTCCACAATAAAAGCCATAAACCCATCTACGGCAACCTCTAAAACAGGAAATTGAGACCAACCAAACACTACCACCAACCCACCACCACCAAGCTTGGCATCGACGAGGATTGTTGGTTCTTGTTCAACAATCTCGGGCTAGGCCCTTTTGTGACTAGTGCCTATCGAACCTACAAAGAGCCTACCCTTGAGTTTCTTGCCTCATTCGAATGCCATGCCGCAGGGGATAATGGTCTCTCCGTCTCCTTCCAACTCTTTAAGAAAAAAGAAACCTTCACCCTCTCCCAGTTTAACTAACTACTTAACTTCAACCCCGATGTCGATATGTTCTTCCCAGAGCATGCAGGCCTCCGTGCTTGTGAGCCCCTTCATTGGTGGAAAGTCATCTCCAGGATGGACGCCTTCAACTCCAAGTATTCCCTAGCTAGCCAAATCATGCACCCGGCCATCAAACGTTTGCATCGAATTCTCGGGTACATGGTCTTCAACAAGCAAGACTTGGGGAAAATTACCACCGACGAAATTCGAATTCTATGGCTTGCTACGCAGCTGGAGATTGGGCACAGAATGAACTTCAGGTTTCTATTCACTAAATGCATTGAAGGTGTCCACTTGGGCACAAGGAAGGGTGAAATTCATTTTGGGGGGATGGTCACTCGGATAGCCGAGAAGTTGGGGCATTTGGATAAGCTGGAATCTTGCACCCCCGTGGGGAAGAGTGATGGGAGTGATATTTGGCTCGACCTCGATCAACTAAAGACTATGAAATTCATCGCTGATACCGAGGATCGAGGACGGACTTGGAGCTTAATTGTCTCCCATGAACATCATTGTTTCCTTCCCAAGCCGGAATTCACCTCCTTCACGAGGAAAGGGGTAAATTACCCGTGGTGGGTAAATAAGGATTCAAGTGTCCTTCCTAGTGCAAGAATGGTCATGGGTGAAGGGTCCGGTCAAAGCCATGAGAGTGCGGAGGATGAGTTCAATCATCATCAACAACAACAACAACATCATCTATCCGACTACCAACAACAAATGGAGGCAATGAGAGCCCAAATGGAAAGCATGCAACTTGGCATGCAAGGTATGTTTGCATCTTGGGGGGGTGATAACCAACCTACGTACCCCTATTGGCAGGGTCCCTCGGACCCCAATGTGCCTAGACGTGATTTCCCCGATGAGTCCGGTCATTATGATTATCGGGTTTCGGGTGGGAGTGATTATAGGGGTGACCCTAACTACCCCTACGTTGATCCCTCTCACCCCTCACCTCAAGTCTAGCCTGAACCATATGACCAGTTATCCGCATCCCAACTTGACTTCTTCAAGGATCATTATGGGTGGCCTCCCGGTTACACCGGAGGTTGGGACCCATATGGCCCCCCCTCGGGCTTCTCTTATGACAGTTGGAACGCGGATAACGATGGTGCCGGCCCTAGTGTCCTTTAGTTTCCCCCTTTTTCTTTTTGTTCCCTCCCTTTGTTTTCCCTCCCCTTTATTACATGTCCTTGTGACGCATCGAGGACGATGCTTTACTCTAGTGTGAGGGGGGGGGGGGTGTTTGAGTCAAAGGAGAGTGTTAGGGAATGCTTTAGGTAAGTATGGGGGAAAAGCACCTAGGACTCAAGGGACTATTCAGGGGTTTTGGGTGTAGGGGTTGTTGGTAGCATTGTTGTTGTTTGGTATCTTTGCGGTCCATTTCTATGATGATGATGATTTCTTGATGATGGTATGTTTGGGTAGTAGGTCATACCCAAAGAATTGAGTTCATGGATTTCTTTTCTCTCTCTAGTACTAACATTTTTTTTTTGTAGTGCTTGTCTTGTTTTTCTTTGTCTTTCTCTCTCTTGTAGCTTGGAAGAAATTGGAAGCGACATGTGGAGACACGGTAAATTGCATGGTTTCTTTATTCTTTCTTCAAGAGACATGGGTGAGATCTTTCCTTTACTTTTTTGTGTTTAGTTTAAGATTTATCTAAGGAAGGAGTTGAATGGTTCGAGGATGTTTGCATGCGATTCTGAGGAACCTGGGATCGTTGGTATTGAGACCGAACGATCACTTGTATGTCGATTGGGATTTATTTGAATCTTTAAGCCTCTTATATGAACCTTTTGATTCCTCCTTTCTTTTGTTATACTTTCTTTTGTGTGATAAGTGTAATTATGGCATGATGATATGGTTGTATTTTGGAACTTGTTTGCTACATTTGGACTCTATCTCTGTGATGATACATCCTAGAATGATTGTCCTTTTTCTTAACTATGTGATGAGATGCACATTTCGAGATTGTTTTTGATTGAACTAGACGAGCCTTAGTTGATGTAGCAAGGGTAAGAACTTGTGAGGGCGTTTGAACCCCTAGTTCATGGGATGTGGTAAGACGGAGTTGCTCCCTGTAGTGGATTTGAAGCCCTCTAGTTGGTATTTACTTACTTCTCTCATCCCTTGTGAGGTTCACTTTATTCAAGCCTTCATCAGATTGTTGAGCGGCATTTTAGGATCCTCGACTATGCATGTTTGAATCCTTGTGTTGATTACTAGCTCCCGAGATCGTGACCTAGGACTTTTAGGGGAGGAAAAGGGCACTATTTCTCATTTTTGTTTATATTTTCTTTTATTTAGTTACAAATTTGCTTTTCCATTTTACATCAACCTTCGTGCCAAACAATTTGAGCCTAATGTTTTCCCATTCTTGTCTCAACCTCATTACAAGCCTAGCGACCTATGTTTACCAACCCTTTTAGTTAGTGAAGCAATGGGTTTGCGAGGCTAGTGTGAAAGAGCGTCATGAATATGAGCATGAATCATTTGTGAAATTGGTTTGTAATTCTAGAGTTGAATATGTAAGGAATATTGGAAAAGAGTGTTTCAAAAAAAAAATTAAATAAAAAAAAACGTGTCATTTGGGAACGAGAAAGCTTGCCTATTTCGTATATAATTAAATAAGATTGATAATGCTATGAAATTGAAATTATGGGTGTTCGTTTGAGTAGTGGTTGCGACATGAGTTTCGTTTATAAGGATTTGTAATTCTTGTGCTTCATTTAGGATTTGCCACCACTATTTCAAATGTTCTCCCTACCTCTACCTTGAGCCGTGTCATTACAACCCTTGTGAAGCCCCTTTGACTTTAAGAGTACGTGGTCAACAACCGGTGGAGGGAGATGGTTTTCAACCCTGTAGAAAGAGCATGCATAGTTGAGATGTCGGGATGATCTTTTACCTCCTCAAAATGAATCTTATTCCGGTTCCTTCGTGGAATCATGAGGAACCATCTAGGGGAACGATTTGAAACTAGTGGGGAGAACGCGGACCGTTTTAGAGGGGATTAGGGCGGAAGACAACTCACTAGTTCTCTATGCTTAGTTGAGGCTTGACTCTTGCAAATTTTAGCATCTTGAGGCGTGCATGCATCATGTAATTGAGAATAGCTAATATTCTTTGATGATTTTGACATGGTTGAGTCCGAATAAAGCATTTGTCCTTTTGAACTCTAATGTTGCTTTTCCAAAACCATGCCATATTATGTTTGTCTTTGTGGTGTTTGATTTATCTTTCTCTTTTTGTCTTGCTTGAGGACAAGAAAGAGGCAAGTGTGGGGGATTTTGATGTGTGGCATTTATTCCACCTTTTTACCCTCTTTCATTAGAGATTTCCCCCGGATTAGTCACTCGTTTATGCCTCTTTTCACCCCTTTTATCTCGATTTTAGTCATTTTAGCTCCTTCTCATGTTTTCCCTTCCCCTTTCGTCTTTTCTTTTAGTTTTTACCTCCTTTTCGTGTGTTTTGATAGCTCCTCGCACTCGTGGGCGAATCATGGATTACTATCTTCAGTGGAGATGCTAAGGGATCTTTCCAAGGAAGTGGAGATGCCAAAATGGAGAGGGCGCGCCGATAAGCATAGCCGCGGGTGCGGACAGGGAGGCCCTGATGCCAACAAGAGAAAGTGGAGATGGCGAGCCGCGAGCGTGGCATTTTCCCCCGCGGGCGCGGCAATCTTGGTCTGGCGAACTTAATACCCAGCTTGGAGAGGGCGCAGAGCCTGTTCGGAGAGCCCTCTCCCTTTCCCTTTTTCCTCATTTTGGTAGAAAACTATAAATAGTCTTTAGCTTGAATTTTTGGGGGCATTCACTATTCAATTAGCTTAAAATAATTTGTAGAGAGAGAATATCCATGTCTCCTACAGAGAGAAAACACTAGTCTTCAAGAATCCATCTTTGTAATCAAATGTTCAAGCTTTCTTCTAGATTGCTGCTACTACTTTGATGATTTGGTAATCTTTCATCTTTATAATATCAATCTTTACTTTTGTTTCTCTAGTTTTTTATTTTCTTTGTTTTATTGTTCTCACTTGAGTTTTCCTTAATAAATATCCAAGCTTTATTTGTTACTTTGATTTCCTTTCAAGTTAGAATCATGTTAGGTTGTGTTGATTTCGAATATATGCTTATGTTAGTTGTCATGGCTATTCCTTTTCTTCTAGCTTAAGTTTTTAGCTAGGAAGGAGGGTAAAAATCATGTGTATTTTATTATCTATTGATTATTGATTGGGATTTATTCTTAAGTTGATGATTTGAGCTAAAATATGCTTGGAGTTAGTGTGTGCACCTCTAATCCCAAGAGTCTAGCCCTTGATTGAATGCACGAGAATGATTTAATCTAGGCGTGAATGATTTCATCAATTTGCTTGAGTGGTTTCATGAGAATGAACTATCTTAGGTAGAGTTTATACTCCTAGAATTGGTTCCTTATCTGTTTTCATTGATATTCATTGTTCATGATTGAATCCCCCTCTCCCTAGTGCTCTTGTCATTGTTATCTCTTAATTCTAATCCTTTTACTTGCATATAGAAGTGCTTTTTCTTATCCCTTGTTTTTAGCTTATACTAAAGTCATTAGCTGGTAGTTTGTCTATAGGACTTCTCACACCTACGTACGTCTCAACACCCTATTTGTTACTAGCAATTTATCCTAGATATCTTATTAATTGTGCTAAACCCCCGTTTCCTTGGAATCGACCCTATCTTACCACTATCTAAATTAATTTTGAAAGAGATAGGTTAGGAGGTATAAATAGTAATTTTAATCTAGGATAGTAAACTAACGACCTATTGTCCACCGATCAAGCTGCTTCAGAAGCTTCTAAGGAGGCTGTTTGGATTCGGAAGTTCGTCAGTGATCTTGGTGTTGTACCCTCCATCAAGGGTTCGATAGATCTCTACTGTGACAACAATGGAGCTGTCGCTCAGGCTAGAGAGCCAAGAGAGCACCAGAAGGTCAAACATGTCCAAAGGCGATTTCACATGATAAGGTAATGGAAATTCGAAGGTGAAATAAGAATTTACAAGATCGGCACGGATGATAATGCGGCCGATCCTTTGACTAAATCTTTGCCTCAAGTGAATCAAGCACGTTGGAGATTGGCTTTGAAATTCCTGTACATGTGTTTTAATTAAACTAGGTATTTTAATGTAAGACACTGTATTGAAACCATTCATTTATGGAGTAATTGATTTTGTGCAAAATTATCATTCACTCCATTGCTATTTAATTGTGGTTTAGAATTAAATAATGAGTCCATTCGATTTATGGAAATATTCTAAACAGGGTATCAAGACCATGTCTTGGATAAAGAAACACCTGTTAAGTTAACATTGAATATTTAAATCGAAAATCATCCCTAATCGAGGTCATCTAAATGATGGACGATTGATGACCACAAGAAATTAGTGTATAGTATGATTTACAGCACCGTTTCTTGTGCTGCAAGGACATGATGGTCATAAATCATTTGCACAGATGCCAGTTTGGAACTGCACTGGATCGACCTATGAGAGTACTTTAAGAGATTCAAAATGTCATAAGTACATTTCTCATTATATCTATTGGAACTCGTTTCCTCGACCATGAGTATTGTGAAGTTTTCTTGTTTGAGAACTAGTCTCTTTGATGTTGCCTAACGTTTGCCGTAATTGGGGATCATAACGGGAACACTCGGGAGATTAGGTCCTCTTAGTAAGAGAAACTTACAATGCAAGACTAGGAATCTCCCCCTATTAACAAATAGGGAATATGTTTTTGTTGTTTACGAGGCCAGTCGATGAGCGAGACTGTGAAAATGCATGGTCGTGCTCAGATGGATTTTAGAAATCATCTGCTTATTGACAGTCGAACTTGGAGATCGAGAAACACTTCTAAACATAATAAGGATGACAATGAATCTTACCTTATAGTTCACGAAGAGACATTAAGTGACATAGGAAATGGGCTATAGACTAGATGCACACTTGTCCGGAAGGACAAGTAGGAGATTGAAAGGAATGGTGTCCTTCCAACAACTGTATTATTCTGATAGAGGGTTCAGAATTATTACAGAGCTAATTCTTCAGTAAGGTCAAGTGATCAGAATGCCTAGGTGGAGGCTGCTTCCGATCAGTAATATTAAGGTATAATTAATATTACAGCTTAATCTTAACTGAACCCTTCGGGTCGAACCCAATCGAACAACCGATCCGAGATGATGAATTAATCCGAAGGATTTAATGAGTCAACAGAGTTTTACAAATACAGACGTCGGATATCGAGCCTAGAGCGTCGAGACCGAGCGTTGTAAAATCACAAGCGACAAATATGAGCATGGCCGTAGCTAGGCTAGGCTAGCTCATCCCAAGCCTAGGCGCACCATGTGTGTGCTAGGCGCACCATGGTATGCTAGGCGAGACAACATGCCTGGCGCTATCGCAGCCTTAACATGATGCCTAGGCACCATCGCAGCCCTATCGCTCTAAGCACAGCACCCATATGTGTGTGCATGTGCGTGGGCACTATCGGAGCACCCTAGCACAACGCACAGCACCATCGCAGTGCTAGGCGCATGCGTGTGTGCGTGTGCGTGTCCACCATCGCCCAGCAGCCTCAAAATACAGCATCGAGACTTCGCATAGCTGTGTGCTTGTGTGCGTGCCTTCGCATGGCAGCACCAAGCACCGCAAGCTAGCAAGCAGCACCAAGCCCAGCATGCGTTGCTCGCTAGTAGCACGCATGCTAGGCCTTGCGTTCGTGAGTGCGCTGGCTGGGCTGTGCGTATGCTGGCCTGGTTGTGCTGGCTATGCGAGAGGGTGTGTGCGTGTGCGATGGCGAGAGACGCAAGGGCCAGCACCAGCGCCAGCAGCTAGCAGCGCCTAGCACTAGCATGCAGCAGCAGCACAAGCATCGTCCAGCGCAGCACGCATTGCCTGACTGGGCTAGCTGGCAGTGCTAGCTGGCGTGCTAGCTTGCAGCAGCCCAGCAGCCCTTGCTTGAGGCGGTTTGTGGTGAGTGGGGACCAAAGGCTTGGAGCATGCCTTGGGGAGAAAGGCAATGGTCCTCACCTAACCCTCTCTCTCCCCTTGACACTTGTTGCATTGTGATTGATTTGATAATTAATTTATTTTGGAATTAAATTAATTATCAAAATTATTCATTCTCCCACATTGGTTGGGAAATGAAGTTCAAGGGTTCATTTCCCCATAAATACCAAATTTTAGGTATTTGGGAAAGAACAACCTAGAGTGGAATTAAAAGGCAACTCTTGATTTGAGTAAACCTTGATTCGTAAAACTCATAGTTTTATTTGTCCAAGTCTCGACTAACCTTCGAGACTTAGGACGCTCAGGTCGGGTTCGAGGGTACGATCCCGTTGGAGACCTCGTATTTTCGGGGTTCATGTAAGAGCTCATAGTAGAGCGAAGCTGATAAGTGGCATTTATGCCACTATTTAGATCCTCTAATCGCGGTATTTTTCTACGTTTGTCCCTTGTTTGTACCCATTTTTCTCCGTTTCTCTCGTTATTATGTTTTTGTGCTTTTCCTCGTGTTTTGTAGGCTTTTGGAGTTAATTTTGAGAGAATGAAGAGCTTGGAGAATTGGAGTTCATTTGAAGAGCTACAAAGGAAGTTAAGGAGCAAGCAAGCAAGGCCGTGCGGACAGCGCGGGTCGCGCTTTCAGATTGGCGCGGGCGCGCCAAACCCAGCGCAGGCGTGCCTAACATTGGGGTCGAAAATATTGGAGGCAGAATGTAGGCGCGATTTGGGCGCGACTTAGGCGCGGGCGCTCCTAAGATAGGTGCGGGTGCTCAAGGGCCTGAACACCAAAACTAACCTTTGTTCACTCTTTTAGCCATAACTTTTGATATATAAATTGGATTGAGGTGATTAAAGTTTCATTAGAAACTAGACTTAAAGAGCTTTCCAACGGTAGGTCGCACGCCCACAGAAGCCTCCTAGAACAGAAGTTATGGTCGTTTGAAAATGAATGTCGCTGTCAGGCCAATCCCAGTGCGCGGGCGCGCAGGCAAATATCGCGGGCGCGCACGAGAAGCTACGGGTCTTTTAAACGCTTCTTCCTCTCCTCTTTTTGGAAGTTTGGATTGTGAGTTTCTTTGGGGTTTTCTCTCTCCTCTTTGAGGGGTTAAACCCTAACATCTCTCCATCAATCTTCACATAAATTAGGCTTAGATTTAGTTTTAATCTTTGTTTTTATACTTTGTAATGTAGATTAAGAGTAATTTAGGGTATTTTAGAGAGAGAAAGTGAAGAGCTTCAATGGTGGATTGAAGAAGATGAAGATGCAAAGTGACATTGTTTTGGATTCCTTTTCAATACTTCAATGAGCATTCTAAACTCTATCTCATTTATTGTTCTTTCTTAATTTCTTGCTTGATTAGAGTAGTTGTTTAGTTTAATTGCTTCTCTTTGTTCTTCTTGTTGGGTTTTGTGTTAGTTGTTCATGATTAGTGAGTAATTCCCTTTACTAAGGGATTGGTGATAGCATGTGGTGAATCTTGAATGTATTAGGCTAGACAAATGTTGGTTATATGTGATTAAATATACCTTGTAACCATGTTTTACTAATTACTCCATGTGAATGGCCAATCATGTGTTGTAATTGGGTGGATTGAACTAAGTTATGACGATAGTGTAACTTAGGGATATCCATTAGGTGATCGATTCTATGCAAAAACCTTAACTTTCACAGCTTATGATGATAGTATGAGCATGTGTTAAGTTGGGAAAGCCTTTGACCCCGATAGGTGGTTAGATGGTATTGTTGGTATTGCCTTATATGAGATATTTGGTTTGCATGTAAAATCATTTCCATTGCCTAACTTTATTGAAGATCATTTTCACGTTTGACCCTCTCCCTTGGTGTTAGTTTAACTTAATATTAATCTCATTTTGTTTATTGTTCTATCCATCCTATCTCTTTGATCTAGCTTAATTGGTGGTGGTGTTGATAGTGTTTATGTCGTCTCCGTGGTTCGACCCTCTACTTACCACTAAACTTGTTTAGTGTAGGTGTAGGTTTATAAATATTGTTTGGTTGAGGGTAGTTAGTCCAACGACCTAATTATCCTTCACCAAAATGGCGCCGTTGCCGGGGACGGCTTCCATTATTGTGGTATTACCTTATTGAGTCTAGGTCTTTGCGAATATTTTCTTTTCTTTTTGTTTATTTTTTGTTTAAAAAAAAAGGGAAAAAAAGGGGAAATTCCAAAAATATTTGAGCTTTCTTATTTGGTTGCTATTTGTTTTGCCTCATTGAGTCATGGATCAATTTGTCCAAAATGAAATGTCATGTCCTTCTTTGCCTCAATTTGAATATGAGCCCTTTTGGGTATACTTTAATAGGTTTGAAGACTTCTCTAATTACCTTGGTTGTACTTTATGGGAGTCTTGTGAGATAATTTATTGGGGTTTGAATGAGTACACTAGGGGGGTGGTTGAAAACATATTTAATGGTGAATTTCGAGCCACATCTTCGGATGAGGCTTGGGATTTCTATTTGTGGTTTGCTCGGAATAGCAATGAGCAAGATAATTATGATAATTGTTGTGATTTTTCTAACTGTTGCATAAACTCTAATGATGATTCTTATGTTCCCCATGATGATCCCTTGATGCATGATGGCAACCCTTCCCTTTTGTATGCTAATTGTAATGAGATGCATCCCAATGTTGATAAAGTTCATGATATTTTTCAATGTTCATAAATTATGTGCATGAATTCCAATGATGCTTCACACACCCCAAATTCTCAAATGCATAATTCTTCATCTTCCTTTCCTTTTTCATACACGATTCCTAATGAGTTCCCCTATGTGTCTAATGAGCCTTTTTGTGAGGGTAATTCAGTGGGGAGATCGAAGGAAGAAGAGTGTATGGAGATGCTTAAGGAGTTTATGAGAAAACAAGATGAAGAGAGGAATGAAAAGGAAGCTTGGATTAAAATGACGGAAAGTAAAATTTCCAACCTAGCCTCATCCCAAGAGGATGCCTTTCCTTCTTCTCCCTCCTCCCATTTGAGTGAGCCTAAGGGTAATCAAGAGAGTGAGACAACTCATTTGGAATTTGAGAATGCGATTGAGGATGATGATTTTGAAAGTGATGGAGGGAGTATGGATGGTGAGACTTTTCATGACTTCGTGAATACCAACCCCTCCACCCAATTTGAGCCTCAAAACTCTTCGCAACCCATTGACGATACAAAATTGATGCAATTAAACATTGATTTGAGGTTGCTTAGAGAAAAGTTTGGTTTAGGTTATGATGAGATACCGATGTTCATTCATGGTGACTTGGGGAATGTTAACAATGATGATCATGCTCTTGTTGAGAGTGAAATATCCCAATTGGTGATTGAGAATACATCGAAAATCTTTGAGGGTATTGAAGATGAGTTGGAAGAGAAAGCTTGTGATTCAATGCTAGGTGGTGTAATTGAGGTGGTGAGTGCGATCCCAATTCAAACCCCTTCAACTTACATCCCTTTTTCAAGGAAGTTTAGCAATATTCCTTCTTTTCCCATCTCACTACCATATTTTCTTAAAAATAAACCAATTGAGGAGCCCCTTGCCTCTCTATACCACCATTACCTTACTTTTGATTTCAATGATGAGCTTTCACCTTCCAAAATGCAACTAAATGAGTTTGTTCCCTCTTTTTCTTTTTCTTATTTTAATTTTTCTTTTGATTTTTCTTTTGGTTCTTTTGATTTTTCTTTTCCCCCTCCCCTCAAGCATAGAGTTTCTTTCAACTTTGTGCTTGCTTGTCATATGAGCATCGTATATGCTCTATTTCTTGAAATGTTTTCCGATGCGTATGACAAGCTTTTGCGTTCTTTGTCCGGTTATTTACTAATAAGGTCAATCTTGGACCTTAAACAAGACTTTCTCGGGAAGTAACCCGTGTTTATATTGCTTTTACTTTTCTTTTATATCTTTTAATTTTGTTTTCCTCTTGTTTATCTTTGTATATAGGTACTTGATGTCTATACTTTTGCGCATGACCTTGGACCGAGAACCATAAGAAGTAGCAAACCAAGGAATATTTGTAAATGGAAGTTGAAGCATCAAAGAAGAGCAATTTAATGGAAATGAGGAAAATGACTTAATTTTCGGGTTTCTACACCCACCTAACATTTTGGTTCACTCTTTCCATCTCCTCTCTTTTGTTGCTTTACCCTTTTATTTTCATATGGTTTGAAAGATAAATCTTTGTGGTTTTGTTGTTTCCTTCTTCCCTTTCTTGGTCTATTGATTGCTTGATTTACCCCCCATACATACCAAGGTTTATTTTTTACTTTGGTTATTCTATATTTGGATGGCCATGAGTGCCTTATTGACTTGACTTTTGGTATGCATGGCTTTGTCGTTGATCATGCTCTCTTCTAGCGCAATTTGTATATACATTCTCAAGTTGTTCTCGTTTTGTGAATATTTGTTTGTATAGCGTCTTTTCCTTTGAAAACAAGGCAAGTTTGCATATGTGTTTTGATCCGTTCTTGTTTTGGTCTTACTACTTTGAACTTGTGTCCTTGAATGTTTTCCTTCCTAATTGGTAATGGTATGCACGGTTTGAGAGTGTTTTGGGTTGAGTTAAACATATTTTAATGCTAAGGTAGCGGTTTTAAGAACTTTGGGATACTTGTAGCCTTAATCCATGGTTGTGGTAAGACGGTGTCGATCTCCATGGTGGATATGAACCCCTTAGGTCGGTAATTGCTATACAAATCCTGTGTGAGGTTTATGTGTTCTAGCCTTCATCAACTTTGTTGAGTGGCATATTTGGATCCTTGGTTATGCATTTTTCAATCCAGAGTTTGACTTCTATCTACCCGAGATCGTGACCGAACCCTTTAAGGGAGGACATAGGCATTTTTCATTTTCTTATCCTTCTTTTTGTTTTGTTACAAAATTGGTTTTCTTTTAAATTTGCCCCTCTTGCTAACCCTTTGAGCCTATTTCCCTTTCTTGATTTTGAGCCACATTACAAACCGAATGACCTTTTGTTCCCCTAAACCTTTTGTTTATGTGAAGCATATTGGTTTGAGAATTGTTTGTGTTGATTTTGAACGCAAATGAGAAAGTTGTAGTTCTTTGGTCAAGCAAGTGAGTAAACTATGTTTCTATTCAGTGAAATAAGAGCAAATTCTTATGAAAAGTTGTCCTTACTCAAAAAAGGTAAGGACCAAAAAAAAAAAAACTTCATATCCCTCATGTTTGAGCATTAAGGACAATGCTCCGTTCAAGTGTGGGGGAGCCCTGTTTCTTAGTCTTGTTAGTGTGTGTTTATTGAATAAGTGCGGGGGAATACCACCAAATTTTTAAATTTTTCAAAATTTTTCCCACCTTACACCCCAAGCATACCCTTACAACCAATAAAAGACCTTTAGACCCTATAGAGTTTAGTCTTTATCGATGGAGGAAGATAGTTGTCAAGCTTATATAGAGAGAGTGCATAGCCAAGACGTCGGGATAACCTTCCCATCGTTTTCATTTCTTTATCTTTTTTCGGTTCCTTCGAGGAACCATGAGAAGCCCACCTAATGGTTGACTTGAAGCTAGTGGAGAGAACGCGACTATTTAGTTTGGGATGAAAGGTGAATTGTACGGCTCTTAGTTCTCTATGCTTAGCTTAGTCTATGTTTCTTTCAACCCTAAACATCTTGGAACGTGCATACCCTTATTTGTTTAGAAAGTTGTGCATTCATTGGTGCTTGTTTCGTTCCAAAAAGTCCACCAAGAACGTCTTGTTTTTGTGTTTATTTTATTTGTCTATGCATTGCCTTGTTTGTGTTGCTTTATGTGTAGAGTTATGGGTTAAACTCTTTGGAAACCCTTGAGAGAGAGCACACTCGTCCTCATAGGCGACTTTGAGGTTTAAATGGCTTGTTGTTTACGCTAAAAACAACCGTGATTCATACGAAAGTGAGTTAGTGTATATTCTTTTTCACCCCTCTCCTTTTGATGTTATTAGATCCTTTTTCTTTCTTTTTGTTTCTGCTTTTGTTCTTGCTTGAGGACAAGCAAGAGGCAAGTGTGGGGGAATTTGATAAGTGGCATTTATGCCACTATTTAGATCCTCTAATCGCGGTATTTTTCTACGTTTGTCCCTTGTTTGTACCCTTTTTGCTCCTTTTCTCTCTTTATTATGTTTTTGTGCTTTTCCTTGTGTTTTGTAGGCTTTTGGAGTTGATTTTGAGAGAATGAAGAGCTTGGAGAATTGGAGTTCATTTGAAGAGCTACAAAGGAAGTTAAGGAGCAAGCAAGCAAGGACATGCGGACAGCGCGGGTCGCGCTTTCAGAATGGCGCGGGCGCGCCAAACCCAGCGCGGGCGTGCCTAACATTGGGGTCGAAAATATTGGAAGCAGAATGTAGGCGCGATTTGGGCGCGGCTTAGGCGCGGGCGCTCCTAAGATAGGTGCGGGCGCTCAAGGGCCTGAACTCCAAAACTAACCTTTGTTCACTCTTTTAGCCATAACTTTTTTATCTACAAATTGGATTGAGGTGATTCAAATTGCATTGGAAACTAGACTTAAAGATCTTTCCAACGGTAGGTCGCACGCCCACAGAAGCCTCCTAGAACAGAAGTTATGGCCGTTTGAAAATGAATGTCACTGCCAGGCCAATCCCAGTGCGCGGGCGCGCAGGCAAATATCGCGGGCGCGCACGAGCAGCTACGGGTCTTTTAAACGCTTCTTCCTCTCCTCTTTTTGGAAGTTTGGATTGTGAGTTTCTTTGGGGTTTTCTCTCTCCTCTTTGAGGGGTTAAACCCTAACATCTCTCCATCAATCTTCACATAATTTAGGCTTAGATTTAGTTTTAATCTTTGTTTTTATACTTTGTAATGGAGATTGAGAGTAATTTAGGGTATTTTAGAGAGAGAAAGTGAAGAGCTTTAATGGTGGATTGAAGAAGATGAAGATGCAAAGTGACATTGTTTTGGATTCTTTTCAATACTTCAATGAGCATTCTAAACTCTATCTCATTTATTGTTCTTTCTTAATTTCTTGCTTGATTAGAGTAGTTGTTTTTAGGGTTATGGATTGTGAGTAGTTTTCTTATTGCTAGGGGTTTGGTGGAGACATGCTTTGAATTTGATGTATGATAGGCTAGGCTAGTTTGGAATACTTGCAATTAAATCTTCCTTGCGCCTATACTTTTTGGCTACTCCATGTTTATGGCGATATGCATGTTGTGGTTGAGTGACTTGAATTAAATCATGACGATAGTGTGATTTAGGAATAGTCATTGGGTGATTGATTATTGTCTAACCTTAGTATTGCATGCCTTATGACGATAGTGTAAGTGCATGTTAACTAGGAAAGCTCTTAATCCCGATAGGTGATTAGAGAGTACTCTTGACTTTGCCTTGTATGAGTTGCTTGGTTTGCATGTAAACCTACTTCCCTAAGCCTAGCTCCTTTGACTTCATAGCATGTTCGACCCCTACCCCTAGCATTTATTCTAACTAATTTTACATACTCTTTAGTCATTAATTCATCCACTATTTTCCTTGACCGAACTAGATTAACTTTAGGAGATAGATAGCAGTGCTTAATCGTTTCCCTGTGTTCGACCCTTGACTTGTCTCTATACTCGTTTAGTTGCATGTTTAGGACCACAAATATCATTTGACAGAGGTGTCTTAGTAACGACCTTAAATACCCTTTGTCAGAAGCACGCGTCAAAGGTATAATCTTTTATCCTTAATTATGTTTTAATTATGTTTTGCTTGTTAATTGCATTTATTATGGGGGCGGGTCATGGCGGGTTTCTTTCCGCGTAGTGAGGGTCACTACGAAACCCAACAACCATTTCTTGATCTTTGGGATCTCGGAATCATTTTATTCTCGCCTAAAAGGGACATTTATTAATGCGTGGTTAAATGCTCAATAAGATTGAAAATATGCATGAACGCTTTTAAATTTCAACTTATTGATTTATGAATGGTTTTTCATTTCAAATTCTTTCGATTGTAGAACAATGTTTGCAAGTAACTCAAACAACAATAAAATGTGCCCTGACGGGCGGTATTTTAGGTCGTTACTAAGACACCTCTATCAAATGATATTTGTAGTCCTAAACATGCAACTAAAAGAGCATAGAGGCAAGTTAAGGGTCGAACATAGGAAAACGATTAAGCACCGCTATTTATCTCCTAATGTTAATCTAATTCGATCAAGAAGTATGGTGGGTAAAGTAATGACTAAAGGGGATAGAATAACAATTAAAACAAGCACTAGGGGGAAGGATCAAACATGCTATGAATTCAACGAAGTTGGGCATTGGAAAATAGGTTTACATGTAACCCAAGAAACTCATACAAGGCAATATCAAGAATACTCTCTGATCACCTATCGGGATTAAGAGCTTTCCTAGCTAGCATACACTCACACTATCGTCGTAAGGCATACAAGCTAAGGTCATGCAATAATCAATCACCTAATGACTATTCCTAAGTCGCACTATCGTCGCGATTTAGTTCACGTCATTCAACCACAACATGCATATGGCCATAAACATGGAGTGGCTAATAAGTATAAGCACAAGGAAGATTTAATCACAAATATTCCAAACTAACCTAGCCTAGCATACATCAAGCTCAAAGCATATCTTCACCAAACCCCTAGCAACAAGAAACAACTCACTAGTCATAACTACAACTACAATCATACTAAGAAACATTATAACCAATGAAATAGTAAGAAAGACAAAGTTTTTATCAACTAAACTAACAAAAGTAGAAACTTTAATCATAAAAACAAGAGAAAATAGAGAAATATACCAAAACCTTCATTGAAATCCAAATAAAGAGCCATACATCATTCAATCTCCAAGCTTGACCATACATCAATGTTGCAAAATTACTTCTTCAAAAACTAAGAGTAAAACTAATGTTGATAGACAATGAAAATTACACTAAAAACTATCAAGATTGTTCAATACAAAAGTGGCTAAAACAAAAACCTAGAAAAATTCCTTAAAAGCTCTCCTCTAATGTTTCTATGCTAAAATAATATCCCTATGATAGAATGTTCTCCCTAGTTAGCCGTTTTTCCTCCCCCTTTTGTTAATTTGGGCTGAAACCGGGATTTGAATCAGCAGCAGACAGGCGCGCCCGCGCCTAACAATGGCGCGCCCGCACTTTAAATGATGGCGCGGCCGCTCCGAGAAATGCGCGCAAGCTCCAAAGTGGGTATTTAATGGTTGGTCCAACTCATCAACGTGCCCGCGTTCAAGGGATGCGCGCCCGCGCCTATAGGTGGCGCGCCCGCTCCTCTGGATCTCTTCCCGTTTTTCCCTTGTTCCTTCCATCTCCGAATCAACGGCATACACCTGCAATCATAAAACAAGAAAGAAAGGCGTAATACAACGAAAGGGGAGGGGAGCATAGACTACCTAAACCATATGAGTACACATTACGCGCCACAAAGGTAGAATACTCGAACTAGGCGGATCATAGAAAAAACATACTAAAATGGACAGAATTATTACTAAAACTACTAGAAAAGACTATCCTAAGAGCGACATAAATGTCACTCATCAAATTCCCCCAAGCTAAACCTTTGCTCGTCCTCGAGCAAAGCTAAAGGCAAAGGAGAATGAGAAACGATTATTCAAACACAAGAAAAAAAAAAAAAAAAAAAAGGGGGAAACGGAATTTACACTTACTCACTTTCGTAGGAATCACGGTTTTTTTTAGCATCAACAACAAGCCATTTAAACCTCAAAGTCGCCAATGAAGACGAGTATGCTCTCGTGGGGGTTTCCAAAGAGTTTAACCCACAACTCTTGGCAACATGCTCAAAACAAACCCAAACAAAGGAGCAAATAAAGAAGAAAATCAACTAAAAGCACGGAATAAAACATGGAAATGAAGAGCATAATGAAAAGACATGCATAGATGGATAACAATCTTTCTAAGTACTAAGAGTAAGCACGTTTTTGGATGCCAATGGTTGATTGAAAGATAAGTTATGCTAAGCATAGAGAACTCTAACATGCTCCACTCCACCCGCATTCCATACATTCTTACCGCGTTTCCTCATCTAAATTCAAATCCACCCTTCAAGGTAGCATCTCATGACTCCACAAAGGAGCCGGAACAAATGAAACAAGGGTGACCCGACATCTTACCTAGTCATGCTCTCTCCATATGCTTGAAATCTAGCTCCCTCCACCTACTAGTGACTCAACCAATCCAAGTCGAAAGGACTTTAAAAGGGGTTGTAATGTAGGCTAGGAGGTAAAGGTGAGGAAAAATATGAAAATTTGGTGGTAAATCCTAATTGTGAAGCAAAGAATGGAACCAATTCTCGAAAACCACGTAGAATATCACCAATTTCCAAACAAAAATACATCTCCCCCAAGCTTTTTCAACACAATCTCACAAAACTATAAATGAAATGCGTAGAATCTCTCCCCCAAGCTTGAATTGAGTATTGTCCTCAATGCGCAGACTAGGGAGGACACTACATCAAAATCTGATTGCAAATTGGCAAAAAATTATATATATATATATATATATATATATATATATATATATATATATATATATATATATATATATATATATATATATATATATATATATATTATAGCTCATGTTGTTGTCAACCTTGGATTACTTTGTCCGTGCCTTTTATAACTATGGACGGCTTTTTCCGGAATTCACATTTGCTTTTATTAAACACCAAAAATATCGAAGACAACCTTACTTTCCATACCAAACCATCATCTTCCAACTTATCAAACCAAAATTACAACAAACTTTCTTGGCTCAAACTTCACAATTCTACGGGGGAAAAATGAAATAAAAGGGCCATAGGGTTTGTAAGATGCTAAGAACAAGGAGATGTAGGCTCAACATGGTTAGCAAGGGGGATATGCAAATTAAGTTACAAGGAAGCAACAAATGAAAAGCTAAACCCTAGGAAAGCAAAATAGTCACCGAAGAAAATGCCTTTGTCCTCCCTAGATATAGTTCGGTCGCGATCTCGGGTAGCTAGACATCAAGTTCTCGATCTAAGCATGCCTTGGTAAGGATCCTATGCCACTCATACAATAAGTGTTGGAGGCTTGAACAAGAAAACTCACATCGGGTTACAAAAACTACCTTTAGGGCTTCAAATCCCCCAATGAGGGAAACACCTTCTTACCACAAACAAGTGAATTTGGGTTCGGTGGGCCTTACGAGTTCTAGCACAACTACCTTAGCATAGACATATCTTAGAGTCAACCAATGGCAATCCAAGAACGTGGAAACTCTTAATCCTTAGGAAGAAAGTCATTCAAGAATGCCATCTATCAATTATTGCTCACAATAAACACAAAATATACTACAATCACATGATTAGATTTGAGCAAAAGAAAAATCCGATACAAAACAAAGGAGTATATAGGCAAAAGGCATGCAAGCAAATAATTCCCAATCGTCAAACAAGGATCGTTCGACATCAATACCAACGATCACCAGATTCCGAAGAATCAAGAGCATATAACCTCGAACCATTCAACTCCAATCTAAACTAAGGCTACCCTAAAGCACAATAACGAAAAATAGAGAGAGAAAAAAAAAGAAAGATCTCACCGAAATGACGCCCAAGTGAGAATATCCAAAGTGAAAGCACGCGTCCTAGAAGGGGTGAGTATCCAAATTAAGAGAAAATAAACTATAAACACAAAAGGGGGTTAGTCCGAATGAAGGCTAAAATATATGAAAGATAAAAAAAATGAAAAATGAAATTAAGAAATAGAATGCAGCACTCATTCGGCTTCACTATAAACTAATCTACCCTTACAAAAAAATATTTCTTTTTTTTTTTTTGCTTCACTATAGACTAATCTACCCTTACAAATTTACTAGATCTACTCTAAATTCAATCATTACCTCAGAAATCATCGAACCATATATTCACACGCCATAAACCAATACCAGCGATCATCATCATCATCATACACATCAAAAACTCAACAACCATATCAGTAAACAGGGGCAAAAACCAACGAAAGACAGGAGTCATGCAAATCAGCAGCAGCATAAAGGTACAAGTAAAACAATGAAAGACCGACAGGCAAGCAAGAATCCCAGCTGGGTCACTCCCTACCAAGAGTATATCTCCTACTCGTCAAAATAAGCATAGAAAAGCAGGGGAGAGAGATATACTCAAGGGACGTAGCCTACTGGCCACTAGAGCCAGGCTCACTAGGTGAGTCAGGCCGACGTGGCGGCTCGTCATAAGTGAAGCCACCAGGGGGGCCAAAAAGGCCCCAACCACCGTCAAAGCCCGGCGGCCAACCGTAGTGACCTCTGTAAAGATCCTCTTGCCAACTAGGAAAAGGATTAGAAGGAGCGTCCTCAGACTGGGAATACAGAGGGGCGGGGTGATCGGGATGCACATAGGGGTAAGTAGGGTCCCCTCTAAAGTCACACCCGCCGGGCACACGATAATCGTACTGCCCGTCCTCTGGGAAACTGCGGAGCTCCCTACTAGGCTCGGAAGGACCTTGCTAGTAGGGGTAAGTGGGGAGATTGTCCCCCCCCCTAAGAAGGAACAAGGCCGTGCTGAGGCGGCCAATTAGGGTAGTTCACGGGGGGAGCAATCTCTCCTTTATCCACAGCTAAGTCATAGAGGGCCTGTTGCTGCAGATGGTGGCCCTGTTGTGACTCATAAATTGCTTGCAACTGCCTAGCTATATCAGACAGATGAAATGTACCTGTACCTGTGGGTTGCTGGGCAACCGGCTGCTGCTGCTGCTCCTGAACCTCCTCCTCATTACCTATCCCTACCTCATCGTCCCCATCAACATCGGGCACTTGCCCGCTATCTCTCAAAACTCTCCACACATTGGAGGACTAACGCGTGAGGGAGGTGAAGTGAGGCTTAGGGAGGAAACAATGGTGGGCTCCTCTAACTAACCACCTAAAAGCATTGGGGTTTGCCGTGGGAGTAATAAAATCAGAGCGGCGGAGTTGGTCTAAGTCAAGGTAAATATCCCCACGACTACCTTCGGTCGTGCATAGAGGTAGAAGGTCAGTGTATCCTAACTTGGTGGCCAATCTAGTGACCATCGCCCCGCAGTGTATATCCCCTTGCTTTTGGGGTTCCCCTTTGCTATGGCCTGGCATGTTTGCATGAAGAGGAAACCCAAATTCAACCTCCTTGCATACTCTCCCTTTGTGGCTATCCACAGGCAAAGGACCTCTTCCTTAGTCAGCTTTCCTAGGTCCTGTTTACTAATGATAGAATACCCTAGTAAACGGTGTAGGATCCTAAGGGTAGGGTGCCAAATCTCACTGGCTATGGAAGTCCGGGTGTAAAACTCATTTTTACCTGAAATGGAACGCCACCAAGCGTACTCACTATACTCCCTAAAGTTCTCATAAAGAGGGTAGTGAATGTCGGCATCAGGATGAAAGTCGAGGACTCGGTTGAACTCTGCCAATGACATGGTGTGGGGGTTGTTGAAGAGTTGGAAAGAAATTCGAAAGTCGTTATTTTCTAGACTATCCACTTGAAAAGACGAGAAAAACTCTAATGTGGGTTCTTGGTAGGTCATGAATGAGGATTTTACAAATGACCGTAGTCGAAGGTTGTCAAAAAGAATCCACAAATCATTGTTTATACCGAGTTTTATCATGTCTCCACGATGGTAGTGCCTAGAAGGTCGCAACTTACGTTTTTTCATCTCGGAGTATATGGAGGAGTGACTTTTGTTTAAGAATTTTAAGGTCGGTAAGGCATTGGGTTGGTCAGACTTTTGATTTTGGGACGATTGTCCCGACTTTGCAGTTTTTCTCTTCTTCCCAATCCTTAGACTCATGACTGCCCACCTCTCTTTTTTTTCTGTTTTCATTCCTTTTCAAAGCCAACTCCGGCTATTTCCACCCTTAACCTCCACAAAACTACAATGTACCTGTTCACAAGCAATAATAATCCAACTGACACCACGAATATAGCCTAAGATAATAACCAACAACATCAATTGCAACAGAATCCAGCAGTAATTTCAACAATAATCAATCAAATTTCGCTAATAACCTAGAATAAAAAAAATCCTTGCTTATAAATTAATCAAAAGAGAGTAATTAATGAAGGAAATTAAATACCTTTACCCTTATGCGAAAAATTGCTGTTTTCGGTGTCAAATTGTTGAGGGTTTTGAGTAGCAAACGAGTTCGTCGCGGTTGGTGTTGAGGATGACTAATTGCTTGCTTTGATGAAGAACAAACGGAGAAGATGAATGATTGAAGCTTGAGGATGATTAATTGAATAGGATGGAAGAAGAAATGATCTTGATTATGGTGGTGAGGAGCGGCCGCGAAGTGAGAGAAGGGTGATGTTGTGTTTGTGAGGGTTTGGGGAAGTAAAAGACGAACCGTATTTTTTTTTCTGAAACCCAGAATGGCGCGCCCGCTCCCGACGAACGCGCGCTCGCTTCCAAGGTAAGCGCGCCCGCACCTAAGTGAGAATGCGGCCCGCTCCTAAATCGCGATAAAATCGCTCCAACTCCCTGGAAATTAGACCAAGCTATTGTCGCGCCCGCGCTCCGATTAAGCGTGCCCGCGCCACTTAGGCATCGCGGGCCGCTCACAAATCGCGAAAAATCGCCCCTATTCTCTAGAATTGGGTGAGTATTAGGACCAAAGAGCTGGTGCGCCCGCTCCTAAAACAGGAGCGCCCGCGCCTACTTTTTGACGCGAGCCGCTCCTTAATCGCGCTTAAATCGCTCCTACTTTCTGGAATGGGAGCAATTAACATTCATATAACAGGCGCGCCCGCGACTAAACTTGGCGCGCCCGCGCCTTTCTGCTCTTGCGGATCGCGCTTCAGCCGCGACCAAATCGCGCTGAGGTTCTGTCTCTTTAGTATTCATTCGAGCACAATTTCTCAAAATTCCTCATTTTTGCTTTACTCTTGTCTCTCTTTCCTCGTGGGAACACGCAATCACACCTACATCAAAATTGATTGGGAAAAGTGTTAGATGGATTAGTTAAAGCGATTTGAAAGAAAATAAAATCAAAGAGGTTAGAAACCGGGTTGCCTCTCGTAAGCGCTTCTTTAACGTCACTAGCTTGACGTACTTCACACGGAATCATGGTGACTTGAAAACATCAATGAGCGATAAATTTTCCGGCTTCTCAATTAGTTAACCCTCATAGTATGGCTTGAGACGGTGTCCATTCACTTTGAATGGAGGGTACTTGTCATTGAATACCTCAACTGAGCCATAAGGAAAGACTTTGGATACTTGAAATGGACCGCTCCATCTAGACCTCAATTTCCCGAGGAAGAGCTTGAGTCTTGAATTGTAGAGTAGGACCTTTTGTCCTTCCACAAATTCCTTCTTGGAAATTTGAGCGTAGTGCCATGCCTTGGTTCTTGCTTTGTAGAGGCTTGCACTGTCATATGCGTTCATTCTCAACTCTTCCAACTCATGAAGCTCTAGAAGTCTTTGCTTACCCGCACTGTGGAGATCAAAGTTTATTTGCTTGATTGCCCAATGTGTTCGGTGCTCCATCTCTACGGGTAAATGTCAATTCTTCCCATAAACAAGCTTATAGGGGGTAATCCCTATAGGAGTCTTGAAGGCGGTCCTATATGCCCACAATGAATCAATGAGCTTACTAGACCAATCCTTCCTTGTTCTAGCAACGGTCTTCTCCAAGATGACTTTCAACTCCCTATTTGTGACCTCCACTTGACCACTTGTTTGGGGGTGGTAAGCAAGGCCTCGCTTGTGAGATACACCATACTTTGAAAGAAGCTTGTTGAATGTATGGTGCTTGAAGTGTGAGCCTCCATCACTTATGATTGCCTTAGGAACACCGAATCTTGGGAAGATGACTTTCTTGAACAAATTAATGACCACCTTTGAGTCGTTGGTGGGAGATGCCACGGCTTCCGCCCACTTGGAAACATAATCAACGGCAACTAGAATGTTTCTGTTTCCTTGGGATGAGATGAAAGGGCCCATGAAGTCAATTTCCCAAACATCAAAAATTTCTAGTTCAAGAATCGGATTTTGGGGCATCTCATCACGCCTTGATATGTTCCCCGTCCTTTGACACCTATCACAAGTCTTAACAAATTCCCAAGCATCTTTGAATAGAGAGGGCCAAAAGAGCATGCATTGCAAAACCTTGGAAGAGGTCTTTTGAGCACTCATATGACCACCACAAGGGGATGAGTGGCACATTAAGAGCACATCTTGGAACTCTTCATTAGGAACACATCTTCTCAAAAGTCCATCCACCCCTCTCTTCAACAACATGGGGTCATCCCATATATACTTCTTTGCTTCATGCTTGAGCCTTCGGTGTTGTTGAGGAGTGAAATCCGGAGGTATGGCACTACAAGCCAAGTAGTTCACAATATCCGCATACCAAGGCTCCGATTTTGCCTCAAGGGCATATAAGACATCATCCATTAGGGCATCTTCAATTGGTAAACCGTCTTCATGTATTCTTGCACCTCCCAACCTAGAGAGGTGGTCCGCCACCTTGTTCTCGGCCCCCTTCTTATCTCTCATTTCGTAATCAAAGTCTTGGAGGACCAAGACCCATCTCAACAACCTCGGTTTGGCCTCGTTCTTGTTTATCAAATATTTGAGAGCCGAGTGATCGGTATACACTATTGTCCTAGAACCAAAGAGGTAGGTTCTAAACTTCTCAAATGAATGAATAACCGCCAAGAACTCTTTCTCGGTAGTTGTATAATTACGTTGAGCATCGTTGAGGGTCTTGAATAAATAGTATATAACATGAAGTTTCCCATCCTTTCTTTGTCCTAGAACTGATCCAATGGCCTCGTCGCTCGCATCACACATTAGCTCGAATGGTAGAGACCAATCCGATCCTTGGACAATGGGGCCAGTGCAAAGAGCCTTTTTCAACCTACAAAATGACTCATGACAAGCTTCATCAAATAAAAATTCTTTATCTTGTTGCAAGAGAGATGTGAGAGGCTTTGCAATCAAAGAGTAATCTTTGATGAAGCAGCGATAAAAGTCGGCATGACCAAGGAAGGACTTCACTTCTCTCACATTTGTGGGAGGAGGAAGCTTCTCGATCACATCAACCTTTGCACCATCAACTTCGATGCCCGCTTGGGAGATTTTATGGCCAAGAACAATGCCATTTTCCACCATGAAGTGGCATTTCTCCCAATTGAGCACCAAGTTGGCACTCTCACACCTTTCTAAACAACGAGATAAATTCATTAGGCACTTCTCATATGTGCCTCCACCAACAGAGAAGTCATCCATAAAAACTTCCATTTCTTCCTCGATCATGTCACTGAAAATTGACATCATGCATCTTTGGAAGGTAGCTGGGGCATTACAAAGACCAAAAGGCATCCTACGGTAAGCAAAAATACCGTAGGGACAAGTGAAAGTGGTATTTTCTTGATCTTTTGGGTCAATTGGGATTTGGAAGAATCCCGAATAGCCATCAAGAAAGCAATAAAAAGCATGCTTTGTAAGCCTCTAAAGCATTTGATCGATGAACGGTAATGCAAAATGGTCTTTGGAAGTGTTGGCATTTAATTGGCGGTAATCAATACACATACGCCATCCCGTAACAAGCCGGGTTGGGACCAATTGTTGCTTATCATTGACCATTACCGTCATACCTCCCTTTTTCAGCACTACTTGAACCGGGGATACCCAATCACTATGAGCAATTGGATAGATGATCCCTGCTTCAAGTAGCTTGGAAACCTCTTTCCTCACAACCTCTTGCATGGAAGGATTAAGCTTCCTTTGTCGTTGCCTACACGGCTTAGCACCCTCCTCTAAATCGATTTTATGCATTCATAGGGAGGGGCTTATACCCTTGAGATCATCAAGAGTATAACCCAAAGCCTTCCTATGCTTTTTTAAAACACTAAGAAATTAGGAGGTTTGCTCTTCCGTGAGGTTAGCATTGACAATGACCGGAAAAGTATCATTAGCATCCAAAAAGACATACCTCAAGCCCGAAGGTAGTGGTTTCAATTCTACCTTCGGAGCTCCCTTACCATTGGAGATTTCCTCCTCTTCTACTTGGAAGACTTCATATGTTTGGAGCGTCTCTTGGTTGGGGGTTGTCTCCTCTTTTTCATCAAGCATTTCCTCATATAATTGCATCTCCTTTTGATCACCTACCTCATTCTCATTCTACAAAACATTCTCAAGTAGATCATTAGAAGCATGCATATGAGGGTATCTAAACTCATTCATCAAGTTTTCAATTGTATCTATTCTAAAGCATTCATTGCTAGAGGAAGGTTATCTCATTACCTTATTCAAATCAAATTCGAAAGAATCATCGTCAACCTTCAAGGTCATCTTACCTTATTTGACATCAATAATTGCTTTAGAAGTAGCTAGGAATGGCCTACCCAAAATTATAGGAATTCTTTCATCTTCATCCATCTCAAGAACATAAAAGTCCACCGGAAAAGTGAACTTACCAACTCTAAGGGGTATGTCTTCAACTTTCCCTATAGGCAATTTTGTGGACCTATCCGCTAGTTGGAGGGTGATGTTTGTAGGTGAAAGGTTTCCCACATTAAGCTTTTGGTAGACCGAAAAGGGCATTAAGCTCACGCTAGCACCTAGATCACACAAAGCCTTCCCCAAATGAATCTCATTGATGGAACAGGGGATGGAAAAACTACTGGGATCTTGCAATTTGGTTGGTAGCTTACTAGAGAGAATAGCACTACAATTTGCGGTTAGGTTAACAGTTTCAACTTCTCTCCTTCCATTCAAAAGGTCTTTTAGGAATTTATAGTAGTGAGGCATCTCTTTCATAGCATCCACAAAGGGTATAGAAACATGCAAGCTCTTTACTACATCTAAATATTTTCCGAATTGGACATCAAGCCTAGACCTAGCAAATCTTTGGGGAAAAGGCAACCTTTCATTCCTAGGTTGGAGGTTAAGGGGTAAAGATGTTTGATCATTGGTGCTCTCCTTTTCAGGTTCCTTCTCTTTCTCTTTCTCACCCCTCTCATTCTTTCCGACACTTCCCTCTAGAATCTCATTCTCTCTTGATGACTCATCCTCAACCTCAAGTCCTATCCTCACATCGGGACTCTTCTCAACATTTAGATCACTCACAAGGATCTTCCCACTTCTAGTAGTAATGGCATACATAGACTTGGGGTTGACACCTTGGCTAGGTAAAGAAGAAGATGAAGAAGGGGAGGATGAAGAACTTGATTGGGCAATTTGAGAGATTTGGGTCTCAAGCATTTTCATGTGTGCCTTGATTTGTTTCTTTTCTTCCTCTTGACTCTTATTATGGTTTTCTTGATTTTTAATGAAATTTTGAAGCATAGTCATCATAGGATCCGGAGGGGCTTCTATTTGGAGGGGTTGAGTAGGGGGAATTTGAGAATGGGGCCTTACTTGGTCAAAACCGGGGGTCTACTATTTTGTGAGAAATTAGAAGCATTTTGAGGTCTATTACCCCTGGAACCCTGATTGGAATTAAAATGTTGTTGGTTGTTGGAATAGTGTTGTTGGTTTTGATTCCAATTGGGGCTTTGGTTTGAGTAGCTTCTTCCATTGTAATTGGAAGAGTTTCCCCTACCTTGGCCTTGGTTATCATAACCACCACCACTTTGATTCCGTTGATTTTGATTCCAACCACGGTTTAGGTTTTGATTCCAATTTGGCCGCATTCCATTATTTCCCTCACGGGACACAAAATTCATGGCATTAACATCTTCAACATTATCATCATATTCATGGGGAGGGGGACCTTCACTTATGGACATACATTGTTGAGAATTATGATCATAGCCTCCACATATATCACAAAACATACAACCGGGAGGCATGGCATTGTAATTAGAGGGAGAAGAAGTAGAAGGATTCATACCATGGCCTCCCTTGGGAGAAGGGGAGGAAGTATTTTGAGAACTTGATTTCATGAACTCCTCCATTTGTTTCTCTATCTTTGCCATTTGGTTGGAAAGATTTGTGATGGCATTGGTTTGCTCGACGGATTGTACCGTTCCTTTTCTAGAAGTGGCTTCCCTCTCGCCTTCGTACCAATCCTCATAATTGCGCACAACATCTTCTATGATGCTCTCCACTTCATCTTCCCTTTTGTTCATGATTGGGCCTCCGGCTCTGGCATCAAGGCTAGTCTTGCTTTGAGGGGAGAGTCCTCCGTAGAATGTTTGGAAGACTTGCCAATTAGGAATCCCATGGTGTGGGCATTGCCTTTGTAACTCTTTGAATCTCTCCCATGCCTCACAAAGAGACTCTCCACCTCTTTGGCGAAAACTTTGAATCTTTGAGCGAGCCTCGGCGGTTTTCTTGTGATTGTAAAACCTTCCTAGGAACGACATAGTTACCTCATTCCAAGTCGTGAGGGAACCGGGGGGGGACATCCTTGTTCAACCAATGTTCCGCTGCTCCCATGAGTGAGAACGGGAACATCTTCAATCTTATGTACTCTTGGGAGACTCCGTTGATCTTGATAGTGTCACAATACTTGAGAAACTCTTTAAGATGCTCATGGGGATTCTCAAATTTCCCACCGGTAAATTTCCTCTTCTCTATCATTGAAATGAAATTAGGCTTTATCTCGAAATTGTTTGCTTGAGTGGTGGGGGCTAAGATCCCACTTTGAGAGGCATAAGGTTCGGGTGCTCCAAGTTGCTTTAGTGACCTTTGATCACCCATGTTTCCTTGACCAGCCATGCTTTGTTGATTATGGTATTGGGCAAATGGGTTGGGAATTGAGCCTGTGGATGGTTCGCTCTCCTCACTTGAAATGGGTGAAGATGGGGTAGGGGAACTTCTCACTTCCTCTTGAAGTGGGTCTTCACCTCTCTCCTTTGCTTGTCTCCTCAATTGGGCTAGAGTACGCTCTAGCTCGAGGTCTATGGACACCAAAGGCCTAGAGCAATTAAGTCTTCTATGCATATACAAAGCTAAGCAGAAAGTGAGCACTGACAAGATACGGAAAAACAGAAGAATAGAAAAGAACTAGTCTCAACAAGAAAATAAACACACTATGGAAACCGTTTCCCCGGCAACGACGCCAATTTGGCGGGCGGTATTTTAGGTCGTTACTAAGACACCTCTATCAAATGATATTTGTAGTCCTACACATGCAACTAAAAGAGCATAGAGGCAAGTTAAGGGTTGAACACAGGGAAACGATTAAGCACCGCTATTTATCTCCTAATGTTAATCTAATTCGATCAAGAAGTATGGTGGGTAAAGTAATGACTAAAGGGGATAGAATAACAATTAAAACAAGAACTAGGGGGAAGGATCAAACATGCTATGAATTCAACGAAGTTGGGCATCGGAAAATAGGTTTACATGTAACCCAAGCAACTCATACAAGACAATATCAAGAATACTCTTTAATCACCTATCGGGATTAAGAGCTTTCCTAGCTAGCATACACTCACACTATCGTCGTAAGGCATACAAGATAAGGTCATGCAATAATCAATCACCTAATGACTATTCCTAAGTCGCACTATCGTCACGATTTAGTTCACGTCATTCAACCACAACATGCATATGGCCATAAACATGGAGTGGCTAATAAGTATAAGCACAAGGAAGATTTAATCACAAATATTCCAAATTCACCTAGCCTAGCATACATCAAACTCAAAGCATATCTTCACCAAACCCCTAGCAACAAGAAACTACTCACTAGTCATAACTACAACTACAATCATACTAAGCAACATTATAACCAATGAAATAGTAAGAAAGACAAAGTTTTTATCAACTAAACTAACAAAAGTAGAAACTTTAATCATAAAAACAAGAGAAAATATAGAAATATACCAAAACCTTCATTGAAATCCAAATAAAGAGCCATACATCATTCAATCTACAAGCTTGACCATACATCAATGTTGCAAAATTACTTCTTCAAAAACTAAGAGTAAAACTAATGTTGATAGACAATGAAAATTACACTAAAAACTATCAAGATTGTTCAATACAAAAGTGGCTAAAATAAAAACCTAGAAAAATTCCTTAAAAGCTCTCCTCTAAGGTTTCTATGCCAAATTAAGACCCGGCATGCCCCTCCGACCTCATGTGCTTGGAATGACTAGGCTATTCAAACACATGCAGCTTCTCGGAATCTCATTCGAGGATGAGATGGCGGGGCATATCTTGCTTGCTTCGCTCCACTCGGGCTATGATGCACTTAGAGAACATATAGTTGCAGGAAAGGAGACACACTCCTTAATGGAAGTGGTGCAACTACTCAGCTGAGCCACCGCATGTGGAATGACCAAGAGGCCCTTAAGAGCAACGAGAAGGGAGTTCAAGAAGGTTAAGGCAAAGATGCATTGCTTATATTGTGGTGGGCAAGGCCACTTCAAGAGAGAATGCAAGCTCTTTCGAGAAGAGGAAGAGAGGAATGGAGCATCTGCCTCAAGTATCTTTCTAAACACTTGTGAATTAAGCTTATCATAGGTATTGGATACCAAGTATGACTCACTTTATTTTGCCTTTTCAGGGAACAAGTGAGAAGCTTACAAGTGTTTGTGCATGGACAAGTAGACGACAAAGATGGTTTTTCGGTCGTGCTTGCATGCACTATTTTGTTTATGACAAGTAATTAAACTAATCTTAGTTTTTTCATCAAGCTTTTGAACATAATATGATCTATGGTGTTGGACAGCTAGTTATTTTGCATGTAAGACTTTGACAAAAGTTGTTTCAAAATTGTCTTGCAAATATATGTTCAATGGAAATTGCATGTTTTTACATATGATTAGACAAAAGTTGATACCACTAACTAAGAAATCTAAGAATTCAACTTCATTAATAAACATTAGTAGATATGGCTATATCTAGTTAATGTCAAATAAATCTGAATCCTTTGACAAATTCAAAGAATTTCAGAAAGAAGTTGAAAATTAAATTGGCAAGAAAATTAAAGCACTTCGATCGGATCGAGGTGGCGAATATTTGAGCCATGAATTCGACGATCACTTGAAAGAAAATGGTATTCTTTTAGAGTTGACACCTCCCGGAACTCCTCAATGGAACGAAGTATCCGAACGGAGGAATCGAACCTTGTTAGACATGGTTCTATCAATGATGGGTCATACTGAACTTCCTATCCCTTTCTGGGGACATGCGCTACAAACCGCGACACTAACACTGAACCGTGCTCCGTCAAAAGCTGTTGAAAAGACTCCATATGAATTATGGACTAAGAAACCTCCTAGGTTGTCTTTTCTCAAGATTTGGGGATGCGAAGCATATGTCAAGCGATTAATTTCGGACAAACTTCACCCCAAGTTGGATAAGTGTTTCTTCGTAGGATATCCAAAAGAAACTAATGGGTATTACTTCTACAATAAATCCGAGAACAAAGTGTTTGTTGCTCGTGATGGTGTCTTTTCGGAGAAGGAACACCTTTCCAAAATGACAAGTGGGAGGAAAATCAAACTCGACGAAGTTTGAGAGGACGAGCAACAATGTCAACCTGATAAAACTGACAATCTAAGTGCTTTGGAAGCAGCTGAGAGGATTGGTCAGAATCAAACAGACAATGTATAGGCTCAACCTATTACCCTTCGTAGGTCGCAACGACAAAGATCTCAACCAGACAGATACCTTGGTATTGATTTAACCGATGATCAAGACATCCCAGTTATGGATGGAGATGAGCCAGCGACATACAAGCAAGCTATGACGAGCCCTGACTCTTCTAAATGGCAAGACGCCATGAAATCCGAGATGGACTCCATGTCTGAAAATCATGTCTAGGACTTGGTGAATTTGCCCGAGGGTTACACACCCATTGGTTGGAAATGGATCTTCAAATTGAAGACAGACAAGGATGGAAATGTTTCTATAAACAAGGCTAGACTGGTGGCAAAAGGTTATAGACAAATCCACGGGATTGACTATGATGAACCCTTTTCACCAGTTGCAATGCTAAAGTCTGTCCGGATTATTCTAGCGATTGCTGCATATTACGATTATGAAATATGGCAGATGGATGTTAAAACCGCCTTCCTAAATGGGAATTTGAAAGAAACTGTGTACATGACACAGCAAGAAGGTTTTGTCGATCCGAGCAACGCTGGAAAGGTTTGCAAGCTTAAGAAGTTCATTTATGGACTAAAGCAAGCCAGCAGGAGTTGGAATCTGGGATTTGATGAAGCCATCAGCAAGTTTGGGTTTCATCAAGAATCCAGATGAATCTTGTGTGTACAAGAAAGTAAGTGGGAGTAACATCACATTCCTAGCCCTATACGTCGACGACATACTACTCATTGGAAACAGCACAAAACTACTGGAGTCCGTAAAGGGCTGGTTAGGAAAGTGCTTTTCAATGAAGGACTTAGGAGAGGCACGGTATATATTGGGCATCAAGA
Source organism: Chenopodium quinoa (assembly GCF_001683475.1). Lineage (NCBI taxonomy): Eukaryota > Viridiplantae > Streptophyta > Magnoliopsida > Caryophyllales > Amaranthaceae > Chenopodium > Chenopodium quinoa. The sequence continues at coordinate 225,951 of NW_018742569.1, read as the reverse complement.
TCTACAAGGATAGATCTAACAGGATGATTGGATTGAGCCAGAGTACTTACATTGATAAAGTACTAGCATGATTCAACATGGAGAATGCCAAGAGAGGGCATCTACCCATGTCCCATGGCGTAACTCTCAGCAAGAAACAGTGTCCACAGACACCTTTTGAGCGACAGAGAATGGATCAGATTCCATATGCTTCGCTAATTGGGTCGATCATGTATGCCATGATATGTACCAGGCCAGATGTCTCGTATTCCTTGAGTGCTACGAGCCGATGCCCATCAAACCCAAGATAGGCGCATTGGACTGCGGCCAAGAATATCCTGAAGTACCTGAAAAGGAACAAGGATAAATTCCTGGTTAATGATGGCCATAAAGACCTGGTTGTTGAAGGTTACACCGACGCTAGCTTCCAGACTGACAGAGACGACTTCAAGTCACAGTCAGGATACATATTCTGTTTGAATGGAGGAGCGTTTAGCTGGAAGAGTGCCAAGTAGAGCAAAACTGCAGACTCTACAACTGAAGTCGAATACTTGGCTGCTTCTGAAGCTGCAAAGGAGGCTGTTTAGATTCGCAAGTTCATCAGTGAACTTGGTGTTGTACCCTCCATCAAGGGTCCAATAGATCTCTACTATGACAATAATGGAGCTATCGCTCAAGCTAGAGAGCCAAGAGAGCGCCAGAAGGTCAAACATGTCCAAAGGCGATTTCACATGATAAGGGAATGGAAATTAGAAGGTGAAATCAGAATTTGCAAGATCGGCACGGATGATAATGTGGCCGATCCTTTGACTAAACTTTTGCCTCAAGTGAAACACAACAAGCACGTTGAGGCAATGGGAATTAAGCACATCAGACACTAGCTTTGAAATTCCCTGTACATGTGTATTAATCAAACTGTTTGTTTTAATGTAAGACATTGTATTGAAACCATTCATTTATGGAGTAATTAATTTTGTGCAAAATTATCATTCACTCCATTACTATTTAATTGTGTTTTAGAATTAAATAATGAGTCCATTCGATTTATGAAAATATTCAAAACAGGGTATCAAGACCTTGTCTTGGATAAAGAAACACTTGTTAAGTGAACATTGAATATTTAAATCGAAAATTATCCCTAATCGAGGTCATCTAAGTGATGGACGATTGGGTGACCACCAGAGATTAGTGTGTAGTATGATTTACAGCACCGTTTCTTGTGGTGCAAGAACATGATGGTCATAATCATTTGCACAGGTGTTAGTTTGGAACTGCACTGGATCGACCTATGAGAGTACTTTAAGAGATTCAAAATTGTCATACGTACATTTCTCATTATAGTTATCAAAACTCGTTTCCTCGACCATGAGTATTGTGAAGTTTTCTTGTTTGAAAACTAGTCTCTTTGATGTTGCCTAACGTTTGTCGTAACTGGGGATTAATAACGGGAACACTCGGGAGATTAGGTCCTCTTAGTAAGAGAAACTTACAGTACAAGACTAGGAATGTCCCCCTATCAAAAAAAGGGATTATGTCTTTGTTATTTACAAGGCCGCTCGATGAGCGAGACTGTGAAAATGCATGGCTATGCTCGGATAGATTTTAGAAATCATCTGCTTATTTACAATCGAACTCAGAGATCGAGAAACACTTCTGAATGTAATAAGGAAGACAATGAATCTTACCTTATAGTTGACGAAGAGACATTAAGCGACATAGGAAATGGGCTATACACTATATGCACACTTGTCCGGAAGGACAAGTGGGAGATTGAAAGGAATGGTATCCTTCCAAAAAGTGTATTATTCTGATAGAGGGTTCAAAATTATTACAGAGCTAATTCTTCAGTAAGGTCAAGTGATCGGAATGCCTAGGTGGAAGCCGCTTTCGATCAGTAATATTAAGGTAGAATTAATATTACAGCTTAATCATAACTGCACCCTTTGGATCGAACCCAATCGAATAACCGATCCGAGACGACGAATTAATCCGAAAGTATAAATGAGTCGGTGGAGTTTTACAAATACAGACGTCGGATATCGAGCCGAGGGTGTCAAGACCGAGCGTCGCAAAATCACAGGCAACAAATACGAGCATAGCCGTAGCTAGGCTAGGCTAGCTCATCGCAAGCCTAGGCGTACCATGTGTGTGCTAGGCGCACCATGGTTTGCTAGGTGCACCATGCGTGCTAGGTGCACTAGGCTTCCTATCGCAGCACTGCAACGTGCGTGCATGGGTGCCTAGGCACTATCGCACCAAGCACAGCACCGTTGTGTGCGTGCATGTGCGTAGGCGCCATCGCAGAAGCAGCCTCGCACAGCAGCAACATGGTAGGCCTTGTGTGCGTATGCGTGTGCTTATGCCTAGGGCCATCGCATGCCATCGCAGCATCACAGCACCAAGCTTCGCATGCTTATGCGTGTGGCTGGCGAGGCGATACCTAGCATGCGTGGCTCACCAGCAGCACGCATGCTAGGAAGTGCGAAGGGGGCATTGTTATGCCTGTGTGATGGCGAGAGAGTCAAGTGTCAGCGCTAGTAGCTAGCAGCGCCTAGCACTAGCACGCAGCAGCATCATACGCATCGCCCAGCACAGCACGCATATGCTGGCTGGGGTGATGCGGGGCTTGCTGGCTGGTGCTAGCTGGAAGCACTAGCTGGTGTGCCTAGCTTGTTGCCAGCCCAGCAGCCCTCCTAGGCCGGTTTTGTGAGGGTGGGGACCAAGGAATTGGAGCATGCCTTGGGGAGCAAGGCAATGGTCCCCCCAAAGTTCATGGTCCTCACCTAACTCTCTCTCTCCCCTTGACACTTGTTGCATTGTGATTGATTTGATTATTAATTTAATTTGGAATTAAATTAAGTATCAAAATTATTCATTCTCCCACATTGGATGGGAAATGATGATCAAAGGTTCATTTCACTATAAGTACCAAAGTTTGGGTATTTGGGAAAGAATAACCTTGAGTGGAATTAAAAGGCAACTCTTGATTTGAGTAAACCTTGATTCGTAAAACTCATAGTTTTATTTGTCCGAGTCTCGACTAACCTTCGAGACTTAGGATGCTCGGGTCGGGTTCGAGGGTACGATCCCGTTGGAGACCTCGTATATTTGGGGTTCAAGTAAGAGCTCATAGTCGAACAAAACATGTGTCAAAGGTATAATCTTTTATCCTTGATTATGTTTTAATTATGTATTGCTTGTTAATTGCATTTATTATGGGGGCGAGTCTTGGCGGGTTTCTTTCTGCGTAGGGAGAGTCACTACGAAACCCAAAAAAAAATAGGTGATTCCTATCCTCAATAGCATTACCACATAGTAAGCAGGTACTATCCTGACATATGGCCCAATCAGCTAGCATGCTCCTGGTTCTCGGTTTGTTTTGCACAGCCAGCCACAGAATAAAAGAATGCTTTGTGAGCCCTGAAGCCACTTATAAACTGTCGAAATGTTATATTTATGGCTCAACCACCCATTATTGTTAAAACCCTCTCTCAAACTGTCTTTAACCTTGCACAGCTTCTTCCAAGCCCACCCTGCACTCTTCATTGGCTTGTAGTCCCACCATTCCTCTTCTTTAATATACAAAGTGTTAACCCATTTAATCCATAAAGAATCCTCTTTTTGGGCTATCTTTCTTGGGCTATCCATAAAGAGTTGCTGAGTTCCAAGTTGCACAGTCTCTCACACCAAGACCACCAGCTTTCTTAGGCTTACAAATCCAATCCAATGATAATGGGGGGGTCTCTCTCAACACAGCATCCCCACCCTAGATAAAAGCTCTACATAATTGAGTAATTCTCTTATTTACTCCAGCTGGAAGCAGGACACATTGAGCCCAGTAAGTGTGTAAACTAGGAAGCACTGAGTTAACCAGCAAGACCGTACTTGCATAAGACAAGTTCCTACTAGACCAACAGGTTATTTTAACCACCATTTTGTCAATGAAGCTATCAAAATCAATAATTCACAAGTATCTAGCATTCAGAGGGATGCCAAGATACTTAAATGGAGTAGAGCCTTCAACAAACCCAGAAACCATCAAAATTTCCTGTTTCACATCCTCAAGAACATTCCCAAAGTATATGGCTATTTTCTCAGCATTGGCATGAAGACCAAAGCACTTCTCAAAAGTTTTTAGAGCCCTCACTAGGAGTGACACAGAGGCACTGTTACCATACCTAAACAACATGAGGTCATCAGCAAAAGCAAGGTGGTTCAACTAGAGCTTTTGGCATCTTGAATGAAACCTAAAAACTCTCACACCTCCCACTTTTCTCATCAATCTGGACAGATACTCCATAACAATTACAAACAGAAGAGGGGACATGGGATCACCCTGCCTTATTCCTTTCTTCCCCTTAAAAAACCATTCAAGCCACCATTTATCATTATAGAAAAGGAGGGAGAAGAGACACTGCATGATCCATTTGATAAACACATCAGGGAATTTAAGACCAACCGGCATATTTTGTATGAAATCCAAGCTAATAGAATCATAAGCTTTCTTGAGGTCAACCTTTACAGTACACCTAGGGGCTTTTCTTTTATTATTATAATATTTTAGATATCCTGGCATATCAACACATTATTAAGAATAGATCTACCAGCTACAAAGTGTTGGGTTTCGTAGTGACCCTCACTACGCGGAAAAAAAAACCCCCCAAGACCTGCCCCGATAACTAAAGCAATTAAGACAAGCATAAACATAATTAAGCAATAATTAAAAGAAGAGTGAAAGAAGTTATACCCTCGATGCGTGCTTTGCTCGCAAATCGAGCTCTTACTTCGAAAGCTCGAACGTCACTAGTGTTAACGCCTCCAACGGCTCGTACCCATGAACCTGACCCGAACGGTCCATGTCGCGAAGGTTAGTCGGGACCCGACCAATAAAAACTTGGAGTTTTACGAACTTAGAGGTTTTCTCACCTAATGGGAGATTCCTCATTGAGTTCTACTCAAGTGTTTTCTCAAATGCCCAACCATTGGGTATTTATAGAGAAAATCAACTTGTCATCCCATTCATGATCAATGTGGGACAATTGCATTTTTCTATTAATTTATTTTAATCAAAAACAAATTAAGAACCAATGCAATCAATGAGTAACAAGTGGCACATGGAGAGTAGAGGGTAGGTAAGGACCATTCAAAGAGGGGGGGACCATGGCCTTACTTCCCAAGGCAATGCCCACAACCCTTGGTCCCCACTTTTCTCAAATAGGAGCCTTGCACGCATGAGCCTAGCACACTGATATACGAGGCACACGCACACACACGCACAGCCCAGCATGCCTAGCACGCTGCTGGCTGGTGCGTGTGTTGCATGCGATGCTGCGAAGCACTAGGCTGCCATGGTCATGTTGTTGCTGCCAGCGTCTAGCATGCTAGCAAGGCTGCTAGCACCCAGCGTGCTAGCTAGGCTGCCAGCGCTCAGCATGCTAGCTTGGCCGCTAGCGCCCAGCATGCTAGCTAGGCCGCTAGCGCCCAGCACCATGCACAGCATGGCATGCTACTATGCGATGGTGTGGGGCTGCCATGGTCAGCTAGCATCATGAGCCTAGCATGCATAGCATACTAGGTTTGCGGTGGGGCTTGCCTAGCCTAGCACTCACATGGCTAGGCCAATGCGAGGCTACGGCTAGGCACGTACTTGTAACTCGATTGATTTTTCACCTTGTCGAATTCTAAATTTGACTCGACTTGCAACGCTCGATCTCGACGCTCTAAGCTCGATATCCGACGTCTTTATTCGTAAAACTCCGACAACTCATCAAAATCCTTCGGATTGATTCGTCGTCTCGGATCGGTTGTTCGATTGGGTTCGACCCGAAGGGTTTAGTCAAGATTAAGCTGTAATATTAATTGTACATTAATATTACTGATCGGAAGCGGCCTCCACCTAGACATTTCGATCACTTAACCTTACTGAAGAATTAGCTTTCCGATAATTCTGAACTTTCTATCGGAATAATACACTTGTTGGAAGGACACCATTGCTTTCACAAAGGCACTCTGAACCTCACTAATTAATCCAAGAAGCACTTCCTTAAGCCTGGCACAGATCATTTTGGAAATGATCTTATACAGCACATTACAGCATGCAATAGGTCTAAATTGACTAACCTTAGTTGCATTCTCAATTTTAGGAACCATAGTGAGCACAGTAGCATTTACTGGACTCAGCAATCTTCCCTGTTGGAAAAATTTAACACAAATTCAGTAATATCCTCTCCCACAATATGCCAAGCCACTTTGAAAAACTTGTTAGAGAACCCATCTAGCCCAGGAGCCTTGTTCTCATCAATATCCCATAGAGCATTCCTAACATCAGCAGCTGTAAAAGGCCTGCAAATAGATCTGCCCTGCTCCTCACTCAACACCTCACCCATATTCAGAACACCTTGGTGCACCCTTCTGTCCATGGACCTAGAAGTGCCCAACAATTGCTTATAAAACCCAATAAACACCTTAGCAATCTCATCAAGCTTCTGAGACATCTTACCATCCTCCCACTAAATACTGCAAATGCTGTTTTGCACTCTCCTTTTTCTCAGGCAAGAATGAAAATAGGCAGTATTTACATCCCCATCTTTAAGCGAATGAAGCTTAGCCTTTTGACTTAGGAATTCTTGTTTTCTACTATGAGCTTCAGCATACTTATTTCTAACTTCATATTCTTGTGCAATTAAACTCTCATTTACAGGATCTAGGTTCAACTGGGCTTACACCTTAATCATCTCAGCCTCTAAAGAGTCATCATCACTTAGGACAGTAGAAAAATGCTGCTTGTTTAAGGCTTTTAAAGCATCTTTAACCGACTTGATCTTCTTTACAACAGAAAACATAGGAGTACCTTGAATATGACAATTCCAACTATTAGCAATTAAATTCAGAAAACCAGGAAACTCAGTCCATTTGTTGAAGAACTTGAATGGTTTCTTAGTAGAACCAACACTTCCCAAAATATTAACCACACATGGACAATGATCCATGAGGCCCTCAGGTAAGAATACAGTGCTTGCATTGTGAAACTTATCCAGCCATGCTACATTCCCAAGAACTCTATCAATTCTTGAACACTCTCTCCCAGCCCCAAGTGTAGAAAAAACCATCTGTTTTGACCTCACTAAGATTATTATGTCTAATACAAGTTCTGAATCTTTCAACTTTAGTCAAGGTCACTGGTGATCCAACTCTATCTTCAAGGTTTAAGGCATTATTAAAATCACCACACACCACCCAAGGATTAGACAAATTATTCCCAAACTGACCTAATTGCTTCCATAGAAACTCTCTGCCATCTTGATCATTAACCCCATACACCATTGAGCAATAAAACCAGACCCCTGAAGCATTTTGCATAACTTTGACATGAATTACCTGCATCTCCATTCTTATCACATCGACACTAAAGATCTCAGGCCTCCAAAAAATCTAAATTCTTCCATGAACACCCTTACCATAGTTAGCTACAACAGACCACTCATTACAAAAGCTAGTGAAGACCTTCCCAAACTTAGCAGCCTTCACTTTGGTTTCTAGAGACCAAAAAAACCTATCTCATGATTTCTAAGAAAAGAAAGAACATCACTTATTCTTCCAGGTTTGTTCAGGCCCCTTATGTTCCAAAATCCCATTTATTCATGAGGGATATAGGATTACCCTCCTCCCCTCTTACCACCATACAAAACACTTCCATCTCTCACTCTTGGGCTATTGATTTTGCCATTCCTAGTCTCACCAACCAAATCCTCCACCAACATTTCAAATTTGTTCTAAGTCACAACATCATATCCATTGTCCTGCTCCTCCCTAGATTGTTGATTCCTCCTGTCTTGCTGTTTCCAGCCACCCTGATCATTCACAGTCTCACTTTGGTTTGATTCATTTAGCTTTGTTGAATACATTTGACTTTCATTTGATTCAAAAAGCTTTGTTTAATTTGAATGTATTTGACTCTCATTTGTTTTAATTAGCTTTGTTGAATGCATTTGACTCTCATTTGATTCAAAAAGCTTTGTTTGAATGTGTTTTACATTCATTTTATTGAATTAGGTTTTTTAAATGTATTTGACTTTCACTTGATTCAAAAAGCTTTGTTTGAATGTGTTAGACTTTGATTTGGTTCAATTAATTTTGTTGAATACATTTGACTTTTATTTGATTCAATTAGCTTTATTAAATGCTTTTGAATTTTCTTTGATTTAGAAAGCTTTGTTTGAATTCTTTTCACTTTGGGTTGATTCATTTAACTTTCTTGAATGCATTTGATTTAATTAACTTTGTTGAATGCATTTGACTTTTATTTGATTCAAAAAGGTTTGTATGAATGTGTTTGACTTGCATTTGATATAATTAGCTTTGGTGAATGAAATTAACTTTCATTTTATTCAACAAAGCTTTATTTTAATTTATATAACTTTGATTTGATTCAATGAGCTTTGTTGAATGTATTTGACCTTCATTTGATTCAATTAGCTTTGTTTAAATGAGTTTCCCTTTGGTTTGATTCATTTAGTTTAGTTAAATGAATTTGACTTTCAATTGATTCAATTAGCTATGTTGAATGCATTTGACTTTTATTTGATTTAAAATGCTTTGTTAGAATGTGTTTGACTAAAAATTGATTCAATTAGCTTTGATGAATGCATTTTACATTCAATTGATTAAGTTAGCTTTGTTTGGATGTGGTTCACTTTGGTTTGATTCATTAGGTTTTGTTGAATGCATTTGACTTTCAATTGATTTAATTAGCTATGTTGAATGCATTTGACGTTTATGTGATTGAAAAGCTTTGTTGAATGCATTTGCCTTGCATTTGATTAAAAAGATTTTCTTAAACATGTATGACTTTGATTTGATTCAATTAGTTTTGTTGAATGCATTTGACTTTCTTTTGATTTAATTTGCTTTGTTTAATGCATTTGATGTCATTTGATTCAAAAAGCTTTGTTTGAATGTGTTTGATTTTCATTTGATTTACTGTGCATTTTTTAATGCATTTGAATTTCGTTTGATTTGATTAGCTTTGTTGATTGCATTTCGGTTTTCTTTGATTTAATTAGCTTTGTTTAAAGGTGTTTAACTTTCATTTGGTTCAATTACCTTTGTTGAATGCAATGACTTTCATTTGATTCAAAAAGGTTTGTATGAATGTGTTTAACTCGCATTTGATTCAATTAGCTTTGTTGAATGCAATTACCTTTCACTTGATACAAAAGGCTTTATTTGAATGTATTTGATTTTCATTTTATTCAACTAGCTTTGTTGAATGCATTTGACTTTGAATTAATTATTTACCTTTGTTGAATGCATTTGACTTTCATTTGATTCAAAAAGCTTTGATTTCATTTGTTTGGATGTGACTTGATTCAATTAGCTTGGTTGAACGCATTAGACTATCATTTTTTGATTCAATTGGCTTTTTTTGAATGTGGTTAACTTTCATTTAATCTAATTAGATTTGTTGAATGCATTCGAATTTCACTTGATTCAAAAATATATGTTTGAATGCGTTTAATTTTAAATTGATTCAATTAACTTTGTTGAATACGTTTGACTTTTATCTGATTCAATTAGCTCTGTTGAATTCTTTTGAATTTCGTTTGATTCAGGAAGCTTTGTGTGAATTTGTTTCACTTTTTGTTAATTCATCTAGCTTTGTTGAATGTATTTGACTTTCATTTGATTCAATTACATTTGTTGAATGCATTTGACTTTTATTTTATTCAAAAAGGTTTATATGAATGTTTTTAACTTCCATTTGATTCAATTAGCTTTGTTGAATGCAATTAACTTTCACTTGATTTAAAAGGCTTTATTTAAATGTGTTTGACATTCATTTGATTTAATTGGCTTTGTTGAATGTATTTATCTTTGATTTGATTATTTAGCTTTGTCGAATGCTTTGACTTTATTTTGATTCAAAAAAGCTTTATTTTAATTTTTTTGACTTTGATGTGATTCAATTAGCTTTGTTGAATGCATTTGACTTTTATTTTTTTTTTAATTTTCTTTGTTTGAATGTGGTTCACTTTGGTTTGATCCATTATGTTTTGTTAAATGCATTTGACTTCCAATTGATTTACTTAGCTATGTTGAATGCATTTGACTTTTATTTGATTGAAAAGCTTTGTTGAATGCATTTGAATTTCATTTGATTAAAAAGGTTTTTTTGAACGTGTTTAACTTTGACATGATTCAATTAGTTTTGTTGATTGCATTTTGTTTAGGGGATTTTTCCCCGCTACGTGGACCAATCAGCACCTACCACATGTTAGCCACAAGGACCATTCAGGGTCTGCCACGTGTTATGCTTCGAAAGGTCCAACATGAACCAATCGTGCCACGCCACATGGCCCATTATCTACCAACCTGAAAAACGGCCATCACAGGCCCGAATCCCTGGGCAAGCCCAATCAATCCTAGGTTTACCATTTAGTCTAGTATTGGGCGTGCACTTCGAGGCTATAAACTAAGTAATTATCCTTCATAAAACACATTCAGAATTAATTAATCATCTCACCAAGTGAAACCTAAACCCTCAAGCATACTACTTACTAGACCAAACTTAGCATTAATCACACACCTCGATCGCTCCTCCCCTTAGAGGAACTAGATCACCTTTACTTTTCCGCATTCTTTACTCCACATACAAGGAACTAACTTGATCCTCGGAGGAAGAGCTCCCACCACCCGGAGTCTCTGTTGTTTTGCAGGTACAGGCGCACAGATCCAGTCCCGGAATTGTAACTCTTCCGCAGGACATCAAAAAACCCCGAAACATTTTGGCGCCGTTTGTGGGGAGAGTACTTTCGAGATCGAATCACAATCTGTACCGATTCTAAGTGAGAAGTGTCCCATGGACGACCTCCTGGTTCAGACGGACCAGGATACTAACAATGAGATTGAAGTCGAGACTCATACGGCCTCTGACGGGACCTTAAGAGCTCGACGCACCCGTCCCACTGAAAGGAGGGAACGGGAGGACTGCCTGGTTGGATCTAGTAAACCAGCCGGCCAGCCGCTTGATCATCAACAGGTGGCTGAGAGATTTGCCCCCATCACAAGAAACGAACTCATGACCTTCATGAATAGTTTCAAGGGGGAGATCCAGGAGCTTATCAACAAAAGGACAACCGTTCCACCAAAGGAACTGTCGGCAAGAAGACCCTCTCAATCAGGGAGGAAGAAGCTTGTAAAGGATCAGGAGGCAACTCCTTCCCCTAAACCTAAGGAGAGGGAGCCACTAGTGATCGACCTAACTAAGTACCACTTTCCCTCACCAGGGAAGAGAAAGCCCATCCGTCATGTTCAGCCGAACGCGTCAAAGAAAACATACTCTGATGCTAGAATGTTGCTTGAGCAGAAGAAGAATGACCAACTGTCAGAGTCGGCCTCTACGTCTGATTGTTAAGACAGGCTACATAATACCTCTCTGAGGTATTCAAAATCAAATTATGAGAGCCAGACGCCCGGAGCCTCCTCTCAATCTGGTTCCCAAAAGAATCAGGCGGCACCGTATGTGCCTCCTCAAACCTACGTCCCGCAGTCCCAATATTTCATGCAGCCTACTCTTTTTGGAGGAAAGGCGGCAAGGAATGTCCAGCCTTTTGACTGGCAACTTAGTTTACTCAAACTTGGAGAACACTCATCCGCCTTCTCTAAGGAAATAATAGAGGTCGCCCAGCCGGCCAAAGTAAAAAATGTGTTGGTAGGGGCATATGATGGCACTACCAACCCAGAAGATCAGATGATGGCATACACCAACCTTATGTACCTCCAAGGGTTGGATGATGCCACATGGTGCAAGTGTTTCCCGGCCACATTGAAGGGCGTCGCCCAACAATGGTTTGGCAACTTGTCGGCCGGGTGTATTAACAATTTCAAGACCCTCTCCTACTTGCTCACATAAACTTCGCAATGAACATTCCTGCTAAGAAGACCACCCTTGATCTGGGGGCCATACAGCAGGGAGAGAAGGAGGGACTTCTCTCTTACATCAAGAAGTTAAATCTGATGAGAATTCAGATACAAGGACTTCCTGATGAAGTAGCTTATACAGACTTTTTTAAAGGTCTGAAGGATGGTCGAACTTCAAATTCGACCTCGTCAGAAAGAGGGTGACCACCCTCCAAGAATTATTGATGGATGCGGACGCCTACATTCAGGCAACTGACCTCTGTAATGTTGGAAAATAGTCGGACCACAAAAACTTCGACAAAAGAGAAAGCCAGCCAAAGCAGTCGGCCAATAAGGAAGAGAAAAAGAGAAAAGAAGTCTGGGCGACCTGTAGGGTTTCGTAGTGACCCGACACTACGCGGAAGGAAACCCACCAAGACCCGCCCCTTAATTAAAACAATTAACAAGCATATTAAACTTAATCAAACAAGATAAAGAACAAGAATTATACCTTTGTCGCGTGCTTCGCTCCCAAAGAGCTCTTACTTCAAAATCCCGAAAACACGAGATCTCCGACGGATCGTACCCTCGACCCGACCCGAGCGTCCTAAGTCTTGAAGGTTAGTCAAGACCTGGACAAAATAACTATGAGTTTTACGAATCAAAGGTTTACTCTTAATTAGAGTTGCCTTTTTAATTCCACTCAAGGTTGTTCATTTCCCAATACCCAAGCTTGGTATTTATAGGGAAATGAACCTTTGATTTTTCATCCTCCACCAATGTGGGAGTGTTGAAAATAAATGATTTATTTAATTTCCAAATTAAATAAATAAGCAAGTTAATCATATTGCGACAAGTGGCATGATCACATGCAAAAGAGTGGTGGCCAAGGTTAGGTGGGGGACCATATGCCTTGCTCCCCAAGGCCTTGATTTGGTCCCCACATCCTTGCACAAAACCAGCTCAAGGAAGGCTAGCTGGCTGCCAGCTAGCACTACCTTGCTGCCTAGCACCCCAGCCAGCCAGCCAGTGCGTGCTGCTGATGGGCTGGTGCTAGTGATGTGTGCTTACGATAGGCTAGCACGCACACATACCTTGCGCACTGGCCCCAGCAGCCCACGCACAGGCTAGCACGCACACATACCTTGCGCACCATTGCTAGCACAGCCAGCATGCGTGCTGCTAGCGAGCCACGCATGCTGGCCCCTTCCTCCGCATCGTGCTACGCAAAACGCAGCGTGCTACGCACCACGCAACACTCGCACACGCATCAGCCAGTGCCTAGCACTGCTATGCTTGGTGCGAGGCACGCACACACGCACTTGCACATGCGCCAATGCCTAGCACTTCGATGGTTGTGCTTGGTGCGTGTGTGGCCTTGCCATACGCACCCAGGCTAGCACGGTGCTAGGTGCGATGACCTGCCTGGTGCTTGTGGTGCTTGCGATAGGCTTCCATGCGCACCTAGGCACCCAGGCTAGCACGGTGCTAGCTGCGATGGGCTGCCTGGTGCTTGTGGTGCTTGCGATAGGCTGCCTTGGTGCCTAGGCATGATGCTAGGGCTGCGATGGTGCGCCTAGCACACCTAGTGTGCTTAAACTTGCGCCTAGCCATGCTAGGTGCATGCTAGCTCGAACTAGCCTAGCATCCACATGGTTAGACCATTGTGGTGCCACGGTTATACTTGTCGCTTTGTGATTTTGCGACGCTCGGTCTCGACGCCCTAAGCTCGATATCCGACGTCTGTATTCGTAAAACTCTGTCGACTCATTAAATCCTTTCGGATTAATTCGTCGTCTCTGATCGGTGATTTGATTGGGTTCGACCCGAAGGGTTCAATTAAGATTAAGCTGTAACATCAATTGTACATTGATATTACTGATCGAAAGCGGCCTCCACCTAGGCATTCCGATCACTTGACCTTACTAAAGAATTAGCTCCGTAATAATTCTGAACCCTCTATCAGAAGAATACACTTATTGGAAGGACATCATTCCTTTCACGGCCGACTCCTCTAAACAACCGTCCTAGAAGAAGAAGAGGGAGTTTAAACCATACACCATCAGGCGTCTAGATGTTAACTCCGTCGACCAGGGACGGACCTCCAACAATTCATTTCCTGAAGTTGTTATCACTGAGGAAGACTACGGAGGAATCAGGGGGCCGCGACCCCATTGTAATTTAATGCAAGGTGGCCAACCAGAGAGTTGGCCGGATTCTCATAAATACCAAGAATTCATCTGATCTCATCAGCAACAAGTGCTTGGCATAGCTCAAGTACAAGACCGACAACATACACCCAGTCTCCCATCCTTTAGTGGGATTTGGAGGAGGAGTCGTACACCTAGTTGGACGGGTGGATCTGCCTATCCGCCTGGGTGAGAAAGGAGAGGGTCGTCACATGGTGGTCTGGTTCTTGGTGGTTGAAGAACTGTCGGCCTACAACATGATCTTAGGGCGACCCACCCTGAACATTTCAAAAGCTGTCATCATTCCCTCGCTCATGCTTCCTAAGTTTGAGAGGGATGACAGAACCGTTGGCTCCCTAAGGGGAGACCAAAAGATAGCCAGGGATTGTTATCTCTCTGATATGAAGCCCACTGTGGTGGCATCCGGCCCCAATGGAGAGACTACGGACCTTGAGCAAGTCAAGGGAGCCGAGCCTGCCCTAATAGCAGCCGGAAAGAAAAGAAAGGCCACCCATCTAGAGGCCGAGAGAAAAGAAAACAATAGCAATCATTGGCGGAGGAACGGTAAGATGAGTTCCGCCCTCAGCCGGCTGGTGAACATGTAGACGTCGTCCTGGACGACTCTCGCCCTGAGAGAATAGTTAAGGTTAGGACGACTGCTTTTGTTGAGCTTGGTGCTGAATTACACCAACTGCTAAGGGAATTCAAAGATGTATTTGCATTTGAAGTTCATGAGATGCCAGGCATAAGTCTGGACCTATCCGTACATAAGCTTGTTGTGGATCCCAAAAAGAAGCCGGTCAGGCAAAAAAAGAGGAACCATGGTGAAGAACGAAGCCAAATGAAAGTCGTTTATGTGGAATTAACCAGGCCGACTGATCATGAGAATTCTGAGCAGGTCTAGAAAGTTTATGTGGACGGGAGCTTTACAATGAATGGTTGTGGAGCAGGCGTCATATTCCAGTCCCCTGAAGGGGTCAGGTACGAGTACGCCCTATGGTTTAAGTTCAAAGCCTCGAACAATGAGGTGGAATATGAAGCCCTTTTGGCTGGCATCCACATGTGTAAGGCGGCCGGGGCAAGAAAGATAGCCGCCTATTCTGGCTCACAACTGATCGTAAGCTAATACCATGGTGACTATGAAACCACAAATCCGGCTATGATCAAGTACCTACAAGCGGTAAAATAGGAGGTCGGGTCACTTGAAGAATTTCACCTAAATCAAGTTCCCAGGTCTGAGAATAACCAGGCGGACGCCCTCTCCAAACTAGCATCATTAGCTTCCTACGACACACCGAGGACGGTTTTCTGGGAAGTAATGGAGAAACGAAGCATCAAGGAGGACCCTATTGGGATCCTAGACAGAAGCTCCACCTGGATGGATGACATCCGGCATACCTAACAGACGGCACCTTACCGGCTACTCACTCAGAGGTGATCCTACTGAAAAAACGGGCGTCCAACTTTGAAATGCATAAAGGGGAACTCTTCAAAAAGGGCTATCTCCAACCTCTCTTCAAATGTGTCACCCCGAAAAAGGGGCAAGAGATCTTAGATGACTTGCTCTCAGGATACTACGCCTCTCATGTAGGCGGCAGGTCCCTAGCTCGTAGAACTAGGCGGCAGGGATATTTCTGGCCAACCCTGGAAGCAGACGCTATGGAGATGGTGAAAATATGCGACAAGTGTCAAAGGTTTGGCAATTTAATCCATCGCCCGGCCACTGATCTGACGGCCATACATAGCCCCTTACCATTCGCCAAGTGGGGCATGGACATCTTGGGCCCGTATACACCAGCAACAGGCGGCCGGAGATACATCCTAGTAGCAGTCGACTACTTTACCAAATGGGTAGAGGCCGAGGCTGTCAAAGGTATCAAGACCAAGGACGTTATCTCATTCATTTAGAGAAACGTCAACACACAATTAGGGGTGCCTATGTCAATGGTTTTTGATAATGGTCCTAAGTTCGAGACGCCTATTCTCAAGAACTGGTTGGGGGATCAAGGAATTGCATACAACTTGCATCAGTTGGCCAACCCCAAGCAAACGGCCAAGTAGAAGCCTTCAACAAGATTATCTCTGACGGTATCAAGAAAAAGATTGAAAAAGCAGGCGGCCTAAAGGCAGACGAACTTCCACATGTTCTTTGGGCCATAAGGACGACTGAAAAAGGGGCGACTGGGGAAACCCCATTTCTCCTGACCTATGGGGAAGAATCTGTTTTACCCGTTGAGCATTATGAGCTGACTTTTCGTGTCATGCTGTATGACGAGGCGTCTTATTGGGAATCCCTGCGCCTAGCATTGGACTCACTCCCCAAGCGTAGGGGCAACGCAGCCCTACGCCATGAGATCTACTGTCTGAGAATGACAAGAGCTTATAACAAGAAAGTACACAGGCGTCCACTGAAAATAGGGGACTTTGTACTACGGAAAATGGAAGCAGTCGGTAGGGCTAATGAGTTGGGAAAGCTAACTCCCAACTGGGAAGGACCTTACCGGATCTATGAAGAGGTTAGAGATGGCACCTATCGCCTGGAAACACCAGACGGCCCCCTCCTACCTAGAACATGGAATGAAGACAATTTGAAGAAGTATTACTTCTGAATGATGTAATTGTACAAGGGTTATTAATAAAACATGCAATTATTTTCAATTTTGTGGTAAGTAGAGGGGCATGCCGCCTGTACATTTACAGGTCGCTACTCTCAATAGTGTATTTTATTCCATTAGAGGGGCATGCCGACAGTACATTTGCAGTCGGCTACTCTCCAATAAGTATTTTACTCATTAAAGGGGCATGTTGTTTGAAAATACAGTCGGCTACTATTCGTAGAAGAGGGCCGCCTGAACCCAAAACAGACGGCAACTCTCCTATACTCCAGCCTAAGGTAACTTAGCATCTACGTTCACCATGAACCAAACTATGTCAATGGCCGGCTGATCCTCTCTTGAAATTAAGCTAATACGACCTGTCCCGACATCATAACAAGCGTCCGGCGATATCCCTCTAGATGAGATTCATCGCAGAGAGCAGCTCCCTTTTGGGTAGAATAATGCTCTATAAACTAAACAAACGACCCCTAAACGACTGTTCCCAAGAACAACCACGTAGCCGTTTACAACTAAGACAAGGATAACTCTACCCCTAACCGAGCCAGTGGTAGTAGTTGACATCTGAGTCGGATGACCGCCTGTCATTACTAGGGATAAATGCAGGCGGTACCTCTTGAGTTAATAGCCAACAAACATTGGCGAATCAAGGGGACCAGCCGGCCTCCGCCGCTTGGTACCTCTACTACTCAAGTCGGAGTGACGAAGACTAAGCAAATAATGTTAACTCATAGTCACTCTCTCAAACTTAGTATGGAATCTAAAAGGTATGAGTAGTCTGCCTGTTTTTTAGCAAACAGAGGTACTCAAACCATTATTCATACTAGGTTAACAACCTTTGAGTTAATAGTCAAGATAAATTTGGCGAATCAAGGGGACCAGCCGGCCTCCGCCGCCTAATTTCCCTACTACTCAAACCAAAGTGGCGGTGATTGACTAACCTCAAGACGCCTATTTTTTGGCAAACAGGGGCTCTCGACCACTATTATTCTAGATCTGATAGAAGTTACCGCCTGTAACCAATATAGGCGTAGCTTGTCCGACTAGGCGTCCCGTCAACAGACGGCCTCTTTACATCAAACTTGGAAAACAATTAAATTCTAAATAGGCGCCCACCACCTAGGTAGCGCCCTTATATGACCAACGCCAGGTCTACCAAAATAGGACGAATGTTCCTCAACTACGCCTACTACGACCATTGCTTAAAACCCTCAAGACAGCCGCCTGTGCCCAAGCGCGACCAACAGGCGGCCTGGGTAAGGTTCCTAAAATGATCAAGTCTAGAAAGTTTATTATCCCAAGCTTTCAAGGAAATGCCGACTGAACTCATGGCCGACTGACTGATAAAGAAACAATCAGTCGGCCAGGGGCAACAATATCAGGCGATTGCGACACCCACTGAGAGGTCTTTTATACTTGGCAACA
Source organism: Chenopodium quinoa (assembly GCF_001683475.1). Lineage (NCBI taxonomy): Eukaryota > Viridiplantae > Streptophyta > Magnoliopsida > Caryophyllales > Amaranthaceae > Chenopodium > Chenopodium quinoa. The sequence continues at coordinate 207,845 of NW_018742569.1, read as the reverse complement.
TTCAAACATTTAAAAACATTCAAATGGAAAATTTTGATGCAAAAAGGAGAACAACAACCAAGAATAGTCGGCATGATAAATAAGCGGTCAACAAAGACATTCTACACTTGGCAAAAAAATTTGGCAATGGGAAATAACAAAATATTGATAGACAAGACGACCAAACAGTCATCACATTCATATATAAACAACCGGTCAAAAAGACCGGTAAAAATATTCATAGACCCCGACCGCTAAGTCGGGTAAAAATATACAAGAAGAAACGGCTCGCAGGCCAAAGAAGAGTTGAAAAAATACGCAGCTTAAGCATTGGAGAGAGGGGTCTCAGTAACGGCGGCCGCCTGATCAGCTTCGGCAATGGGCGCCTGCTCCACAAGCACACTCACTTGAGGCTCATTAGCCGGCGCCTGCACTTGGTTGGCGTCTGCCTCCTTTTTCTCAGTCTCCCCCTTGTTGGCGTCCGTCTCCTCCTCATCACCTTCATCCTCACCTTCAGAAGAGGAGCCGGCCGCCTCTTCCCTCACTTCATCCTCATCGTTCGCCTGCTGCATAATCTTGATGTTATATTCTTCAGTGCAGGCGGCGAATTCGGACTCCCATTGCTCATAGTCTGAGTCTGGGAAGAGAGCAGTCTAGGTTATCTTCATTATGGCCGAAGAGTCCTCCATCATATCCTGGACCAAGTCCATTTTCTCATACTCAGCCTTAGCGCTGAGTTGCTTGGTCAAGGCCTCCTCTTGGGATGACAGGTGCTCCTTGAGTTTCTGGTTCGACTCTTTAAGCTCTTCGGCCGCATGTTTTGCATGTTTAAGCGGCTGCAGCTGGTCTTGAAGATCCTTGACCGCCTTCTCCAGCTCTAAGTTTTTCTTCTTGGCCGCCTCCAATTCGGCTTTGACCTACAAGATGGCAGACACACCTGATAATACAGAATGTCAGTTGTCAAAATTTCATTCTGGGCAATTTAAAACATTGCCCGGTCACAATCAGAGGCAGCCATGGCCTTCCCAGCCTTTACCTCCTTATTCTTTTCGTTGATGGGGCGGCGGAGACCATGTATGCGAAGTAAGGCCTGTGAATCAACAAAACAGGGGTCATAATCTTTCAAAAAACAGGCGGCAGTTAAATGCTAATGATTGTCTAATGACGAAGAAAATTCATCAATGTTACCTCAAAGAGTAGAACCATTATATTGTTCAAGTCAAGGGTACCGACTCCCCTGACCATTTCCCTTTCATCTAAGGGAATGGCCTTGACCATAGACTTGTCCAGCTCCTAATGGTCGCCTGCAATAAGAAGTATGGAAAACTTATCAGATAAGAGGAAAGCAACAGGCCACCTGATCTAAGAATGTTAAAATTGATAAGGTAATCTAAGAAATTAGTTATACCTCTTGGAGGTCGGGTGTCCCTAGGGACGGTTGTTTGTTTTGCCCCACTTTAAGGGGTCCGCTCCTGTTAATCAGACGATTGTTTCCTGGAAGAACCAGGCGTACTCCCAGCCGTCTGCTTTCAAACCTTGGGGTTCGGTTGCTCCGAGGGAGAGGGTCTGAGTGCCCCACCCTGCAACAAGAGTCAAGATCGTAAAAAAAAAAAAGAGGAAAAATAAGAAGAAAATTAACACAAAGAGCATGACCAAGTGTTGAAGGCTCACCTTGGACGTCTCCTTTAAGGGAGAGTCGGTAGAAGGCCGCTTCTGGTTAATTATAGCCGCGCGAGGAAGGGCGGCCGCCTTCTTGGAAGCAGAGATCTTATCCATGGCTTTGTCTGCAAAGGCATCTCAGAGTTAGTAAAAAATTCAAGCAAAACTAAAAATGAGAAAGCATAAAAAGGGGTCGACTACCTCTAGGGGTCCGTTCACTAAGCCCACAGGCGGCCAAGAAATACTCGTCATACATCCAATTGAATTTGGGTATGCAAGTTAAGGGGATCAACTCTCGTACCCCTGTAGTAGAGTTGGCTCTGATCTCCACTTTGAAGAGACCCTGATCAAGGATCTCCTCCTTGGCTTTATGAGGAACATGCGGCAGGCTAGAGCCGCCTGCGAGGAGAGGTGGATCCCTGTTCCACCTATTGTACTTCTTGTTAAGAAGTTTGTTGGGGCTAGAAACAATGAAGAAGGTATTCCTCTAGTCCTTCCACTTGTTCTCCTTCCCCTTGTCATCAAGTAGCCCTTATGGCTGGAAATCTGGTACCAGCCGGTACCGCTTCCTTTTGGGGTCCAACTTAGATAATTCATGTGGGCGAACGTTGCTAAATTGGGTTCATCCCCATACATTTCACAGCCGGCCACAAAGCCGACAATGTTGGACCACGAGTTTGGGGCCAACTATCAGAGTCCTACCTGGTATCCGTCTAGGATTTGTTGAACAACCGGATGAAAGGGGAATCTTAAGCCAGCCTTAATGGCCGCCTCATAGAAGCCAAAACAAGCGTCCCCATAGCTTGATCCCTCAGGCCAAACAACTGTATCTTCACCATCCGGCACCGATAGGAAATAATCCGGGCCTATTACATGGTCGGCCTGAAAGGCCCCTAACCTCTCAGTCATGGCCTTAATTCGACCTTTAGGGACATGACAATAGTAGGGAGTGTTCGACTCCCTATGAGAAGAAGACGGCTCATCCCAGCCGACTCCCTTGTCAACCGCATGAGACGTTCTCGTCTCATGAAGACGAGAATGCCTCTCTTCTGAGTATAGAGACTGCCGGCTAGATTAGCTTGACTTAGAGTCACTAGAGCTCTAAAAAGAGGCCGACTCTTCTTTCCTAGAGAGGGCCTGCTCTTGGCCGGACATATCTACAACCATAGGACTGGCCGCCTGAACCTCAGATTCTTCTAAAATTGAGTCACTTGGAGTGCTTGGGTCACCAGGCGACCTGTCCGAGAGCTCGCTCAACTGCACATAATATGAGGAGCCGTCTGAATTTGTATATCTAGCCGTCCTCTTTGTTCTAGCCATAGTGTCCTACATAGACACAGAGACAGTCGGACTTGGAGCACAGGGCAGAGATTGGTCCAAAAGGGGGCAGGTGGCACTCCTAGTCCTAGATTTAGCCGTCCCCGGTGACCGACTAATCACTAACCTAGGTCGTGCCGGGTGCTTTTAGGATACCATATCTTCAAAAGAAAAAATGCAAAGAAATGAAAAAGTGCAAGAGCAGACGGTTACCTGAAGTGTGTGTACTGAGAAAAGGAGATGGGCGTCTAAAAACAGCCGGTCACCACAAACAGTCGGCTAGCACAATCAGTCGGTCGATTATCAGTCATCCAGAAGTCTAAGAGCACAAATTCAGGGTTCCGAGTTCTCTTGCAAAGTTCACAAAATGTGAACTAGACTTTAGTCAACATGCCCTTATATAGGGTTATTCGAGAATTTGAAGGGTCACACCCCAAATTAAAAAATAGGCGGGAAAAACAGACGGCCTACCACAGGCCAACACCTGTCAGAGGCCATCGCCCAGCTACGGGCCGACACTTGTCACAGGCATCACGTGACGAGTCACGTGAACCCTGTGAGGGGCAAATGTTTAGGGGATTTTTCCCAGCCACGTGGACCAATCAGCACCTGCCACATGTTAGCCACGTGGACCATTCAGGGGCTGCCACGTGTCATGCTTCGAAAGGTCCAGCATGGACCAATCGTGCCACTCCACGTGGCTCATTATCTGCCAACCTGAAAAACGGCCATCACAGGCCCGAATCCCTCAGTAAGCCCAATCAGTCCTAGGTTTACCATTTAACCTAGTATTGGGCGCGCAATTCGAGGATATAAATACATAAATTAGCCTTCATAAAACATATTCAGAATTAATTAATCATCTAACCAAGAGAAACCTAAACCCTCGTGCATATTACTTGCTAGACCAGACTTAGCATTAATCGCACACCTCGATCGCTCCTCCCATCAGATCACCTTTACTTTTCCACATTCTTTACTCCACATACAAGGAACTAACTTGATCATCGGAGGCGGAGCTCCCACCACACGGAGTCTCCGTTGTTTTGCAGGTACAGGCGCACAAATCCAGTCCGAGAATTGTAACTCTCCCGTAGGATATCCAAAAACCCCGAAACACATTTGGATTCTGTTAAGTCAATTTACTTTGTTTAATGCATTTGATGTTATTTGATTCAAAAAGCTTTGTTTGAATGTGTTTGACTTTCTTTGATTCAATTAGCTTTGTTGAATGCATTTGACTTTCATTTGATTCAATTAGCTTTGATGATTGTCTTTGACTTTTTTTTTATTTAATTAGCTTTGTTTAAATGTGTTTGACTTTCATTTGAATCAATTAGCCTTGTTGAATGCAATGACTTTCATTTGATTCAAAAAGGTTTATATGAATGTGTTTAACTCGCATTTGATTCAATTAGCTTTGTTGAATGCAATTACCTTTCACTTGATACAAAAGGCTTTATTTGAATGTGTTTGACTTTAATTTTATTCAACTAGCTTTAATTTCACTTTGGGTTGATTCATTTAGCTTTGTTAAATGTATTTGACTTTCATTTGATTCAATTAGATTTTTTGAATGCATTTGACTTTTATTTTATTTAAAAAAGTTTGTATGAATGTTTTTACTTTGCATTTGATTCAATTAGCTTTGTTGAATGCAATTAACTTTCACTTGATTTAAAAATCTTTATTTAAAATGTGTTTGACTTTCATTTTATTTAATTGACTTTGTTGAATGCATTTAATTTTGATTTGATTATTTAACTTAATTGAATGCATTTGACTTTCTTATTATTCAAAAAAGCTATATTTTAATTTGTTTAACTTTGATGTGATTCAATTAGCTTTGTTGAATGCATTTAACTTTAATTTTTTTTGAATTTCCTTTGTTTGAATGTGTTCACTTTGGTTTGATTCATTAGGTTTTGTTAAATGCATTTTACTTTCAATTGATTTAATTAGCTATGTTGAATGCATTTGACATTTATTTGATTGAAAAGCTTTGTAAATGCATTTGAATTTCATTTTATTATAAATGTTTTTTTGAACGTGTTTAACTTTGATTTGATTCAATTAGTTTTGTTGAATGCATTTGACTTTCTGTTGATTTAAATTGCTTTGTTTAATGCATTTGATGTCATTTGATTTAAGAAGCTTTGTTTGAATGTGTTTGACTTTCTTTGATTCAATTAGCATTTTTGAAGCATTTGACTTTCGTTTGATTCAATTAGCTTTGATGATTGCATTTGACTTTTATTTGATTTAATTAGCTTTGTTTAAATGTGTTTGACTTTCATTTGAATCAGTTAGCTTTGTTGAATGCAATGAATTTCATTTTATTCAAAAAGGTTTGTATGAATGTGTTTAACTCGCATTTGATTCAATTAGCTTTGTTAAATGCAATGACCTTTCACTTGATTCAAAAGGCTTTATTTGAATGTGTTTAACTTTCATTTTATTCAACTTGCTTTGGTTAATGCATTTGACTTTTAATTAATTATTTAGCTTTGTTGAATGCATTTGACATTCATTTGATTCAAAAAGCTTTGTTTTCATTTGATTGACAGTGAGTTGATTCAATTAGCTTTGTTGAACGCATTAGACTATCATTTGATTCAATTAACATTTTTTAATATGGTTAACTTTCATTTGATCTAATTAGATTAGTTGATGCATTCGACTTTCACTTGATTCAAAAAGCTTTGTTTGAATGTGTTTGATTTTAATTTGATTCAATTAATTTTGTTGAATACATTTGACTTTTATTTGATTCAATTAGTTCTGTTGAATGCTTTTGAATTTCGTTTGATTTAGGAAGCTTTGTTTGAATTTGTTTCACTTTGGGTTGATTCATTTAGCTTTGTTAAATGTATTTGACTTTCATTTGATTCAATTACATTTGTTGAATGCATTTGACTTTTATTTTATTCAAAAAGGTTTGTATGAATGTTTTTACTTTGCATTTGATTCAATTAGATTTGTTGAATGCAATTAACTTTCACTTGATTTAAAAGGCTTTATTTAAATGTGTTTGACTTTCATTTTATGTAATTGGCTTTGTTGAATGTATTTAATTTTGATTTGATTATTTAACTTTGTTGAATGCTTTGACTTTCTTTTGATTCAAAAAAGTTTTATTTTAATTTTTTTTGACTTTGATGTGATTCAATTAGCTTTGTTGAATGCATTTGAGTTTCATTTTTTTTAATTTCCTTTGATTGAATGTGTTTCACTTTGGTTTGATTCATTTAGTTTTGTTAAATGCATTTAACTTTCAATTGATTCAATTAGCTATGTTGAATGCATTTGACTTTTATTTTATTGAAAAAGCTTTGTTATAGTGTGTTTGATTGATAATTGATTCAATTAGCTTTGTTGAATGCGTTTGACATTCATTTGATTAAGTTAGTTTTATTTGAATGTGTTTGACTTTAATTTGATTCAACACTAGGCGAAAAATACAAATGGGCACCAGTTCAAAACCCCCATTTCGCACTGGTTTTGAACCGGTCCTTGCTGTGAACCGGTGCTAAAAGTGGCCCAAAAAATGAAAAATAAACTTTTAGCATCGGTTCTTGCTCTGTACCGGTACGAAAAGTGGCCCAAAAAATAAAATAAAAAAACTTTTAGTACCGGTTCTGTTTCAAAACCTATGCTAAAAATGCCCTACAAAAATTTAATTTTTTTTTTTTTTTTTTTGTATTTTTTTCACTTAAATTGTACCAAATACTTATATATAATCATAATATACATAAAACACATATATTTTCTTCAATAACTTGGTAACATTACACTTATAAAAACTGAAAAAAAAAATTTAAAAAAACGCGGTACAATTATTTGAGGAATTCCAAGATAATTTAGTAGAACAAGTAAAACAGTTTGGACGTATTTATGTACAAAATTACAAATTCTGAAGGTGAGACAACATTGTAATACCATCCTTTGTTAAGAGTTGACAAGGAGTAATCACATTGCAGCAATTATGTGCCACAATATATCTCGACTCTCTCAAGAGGGTTGTTCAAAAAGCCATACCACCGGAGAAGCTGTCTCCATCATGATGTAGAGTCTCAGTGAGCCAGTAACCATCCCAGGAACCACCAAGCCTCTGCTTATCAAGATAGTTTTATCAAAAATGTGCAAAACAGGACTGAAAAAGAGAAAAATCAGCAATTGACATAACTGAAAGACTTTAAGATAAAGAAATAAACTCGTGTCTGACATTTTCTGTTGTTATTTTCAAACAATTAGCGGTGGGACTTGCACAGCAACCAGCTGCCTATCTCAGGAGAACTGCCTAAACGGTGAGGAATTGAACCCAGAAATCAAATTTAGAAATTAGGATGTGCTCCACTAGGCCATCACATTCTCCTAAATTTCATCTTTACATAATCAGTAAGAATATTAATCTATCACTTTATAGAGATCCCAATATTCCAAACCAAACTAATCCATGCAGATCATTGCAAGTCAGTTTTCCAGCCTAATAACAGGTTTTAGAATTATACAAATACAGGCCTCAAACTACCACAAGAAGACTAATATGACAAGTGCATCACCAGACGGACAGGTTAAACACCACTTTGTGATCTGATTTTCTTTTTGTTTGTTCTATTATGCTTGATACATCTCTGATTGCATCCATATCGTTATTAATTAATGAGCATATAATGAATTAATGCGCATAAAAATAGTACAACTGCCATGTGTTATGAATTCAAATACCTAATAAAAAGCATATGCTACGAATGATAACTTACATGTAAATGAATGTGGCAAAGCTGACATGCATAAATTTTACCTGTGATCTTCCAAAAATGGCCACAGCCTACAAATCTGTTTCGTCGATCATGGAAAGGATGTCAAAGTCTGACCTTCAGTACCCTGTGCAACACCAAGCTCTCTGTATATTTATCTAAAGTTAATCATCATGAACTTTGCATCTTAAAGTTTTTATTTGATGAGTAGAAAATTTGTAAGAACCCAATTTTCGATGGTATCAGTGTCTTGATTATAGAAGATCCTAAAAAAAAAATGGCGGTATGGAAATCGCTCCTCTGTCCAAATATATCAGTATTCCTTCCCAACTACCTTTTTCCCTTGTTTCCCAGTAACCACCAATGTAACGATAACACCCATCCTCATCTCTCTGTAACCATCTTGGTTGCCATCCACTCTCTTGGGTCCTCCTTGCCTGCAGCAAGTTTAAGAAAGTTAATGAAGCAAAATCTAATACAAAAGCTGACCTTGCTTAATTTCGAATCAAGTTCATGTAATTTTGATTTCATCTCTTCAACGTCCCTGAATAATCTTTGATCCTCCTCAATCACTGGGATTCTCGACTCAATAACTTGTGATTCCTCATTGTTTCTTGTTATTGGTTTTATTTCCTATCCTTAGTGAGTTGTGGCTCAACATCTTTCTTCACACTAGGGTCAACAACCTTGTTTAGATCAAAATTCATCTGCTTAATTGGTTCTGATTTCACATCTTGTGATCAAGCAACATCCGTATGAACTGAATCCTTCACTGGCTTCAAATCCTCCCGGTTTACTGTTTTAGACTCAACATGATCATCAACCTGCAGCATAAAAAAAAGGGGGAATAAACACCACCAAATTCTTGCTAAACATCTTGAAATTTAAGAATTCAATAAAATGAAACTTGCTATCATTATTCAGGGGGCATAACATATCAAAAATAAGTCAATGTAACCAGAAACACGTTACATGAAGCAAGCAGAAGATTTGAAAACTCCTGTATTAATGCATCCCCAATTTATTTTATGTAGCAACACACGTCTTTTTACAATCTACAATGCAGAACTTTGACAATATTTATATCTACCACCTATAAAGAAGCCAACCATTACACAACAGAAAATGAAAGGGAAAAAAAGAGCATAAACCACTACGTAGGAATAGAAGACAAATACAATCGACATCAGACTGCAAGCTTAGAAAAGATAAGGCCTACATTTTTTGTACTGATAATGCCTCCTTGATAACCATTGATCTAAACCTTTGATTATTGAGAACTGATGGCAAATACGTCGTAATTATTCGATTTAGTTTAAACGTTGATCATGTAATATATGGTTAATCTTAATTGATGTAAAACATGGGGATTAGATTGTTAATTTGTTTTTTTTTTTTTGACACATCTCCAACAAAAGTAAAATGAGTTTGCCACTTATTTATCTTTTAGTCTTTCTTTTTTCGTTTTTGATATAGAAACTTTAATGTTAATTCGAACAACTGTGTTTTTATTTTGTACTTCCCTATTTTAAGACCTTTAGAACACTTATTTAAGTATGTAACAATTCATAGTCGTCTTTTTTTCTTTTATTTTAGTTTTGAGAAAGAACCTTTTACTGTTAATTTAAATTAACTTAAGAATTGTCACTAATTCATATCATGATGATATGTTAATTGATATGTTGAATGAAACATTTTGCGATAACTTTGTTCATTAAATTGTCATTTATCGCAAGAAAAAAAAAAAGCAATACATGCGTTCCACATCTGATTTCTCATTACCTCTAAGTGATACTTCATAAAGTGAACTTTGAAATCAACAAACCAATTTTTTACTGTGGTCAAACATTGTTACTGAATAATCTTTTCCAATGTATTCATATGAAGTAATGAATATAGCTACATATAAGATAATATTGTTGCTTGTATAAATAATGAATATAGCTTACAACCTATATATACAGCTAGGAGTCTAAAAAGGGATGCAAAGAATATAAAACTAAATTACAGCTAGATACAAAGTTAACAAATATACAAGCACGATTCAAAACAGTAGCATAATTAAAGGAGTTGAATAAGGCAATGGTTGAATATTGTGATTTTGAGCTATCCCGGTTTAGGCAAAAATATGGAGAGATAATAGCAATCAGAGATATCTTAGGTAGTATCTTTATCACATATCATTTCACAAAAAGGGAAATTTAGGGAAAAGCTGAGTAGTACCTAAGCCTACATATATGTATCATTAAATAGCTTTGCTTTTTCGGTTTCTGATGTTTATGAGTAAAAGGAACTAAAAAGATACTTTCATCTCATGAATTTAGGGGGTTTGGAGAGATGATTTGTAAGAAAGTGGATACAAACAAAATGACCTCTTGTATCCGTTGGGTAATACCAATCAATTCAACGTCAGAACGGATACAAGAGGCACTTTCATCAATTCAACAAAGGCACTTTCATCTTATAAGCACTGTCCATTTCCATTTCAAGGGTGTTTTAGAGTTACTGTTACTTTGGATTAACTTTAGATTAATATGGCCTAGAATTATCATTAATTTATTTTATCATCAATATTATTATCATACAAATACCTTAATCATTATGAATCATATACTTATATATAAAGAATATAATTTAATCTTTATATTATTTTCGTTTAACAATCACCAAATATTATCATTAGACATGAAAGATAACATTCATTCCCAACAACCAAATATAGCACAACATTCATTCAAACAACCAAATATATTACAAGATTCATTAAAGTCGATCATCATGCCCACTTGAACCGGGTATTTAAAGTCTTACAAAATACATTGTTAATTCACTTGTCTTGGTGGGTATTACCAAACGGATACAAGAGGTTATTTTTTCTTGAACGGTTGTATCTGAACAAACTAATACCCATCAATTCAACAAAGGCACTTTCATCTCATTGATTTAGGGGATTTGGTGAGATATGATCTGTACAAAAGAGGATATGGACAAATCAGTCAGATAAGAAAAAAACAAATGATAGTAACCTGTTGTATCCCTTGGGTACTAATAAGTCTAATAACCATCAGAACTTATCACGTAAATAGGACACTTCCTTTTTGTTGCTTTTGTGTTGCCCAAACTTGCAGGTCTCCACATGAGTCATGAGTGTAACTAAATGGGCCGGCCCATTCCACAAGTGTTCAACGAGTGGTCTTTCAACCCCAAAATATCACATGCGTAAAAATTGTCTTCCACTATAATGGGGTTATAATCCCACAAGTAATTTGTTATATAAAATGAACCACTAATATCTCATGCATCACTCTTCTTTCTCGAACCATAAACCCCATATTAAAACCCTCTACTAGAGTGAGTAGTGAGGCTTCCAGCCCCATAATTTCCCATCCAATACCATCAGCCTATGCCCGACGTAGGCTGTTTTCTACGTTGGAGGCTGGGAACTCAGTGTCTCGAAAACAGGCTAAAGTCATGACAAATGTGCATGATGTTCCGGTGGTGGAAGATGTAATCATCGACCTTAATGATGTCAAAGACCCTCCTCAAGGCGAAAAAAGGCCGGTAAATCCAAGGTGATACATGTCCTCAGTGATGACGACACGGAAGTGGCCGGAGAAGACCAGGCCGAAACTCAGGCTGTTTACCCAAACCCTAGTTCCCTTTTCCCGAAGATAACATTCACGGTAAGGAGCCTCACTGAAAATGATTCTGGAGTAGAGTTTAGCCTTAGGGTTAATGAAAGTTTCGAGCGGGTTTACTACAAGTATGCTGCTAGGGTGGACTGCTTTCCGGATGATATTACTATTAAGAAGGCTGGCGCTATAATTTCTGAAGGTGAGACACCGGAACGGGCTGGGATTCACAACGGAGCAAAGTTGTTTGTTGTCGGACGGGTAAGTAGAAATATGACAGCGAAGATCATGGTATCGTATTTGTAAGCTTAGGAGTCTTTATATATAATATATTATATAATATGGTTTCATATTTGTTAATTAGTTTATCAATTTATATAGAATATATTATTTATGGTAACATAGTTTAATATATAAAATATATTATTTATGTTGTGATATTATCTTAAATTTGTGTGATAATATCTGTAGTTTGTGTGATAATATAATAAGTTTTTGTGATATTATCTTAAGATTAATTTTTCCCAAACTTAAATTTGTGTGATAATACCTAGTTTTGATATTATCTTAAATTTGTGTGATAATACCTAGTTTTGATATTCAAGTCATGGTTTTTTTTTTACTAATGTACCAGAACTTTACTTTTTGTTACTAGAATGATGAGTCTAATATGGACGTTCGTACAAAAGTCATCTACCTTCGAGAGGTCCGAACCCGTCCAAGGTATAAGAAGGTCATAATCCGGGTGGATGCGCATCTTGAGAAGCTTTTTCAAATCTAGAGTGAGGAAGTTGATGTGAATCGTGACTACATAACAATGATCCATGAAGACAAGGAGGTTACTCCAATTCATACTGTTTGAGGTGTGGGTATTAGGAATGGCCACGAAGTGTTTTGTTTCTCCAACATCTGATCTGTGACCGAAGAGGGAAAAGGGAGATTGTTTTTGTCGTTGTCAAGACAAGTGAATTAATATTGATGATGAAGTTCCAGGTTGTTGTTTGTGATATAGTAGGTACTTTGGGCTTCCCATATGCTTGGCATTAGTTGATCTTTTGTAAGACTTTAAATACCCAGTTCAAGTGGGCATGATGATCAACTGTAATGAATCTTGTAATATATTTGGTTGTTGGAATGAATGTTGTGATATATTTGGTTGTTGGGAATGAATGTTATATTAATCAAACAAGTGCACATAGTCACTGATGCATTTGTATTGACCGACGTTATAGTATTCACAAAGTTAAAATTGGGCTAATTATCTAATATTGTCTAACTGTCTTATTCAGGGGTTAGTAGTAATTGGCCATGCATTTGAAAATTGATACTCAAAATGCCATTCCTAACAAAACAAAATGACATTCGCCTCTAATTGACTAATCACTATATATCTTTACATTGTATATGGCAACAAGTTATACATTTTACAAACCCATCTTTTTGGGTCTAAGGTATGTGGTAGCTTGTCGCGACCCTGGCATAGCAATTTTTTGGTTTTCTTTATGACGTTTTTCCCTCTCTTTCGCCTTCCTTTTTTTCTCTGCATATTCTTGTTCTTTTCTCAAACTCTCCATTCTTCCTCCATAGCTGTCTTCTCTTCTTTCTGTTTCTTCTTATGCTCCAACAATGATGTATCTGAGACTCTTTAACTGAGAAGAACATTGGCCCTAATTCTGATAACCGTTGAGGCTCCACAGCAGTGACACACTGCAAGAACTCTTTTGAGGTCAAAAGCAGCTCGTGATAAACAACATACTCTGGCGTGTACCATTCCTTGTATTAACATAAAGAGCACTGGTTGGATGTAGATGGCATGGTATGCCATTCCTTGTATTAACATACTCACCAATCCCCTTCTGCTTTGCAGAGTTCTAGAAATACGCAGAACATATGGCTTGTCTAACCACATCCCAGTCAGGAGATGATGTAAAGGTTATCTTCAGTTGTTTCAGAATATCCATAAGTTGTGATCTAGCCTTGCGTAAAGCTTTAACCTGCAGAAAATGATCATTGCACCAATCTCCTCGATAGTCATTGCTTTTCCATTGCTGGTACACATTGAGAAGTGTCAACTTTTACCTAAGCTGCATCACTCTCCTCTTCCCTGTCTTTAGGACGGAAAAATACTTTAGGTACTGAAAGCATGGAAACAATAGTTAGCACCTCATCAAGGCATTCTAGCTTTTCACCCAGCAGTAGCATCTTTGCCAGTGGCAGGTCTAATGGAAATTCCACCATTTTCCAACCAAGCTCTGCCAGGCTCCCAACATTGTTAAGGGCACCTAGCACCCACAACTGATACATGGAGTTGAGGATGTTCTCTTGTGGAGGCGGGTCCATGAATTCAAAGTCTAGCAAGTTCTCAATTTTAAGAGATTTCAAAAGCAAAACTACATTACCAAGATTTGTCCTCTAAATCTCAGGTACAGGACTATGAAGCATCTCATTCAGATATGCACTTTCTGTACAAAGTCGGTAGCAAGTGCCAGGACTAGTCCTACCAGCACGTCCAGCACGCTTGTCAGCCGCAGCACGACTCACTGGAAAAACTTGAAGAGCATCCATACCATCTTTTGATTGTAGACCTTCATTTTATTACGTACTTCTAAATAAGACAATACGTACTTCTAAACCTATCAATCCTACCACAACAACTACATTACCAACTGTTTTATTACTACTACCAAACCAGAACTAACTTTAATTCCAGGGGTACAACTCTATTGTTTTCTCCCTCGGTGTGCCTACTACCTGCAATCAATTCATTCCAAAAATTCATTTCACAGATTCATATTAATGAGATTCATATTATTGTATATTGAGTTATACCTTATTACTCAACACAAATCCATCCTTAGTATTAATTCACATTACTACCAGCATTAACATCTATCTACAGAACATACACAGTATTAAGCAAACTATAAAGTACATACCACATTCTTTGGTACATCACAAAATGTACGCTTACAATTTAAACAATTCAACCAATTTCAATTACGGAAATTAAACAATCCTGTAAATTGCTCATCTATCAACATACACCTCTACCAGAAATAATTCAACCAATTTCAATTACGGAAATTAAACCAGTTCACACTTTCGTAATTCAGTAGTTCACTTCATTTTTTGCAAATTATCCGACATTTCAGCAAATTATACCGCGTTCCAACAAACAAATCACCTAATTTGAAGCAAGAGGTTGATGAAGGCATTTTTTCCACCTTTTTCATGTATCCACTGTAAACCCTAGTCAGATCTACAACACTTCAAACCCAAATTCAAATTTAAAGTTACCTTTTTCGATTAACACTAAATATGAGTTGCCGAAATTCCTCCGCTTTACGATCTCCGATCTCCAACGACCTGCAAAATGTTCGGCTCCTCTCCATTTCTTCGATTTCTGTAATTTTACTGCTGTTAATCTTGACGAAATTCCTCTGCTTTACAATATCTGATCTCCAACCTGCATGTATGTTCGATTTCGTGTAATCCCTCCTTCTCCGTTCTCCTCGATTTCGTTTTTCTGAAAAATTCTAATTTCGTTTTTTTTAATTCTAATTACATCTTCTCTAATTCTACTGCTAGTAATTCTACTGCTGTTATCTTAGTTAACTCCGTCCACCAAGTCAGCCTACGTGGAAAGAGTTGGCAAGCATCTTTGTACACATCACATGAAAGCATACCCCTAAAAAGACTATACTGCCCCCAAGAGAAACAAAGTTGTTAATCAATATGAGAAACTTGGATTTTGCCTTAGTTTTGTTTCGGGGGTTTTTGGAATCCCTCGGGATAGTTACAATTCTGGGAATGCGCGTCTGACGTCTGTACCTGCAAAACCACGAAACTCCGGTTGGGGGGAGTCGCCTCCGACGATCAAGTTAGTATGTCTCCGGATGCAGAAAAGTGTGGAAATTAAATGGGTTTTTTTCTCTCTGATTCAGAGAGATTTTGCAATTAATATTGCTCGGTTTGTGTTTTTATTTTTCTAAATGTGTAATAAATGAGGAGTTTCCTCTATTTTATAACAGATGAAGATCTGCTCCACCATTAGGATTACAATGCCACGTGTCAGCATCCGATTGGATACCATTGGGCCTTTGAAGGGCTGCCACGTGTTAGCGCAGTATTGGGCCACGTGGCATGGGGGGGTTTACCCTAAACATTTGCCCCTCACAGGTGTGACGTGGCTTGCCACGTGGCGTCTGTGACACGTGTCACATTCCGGGAAGGTGACGGTTCGTCTCCTTCCCTCTTTTTATTTTATTTTTTTTCTTTTTTTAAATTCGAATTTGGATTCGTATTTGAATTGGAGGGGGAGGTGACGGTTCACCTTCTGCCCCCTCCTATAAATTAGAGACCACCTTCTTGTTGGGTTTCGTAGTGACCCACACTACGCGGATTGAAACCCGCCAAGACCCGCCCCCATAATAAAAGCAATTAACAAGCAAAACATAATTTAAGGCACAAGAAAGGATAAAAGATTATACCTTTTGTTTCGGGGTTTTCTGATGTCCTGCGGGAGAGTTACAATTCCGAGACTGGAACCGGACGCCTGTACCTGCAAAATAACGGAGACTCCTGGTGGTGGGAGCTCCGCCTCCAACGGTCAAGTTAGTACTTGATTAAGGAGTAATTAATGCGGAAATTAAAGTGATTGGGTCTCTCTAGGTGAGAGTGTTTAATGTAGGTAATCTGCTTTGTTAGCGAGATCAGCCGGTTATTACTGTGTGTAATTAATGTGTTTTTTTCGTTCTCCCCCTTAATGAGGATTAAGGGAGGTATTTATAACCTTGGGAAACGTGCCCATCCTAGGTTTAGGTTAACCTAGGGCCGATTGGGCTTCCCTCGGAAGTTGGGCCTGGGTGGCCGGTTTCTCCATTAGGCATGGAGTATGCCACATGTCATGACATAATAGGTCCAAGGTGGACGAATAAGCGCGTGCCACGTGGCAAGGCCTGACAGTTCCAACTGGAGGACACTTGGCAGGTCCTGATTGGCCCACGTGGCGCATTCCGATTGGTGGGAGCAAAATCCCCTAATCATTTGCCCCTCACAGGTGGCACGTGACTGGTCACGTGTTACCTGTGACAGGTGTAGCACTGTAACAGGCGACGACCTTCTACAGGTGTCAGTCGGCGAAAGGACGAGAGATTTTCCCGCCCAAATTTTGAATTCTGAAAGTGACCCTTCGCCTTCTTACTTCGCCTATATAAGGGAGGATTGTCTTGAGTCATTTTCACACTTGAGAACTTTGAGAAAGAACATTCGGACCCCTGAACTTGCTCTGACATTTTGGACCTTTTCTGCCTACCGCCTGTTCTGACAAGCCGACTGCACAGGATTTTCAGCACTTCATCAATCGTCACTCGTTCAGGTAACTGTCGGTTCTCTTACTCTTAATTTTCTTTTTATTTTTTGAAATGGCACCACGGAAGCACACGACACGACCTAGGTTAGTGATCAGCCGGTCACCGGGGACGGCTGAATCTAGGACTAGGAGTGCCGCCTGCCCTTTTCCGGACCCATCTTTGCCCTTTATACAAAGTCCGACTGTATCTGTGTCTATGCAGAGCAGGATGGCCAGAACGAAAAAGACTGCTAGGATCTCAAATTCAGACGGCTCCTCCCACAGGGTGCCGCTTAGTGAAACATCTGACCAGGCGCCAGATGTGGAAGTGAAACAAGGCGGCCTGAAAGCCGGCAATTCTGTGGGAGGGGTCATAGTGACCCCTTCCCATTTAACAGTTAACAATTCTGCTCCTTTTCAAAGAGAGGAGGCAGGCCCCTCCGGGAGAGGGGAGGAGTCGTCCTCTTCGGACTCGTCAGAGGACGATTCCGAGTCAAGCTCTTCTGGCCATGCTTTGGACACAGAAGAGAAAAACAGCCGCCTGCAAGAGGCGAGACTTTCTCACGCAGTTGAGAAGGGGGACAATTGGGCGGAGCCATCCGCCTCTTACCGAGAGCTAAATACCCCCTATTACTGCACGGTACCTCAGGGCCGGATCACAGCCATGCAAGAGAAAGTGGAGAGCTTTATTGCAAACCACACCATGGGCCCCGACTTTCTAGTGTTTGTGCCGGATCCAAAAGACACAGTCGTCTGGCCGTCTTGTACCAGTTATGATAGCGCCTGCTTTGGCTGCTGTGAGGCGGCCATCAAGGCAGGGCTGCGCTTCCCATTACATCCAGCTGTTTAGCGGATCTTGGATGGGTATGAGTTGGGGTTATGGCAGTTAGCCCCAAACTCTTGGGTCAACGTACTCGGCTATGTGGCCGGGTGCGAACTGCACGGGGTGGAGCCGAGCTTCGAGGCTTTCGCCCATATGAACTATCTCAGCCGGACCCCTAAGACAGGCGGTACCGGCTGGTATCAATTGACAAGCCACAGGGGCTACCTCATGACGAGAGGTAAAGCAAACAAGTGGAAGGACTGGCGGAGCACCTTCCTTATCATTGAGAGTTCAGACACTGAGCTGAACAAGCGCTTCAATAGGTGGAACAGGAATCCGCTCCTTCTTGCAGGCGGCCGTAGCATGCCGCCTGTTCCCCCCAAGGCTAAGAAAGAGATCCTTGATAAAGGACTCTTTAAAGTAGAGTCGAGGGTCGACTCTACTTTAGGGGTACGAGAGCAAGTACCCCTGCACTGCGTCCCGAGCTTCAAATGGCTCTACGACGAGTACTTTTTGGCCGCCTGTGGCCTCAGCAGTCGGTGCTCAAGAGGTAGTCGGCTTGTCGAATACTCTTTTGTTCCATACATTTCTTGTTATGACTTTTATTAACTTTGCTGTTTGTTTTCGCAGCTGACGCCATGAGCAAAATCACCGCCTCCAAGACTGCGGCGGCCATGTTGCGGGCCTCCATCATGCAACAAGCTTCAACCGACTCCCCCAAGAAGGGAGCACCCTTGGTGAGCTCCGAACCTTTCACCCTCTTTTTGGAGTTGTGTTTATGCATATACTGACTTTTTTCTTCTTTTTTAGACGGGTGCTCCAAGAGCGTCATCTTCCCAACAGCCGGACCCCAAGGCCCGGAGGACGACTGTTGCGAGCTCTCCTGGTTCAGCCAGGAAACAGGTGGCGGCTGAGAAACAGCCGGCCACTTCTTCTAAAACTCCAACTGGGCCGCCTAGAAATATGAAGTTGTCCTTGTAAATTTTAGACTTGCTCCCTTTTTTACTAGGTCTAATCCGTTTGTTTATGCTTGATGCAGCCGGCCCTCAGGAGCCTGACTTGGTAGAGATGGCCAAGTCTATTATCAGGGCAGTTCCTCCAGCTGAAAGGGAGGCGGTCAGGGGTGTCGGCACCCTTGACCTAGACGGGATTGCAGGGGTCCTTGCTGAGGTATACTTAGCATATTTTTGAGTATTTGAATTTCTGGACGCCTGTTTTCTTTTTGTTTGGAAACTGACGCCCATTCCTTTGTACTTAGGCCCTGCTCCGAGTGAACGACCTTCGCAAGCCGCTTGACCGGAAGAACAAAGAGGTAAAGGCTGCAAAAGCTATGGCCGCCTCTGACTGTGATAAGGCAATGTTTCAAATTGCCCAAAATGAAGTTCTAACCATTGATATTCTTTATTATCAGGCGCAGGCTACCGCCGCTGTTCGGGCTCAGTTAGAGGCGGCCCAGAAGAGGAATGGCGAGCTGGAGGCGACCATCACCAATCTCAAGGCCGAGCTTAAACCTCTTCGCCTAAAAATGTACTCATACGAAGCCTTGGAGAAATCCTTGGCCAACGTAAAGGAACGCCTGGTGACCCAGGAGAAGAGTCTTACTCAAGAGCTCTCGGAAAAGGCCGAGCAAGAGAAGAAAGAGTTGGTCCGGGAGATGATGGAAGACTCCGCTCAAATCCAGCGCATGACTTGGGGCCGCCTCTTCCCTAATGCCGACTTTGCCTCATGGGAAAAAACGTACCGCCAGTGTTCTGATACATATAATCAAGAGATCCTGGCGGCTGCTGAGGAAGAGGCGTTGGAGGAAGCGTTGGAGGAGGAGGAGCCGGTAGTGGCGCTTGTGCCGCTTGGGGGTAAGGCATCAAAAAAGGATGCAGCTGAAGCCGAGTCCAGCAAGAAGAGTGCTGACCAGGCGGCAGCTGCTAATATTGAAGATCTGCCCCCTTCTTAAGCTTTATGTATTCTTTCCACGGCATGCGTGCCGTTTGTTTTGTATTTACCCGGCCAGGGGGCCGGGACTTTGAATATTTTTCCGGTCTTTAATGACCGGCTTCTTTTTAATGAATTTTTGTTTTGCTTTAAATTTGTCTAAGTATTCCATATCTAATATCCAATTGTTCACTAGACCGACTGTTTTACATGGCCGATAGTTGCAGACAGGTACGGATAGTTAGTCACGCCGCCTATGCCCCTGGACGACTGGTTGTCTGTTTCCAGGATAGACGATCAGTCGGCCATTTATCCAATCGGTATTCGAACTATTTTAAGGTCTGGATCCTTTTTAGGCAGGCGGTCCTGTCATTTGTAAATTTAACCAAGTAGGAAAGTGGTCTAACCAAGTAAACATGAGTGTTACCTAGTCGCCAAGGAACTGAGTAGTAGAGATAACAAGCGGCGGGTACCGGTTGTTTCCCTTTATTCGCCAATATTTGTTGGCTTTTAACTCATAATTTGTTAACCTAGCAGGAGTAGTGGTTGAGAGCCCCTGTTTGCTAAAAACAGGCGGACGTCTCATACCTTTTAGGCTCCATACTAAGTTTGAGGGAGTGTATAAGTTAACATAGGAGTTACTTAGTCTCCGTCACACTCTAGATTGAGTAGTAGAGGTACCAGGCGGCGGAAGCCGGCTGATCCCCTTGATTCGCCAATGTTTGTTGGCTATTAACTCAATAGGTTACCTAGTAGGAATAGGGGTTTGAGTGCCACTGTTTGCCAAAAAACAGGCGGTCTACTCAAACCTTTTAAGTTCCATACCAAGTTTGAGGGAGTGACTATGAGTTAACGTTGGTGTTACTCAGTCGCCGTCACTCTTGCTTGAGTAGTAGCGGTACCAGGCGGCGGAGGCCGGCTAGACCCCTTGATTCGCC
This sequence comes from Chenopodium quinoa, assembly GCF_001683475.1. NCBI lineage: Eukaryota > Viridiplantae > Streptophyta > Magnoliopsida > Caryophyllales > Amaranthaceae > Chenopodium > Chenopodium quinoa. The sequence continues at coordinate 187,458 of NW_018742569.1, read as the reverse complement.
AATGTTTGTTGGCTATTAACTCAAGAGGTACCCCCTGCATTTATCCCAAGTAATACAGGCGGTCATCTGACTCAGATGTCAACTGCTACCACTGGTTTGGTTAGTGATAGAGTTATCCTTGTCTCAAAAACGGCTACGTGGTTGCCCTTGGGGACAGTCGTATAGGTGCCGTGTAATTAGTTTATAGAGCAATGTTCCACCCAAAAGGGAGCTGCTCTCTGCGACGAATTTCATCCGGAGGGATGCCGCCGGACGCCTGCTATGATGTTGGGACAGGTCGTATTAGTTTTGTAGATTTGATCAGTTGGCTTGGCGCCTGGTCTGATCATTCGGCCTGTGGCCTTGGTTAGTTCTTGGTGAACGTAGGTGCTAAGTAAGAGGAGGGTAGCCGCCTGTTAGGCACAGGGTCGGCCAGGCCCTAATCTTTTTAGCTAAGTATTAGGGGGGTGGCTATGTGTTTGGAACTAGTCGGCCATCTTCTTATGGAGAGTAGCCGACTATATGTCAAGACGACATGCCCCTATTGTGAGTAAAATACTCAATGGAGAGTAGCCGACTGTAAAGGTACAGACGGCATGCCCCTCTGAAGAGTGTAAAAATACTCAATGGAGTGTAGCCGACTGTAAAGGTACAGACGGCATGCCCCTCTGAAAATAGAGTAAAAATTAAACATGGAGAGTAGCCGACTATTTGTTAGTAGGCGTGCCCCTCTTAGTACAAAATTGAATAGTAAGTGCAAACTTTTTATTAAGTAGCTCTTGACTATTTACATCATTCAAAAGAAATATTTCTTGAGATTATCTACATTCCAAGTTCGAGGCAACGGTTGTCCGTCTGGTGTTTCCAGACGGTAGGTACCGTCCCTGACTTCCTCACAGATTCGGTAGGGTCCTTCCCAGTTGGGAGTTAGTTTGCCAAACTCATTATCCCTACCAACTGCTTTCATTTTTCTAAGTACAAAGTCCCCTACTTTGAGTGGACGCCTGTGTACTTTTTTGTTGTATGATCTAGTCATTCTCAGGCGATAGATTTCATGGCTCAAGACAGCATTGCCCCTCTTTTCAGGAAGTGAGTCTAATTCCAGGCGCATGGCTTCCTAGTTTGCCTCTTCGTCATATAGCATTACTCGAAGAGTCGGCTCATAGTGTTCTATTTGAAGAACAGCTTCCGCACCGTAAGTTAGGAGGAATGGAGTTTCTCCAGTCGCCCCTTTTTCAGTCGTCCTAATGGCCCAGAGAACATGTGGTAGTTCATCCGCCCATAGGCCGCCTGCTCTTTCAATCTTTTTCTTGAGACCGTCCGAGATGATTTTATTAAAGGCTTCTACCTGGCCGTTTGCTTGTGGACGGCCGACAGATGCAAAGTAGTTTGCAATTCCTTGGTCACCCAACTAGCTTTTGAGAACAGGCGTCTCAAATTGGGGACCATTATCAAAAACCATAGACATGGGAACCCCGAACCGAGTGATGACATTTTTCCAAATGAATGAAATTACATCTTTCGTCTTGATTCCCTTTACAGCCTCCGCCTCTACCCATTTAGTGAAGTAGTCGACGGCAACAAGTATGTACCTCCTTTCGCCTGTAGCAGGCGTATATGGACCCAGAATGTCCATGCCCCACTTAGCAAACGGTAGTGGGCTATGAATGGTAGTGAGGTCAGTAGCCGGACGGTGAATTAGTTTGCCAAACCTTTGGCACTTGTCACATTTTTTCACCATCTCCATTGCATCTGCTTCCAAAGTAGGCCAAAAGTAGCCCTGCCGCCTTGCCCTTTGAGCAAGCGTCCTACCGCCTATATGAGAAGCACAGTAACCAGAGTGAAGATCGTCTAGTATCTCTCGTCCCTTTTCTGGAGTAACACACTTTAAGAATGGTTGAAGGTACCCCCTTTTGTGAAGTTCTCCCTTGATCATTTCAAAACAGGTGGCTCGTTTTTTCAGTGCTGCCGCCTGTAGAGGATCATCCGGCAGTGTACCGTTTGTCAGATATGCCCTGATTGAATCCATCCAGGTTGAGCTTCTGTCTAGGATTCCAATAGGGTTTTCCTCGATGCTTCTCTTCTCCATTACTTCCCAAAAAACAGTTCGAGGAGTATCAGAGGAGGCGGATGATGCTAATTTTGACAGTGCATCCGCCTGGTTGTTTTCTGATCTCGGCACTTGGATCAGATGGAAATCCTCAAGGGAGCCGACTGCTTGTCGGACCGCCTGTAAATACTTGATCATGGCCGGATGGGTTGCTTCGTATTCGCCATTGTACTGACTCACTATCAATTGTGAATCGGAACAGGCGTCTATTTTACTTGCCCCTGCCGCCTTGCACATGCGGATCCCGGCTAGTAAAGCTTCATATTCTGCCTCATTGTTTGAAGCCTGAAAACTGAAGCGTAGAGCATACTCGTACCTGTCGCCCTCTGGCGATTGACATATGACGCCTGCTCCACAACCATTTGAAGTAGAGCTTCCGTCCACATATACGTTCCATACTTGGTCTGGAACTTGAGAGTCAGGAGGACGAGTCATCTCTACAATAAAGTCAGCAAAGGCTTGCCCCTTCACTGCTTTTCTAGGCTCGAAAGTAACTTCGAGGCTCTGTATTTCTATGGCCCATTTGATCATTCGGCCTGATGACTCCATGATGGTAAGTGGCCGCTTGATAGGCTGGTCTGTATACACGACGACTACATGTGCCAAAAAGTAGGGCTTCAATTTTTTAACAGCCATGAAGAGTGCAAGACCAAATTTCTCCACTAGGGGATACCTCAACTCGGCATTTTTCAGTACGTGACTGACAAAGTAGATCGGGAGCTGTCAGCCGTCTCTTTCAGCAAGGAGAACAGCGCTTAACGCATGATCAGAGACGGCCAGGTACATGTAGAGTACTTCTTTGGGCAAAGGGCTGACCAGCCTCGGCAAGGAATGCAAGTGAACTTTCAATTTCTGGAAAGCGGCCTCAGCATCCGGCCCCCATTCAAACCTTGCCTTTTTCTTAATTGCCTGGAAAAAGTATAGGCATTTGTCGCCTGATCGGCTTAGAAATCTTCCCAAGGCCGCCAGACAACCTGTTAACTTCTGAACCTCTCGGATGGTACGAGGCGACTGCATGTCAATGACCGCCTGCACCTTCTCAGGGTTCGCCTCTATTTCTCTCTGATTGATAAGGAATCCGAGAAATTTCCCAGACTCAACTCCAAATACACATTTCTTGGGATTGAGCATGACATGGTGCCGCCTGAGTGTGGCGAAAGTTTCTCGGAGGTCCGACAAATGATCTTTCTGAAGTTTAGTCTTGACAATCTTATCATCAATGTATGCCTCGACGTTTCTCCCAATCTGATCAAAGAACACAGTGTTTATCATTCGCTGGAAGGTAGCCGGGGCATTCTTAAGACCAAACGGCATGACCGTGTAACAGTATAACCCCTGATCAGTGACGAAGGCCGTCTTCTCCTGATCTTTCTTCCATAAAGGAATTTGATGGAAACCAGAATAGGCGTCCATAAAGCTCATCAAAGCATGGCCGGCTGTTGAGTCGACCAGGTTATCAATTTTAGGCAGAGGGTAACTGTCTTTGGGGCACGCCTTGTTTAAGTTTGTGTAGTCTACACACATTTGCCAGGTGCCATTCGGCTTTTTAACAAGCACCACATTTGCAACCCAGTCTGGGAAGTAACATTGTCGAATGAACCCTACATCAAGTAATTCTTAACTTCGGCGGCTGCTGCTTGACTTCTTTCTTCGCCATGGTTCCGCTTCTTTTGCCGTACCGGCTTCTTTTTCGGATCCACGGCCAGTTTATGTACCGCCAGATCAGGACTAATGCCTGGCATTTCATGGACTTCGAATGCAAAGATGTCCTTGTATTCTTTCAATAGTTTGTGAAAGTCATCACCAAGGTCTCTCAGAGCAGTCGTCCCAACTTTGACTGTTCGGTCAGGACGTGAGTCGTCTAAGATAAGGTCCGCATGCTCACCAGCCGGCTGAGGGCGGAACTCATCCGACCGCTCCTCTGCCAATGATTGCTATTTTCTTTCTTTTCTTGCGGCCCCTGTCTGGGATTCCTTTCTCTTCTTGCCGCCTACTTCTTGAACAGGCGCACTCTCCTTTACATTGTCAAGGTCTGTTTTTTCACCGCTTGACCCAGTGTCCATAACAGTGGGCTTGACATCCGAGAGATAGCACTCTCGGGCCATCCTCTGATCTCCCCTTAGGGAGCCGACTGTTCCATTATCCCTCTCAAACTTGAGCAACATAAGAGATGGGATTATAACAGCCTTGAAATTATTCAGGGTTGGTCGACCCAGAATCATGTTGTAGGCCGAGAGTTCTTCTACTACCAGGAACCGGACTACCATGTGTCGTCCTTCCCCTTTTTCGCCCAGGCGGATGGGTAAATCCACTCGTCCCAGTGGGTGGACGACTCCTCCTCCAAACCCTACTAAAGGGTGGGAGGCCGGATGTATGCAATCAGTCTAATATTTTAGTTTCGACAGACATTTGCTACTGATGAGATCTGAGGAGCTTCCGGTATCTATGAGGATTCGGCCAACTCTCTGGTTGGCCACTTTACATTCAATAACGATAGGGTCGTCATGCGGCCCTCTTACCCCTCCTAGATCTTCTTCAGTGATGACAATCTCAGGAAATGAATATTTGGACGACCGTTCTTGGTGAACGGAATTTACATCTAACCGCCTGATATTGTCTTTGTTGCCCCTAATAGTGGGGCCGCCTCCTGAGAAGCCGCCTGCAATGGTGTAGACGACTGCATCATCTGTATCGGAGCTGTCGGCCTGTTGATTCTTTTTGGCCGACTGCTTTTTTGAGGAAGTGTTCCCCGTAGATTTCTTGACATAAGTGTCAAGATCACCTTGCTCAGCCAGGCGGTCCAGATACCGCATGAGACTGATGCAGTCATTGGTGTGATGACCAACATCATCATGATAAGCACATAATTTATCTTGGTTCCGGTTGTTTGCAGAACCCTTCATGGGGACCGGCTTCTCAATTGAGATCCGTCCCTTGATTTCTTTTAGGATAAACTGGTTATCTTTGTTAAACGCATACTTTGGGGAGTATGGTTTGAATTCTTTTTTCTTTTTCTGGGCCGGCTGTTTAGAGGAATCAGCCGCCCAAACCTCTTTTCTCTTCTCATCTTTGTTTGACGACTATTTCTGTCGTCCTTCTCTTTTGTCGAACCTTTTCCCGTCCGACTGTTTTACCGTACAAAGATCAGTCGCCTGTATATAGGCTTCTGCTTCAATCAAGGCCTCCTGAAGAGTCGCCACCCTCTTTCGAACCAAATCAAATTTGAAGGTAGACCCGGATCCGGTAACCCTTGAATCTGTATTCTCATCAGGTTAAACCGTCTGATGTAAGAACGAAGCCCCTCCTTCTCGCCCTGCTGAATTGTTCCTAAATCAAGGGTCGTTTTCTTCGCAGGGATGTTCATAGCGAAGTTGGAGGTGAATAAGTAAGCAAGCGTCCTGAAGCTATTTACACAACCAGTCGGCAGGTTGCCGAACCATTGTTGTGCAATTCCTTTGAGAGTCGCTGGGAAACACTTGCACCAAGTGGGATCATCCAACCCTTGAAGGTACATCAGGTTGGTGAATGCCATCAGATGGTCTTCTGGGTTAGTAGTGCCGTCATAGGCGCCTACTAGTACATTTTTCACTTTGGCCGGCTGAGCGGCTTCAGTAATTTCCTTGGAGAAGGCCGACGGCTGTTCACCAAGTCTAAGCAACCGTAGCTGCCAGTCCATAGGTTGGACGTTTTTTGCTGCAGGTCCACCAAACGGAGGTGGCTGCAAAAAATAATGTTGTTGCGGCACAAATGGTAAGTTTGGTACCGCCTGGTCGCTATGAAAGCCGGACTAACGGGAGGTGCCGCCTGATTGACTCTCATGATACGACTGAGTATGCCTCATCGAGGCATTTCGCAGACTGTCTTGAAAGTTTGAAGTAGAGGCCGACTCTGACAATCGGTCACTCTTCTTCTGCTCTAGCAGTAGCCGAGCGTCTGTGAATGTTTGCTTCGACCCGTCCGCCTGAATATGACGAACATGTTTCCTATTTCCTGTAGGAAAACAGAATTTTGTGAAATCAAGGGCAGGTGGCTCCCGCTTCCTAGATTTAGGATGAGGAGTCGCCTCTCGCCCTTGAACTGGCTTCCTTTTCAGTGAAGTGGATGGTTTCTTAGCCTACTGCTCCTTGACTGGAGCAGGCGGCTTCTTGTTGATCAACTCTTGAATCTCTCCCTTGAAGTTCCTCATGAAGGTCATGAGTTCATTCCTTGTGATGGGAGCAGACCCATCAGTCGGCTGTTGCCGAACAGGCGGTGCGCCTGCTGGCTCACTTCCAGTTTGAAGATGTTCCCGTTCCCTCCTTTCGGTATGACGGGTACGTCGGGCCCTTAGGGTCCCGTCTGAAGCTGTGTGAGCTTCAACTTCAAATTCACTCTCGGTATCATGGTCCGACTGAACTTGAGGGTTGTCTAGGGGACGCCTCTCTTCAGGAGTCGGTACAGACTTGGATGCCATCTCAGAAGTACTCTCCCCACAGACGGCGCCAAATGTTTCGGGGTTTTCTGATGTCCTGCGGGAGAGTTACAATTCCGAGACTAGAACCGGACGCCTGTACTTGCAAAATAACGGAGACTCCTGGTGGTGGGAGCTCCGCCTCCAACGGTCAAGTTAGTACTTGATTAAGGAGTAATTAATGCAGAAATTAAAGTGATTTGGTCTCTCTAGGTGAGAGTGTTTAATGTAGGTAATCTGCTTTGTTAGCGAGATCAGCTGGTTATTACTGTGTGTAATTAATGTGTTTTTTTCATTCTCCCCCTTAATGAGGATTAAGGGAGGTATTTATAACCTTGGGAAACGTGCCCATCCTAGGTTTAGGTTAACCTAGGGCCAATTGGGCTTCCCTCGGAAGTTGGGCCTGGGTGGCCGGTTTCTCCATTAGGCATGGAGTATGCCACATGTCATGACATAATAGGTCCAAGGTGGACGAATAAGCGCGTGCCACGTGGCAAGCCCTGACAGTTCCAACTGGGGGACACTTGGCAGGTCCTGATTGGCCCACGTGGCGCATTCCGATTGGTGGGAGCAAAATCCCCTAATCACCTTTGATGTGTGCTTCGCTCGCAAATTGAGCTTTTACTTCGAAAGCTCGAGCGTCACAAGTGTGAACGCCTCCAATGGCTCGTACCCACAAACCCGACCCGAACGGTCCAAGTCCCGAAGGTTAGTCGGGACCCGACCAATAAAAACTGGAGTTTTACGAACTTAGAGGTTTTCTCACCTTAAGGGAGATGCCTCATTGAGTTCTAATCAAGTGTATTCCCATATTCCCAACACTTGGGTATTTATAAGGGAATGCTACTTGATTTTCCATTCTCCCACCAATGTGGGAGAATTTGCATTTCAATCATAAAATGACAAGCAATAGATAATCAACAAGTGTCACATGGTGAGAAGAGGTTAGGTGAGGACCACTAATGGAGGGTACTATCCCACCTTGCTCCCCAAGGCTATGAACAAGCATTGGTCCCCACCAACACTCAAGGTCACCCACGCATAGCTGGCAGCTAGCTTGCCATGGCTGCCAAGGCTGCCCAGCTGGCGCCTGGCACCTTGGTTGGGCTAGCCAGCTAGCCCGCATGCGCATGCACTCAGCCAGCACACCACGCATGCAATGCGGGCTGCTACAGCAGTGTAGAGCATGCTAGGCGCTGCCTGGCAGCTGATGCTTGTGCTAGGCACTGCCCAGCATACAAGCATGCTAGGCCATAGCATATAGCATGTTGCGATGCCCAGCACGCAAGCATGCACAACCACAACGCATAGCGTGCTTGCTGTGATGCGCGGCTGTGTGCAAGTGGCTGCTCGCTGCTTGCTGCTTGGTGCTGCTATGCGAAGGCATGCACGCAAGCAAGCAAGCACAGTGGCTGCTGCTGCGATGGCACGCAGGCACATGCACAGGGCTGCGATGGTGCTGCCATGCGCCTAGAGCTAGCGATGCACACACACACGCAAGCTCCTAGCTGTGCGATGGTGTGTAGTGCGCCTAGCATGCGCGGTGCGCCTAGCACACACATGGTGCATCTAGCACGCATAATGCACGCTAGCTCGAGCTAGCCTAACGTCCACTTGGCTAGGCCATTGTGATGCTACGGCTACGCTCGAACTTAATGATTTTTTCCGCCTCGTCAAATTCCAAATTCGACTCGACTTGCGACGCTCGATCTCGACGCTCTTAGCTCGATATCCGACGTCTTTGTTGTTAAAACTTCGACGACTCATCAAATCCTTCAGATTGATTCGTCGTCTCGGATTGGATGTTCGATTGGGTTCGACCCAAAGGGTTCAGTCAAGATCAGGCTGTAATATTAATTGTACATTAATATTACTGATTGGAAGCGACCTCCACCTAGACATTTCGATCACTTGACCTTACTGAAGAATTAGCTTTCCGATAATTCTGAACCCTCTATGGGAATAATACACTTGTTGGAAGGACACCATTCCTTTCAATCTCCCACTTGTCCTTCCGGACAAGTGTGCGTATAGTGTATAGCCCATTTCCTATGTTGCTTAATGTCTCTTCGTGAACTATAAGGTAAGATTCATTGTCATCCTTATTACGGTCAAAAGAGTTTCTCGATCTTTGAGTTCGACAGTCAATAAACAAATAATTTCTAAAATCTATTTGAGCACGACCATGCATTTTCACGGTCTCGCTTTTCGAGCGGCCTTATAAACAACAAAGACATATTCCCTATTGTTAATAGGGGGACATTCCCAGTCTCGTACTGTAAGCTTCCCTTACTAAGAGGACCTAGCCGCCTGAGTGTTGCCGTTATAATCCCCAGTTACGGCAGACGTTTGACAACATCAAAACGACTAGTACTCAAACAAGAGAACTTCAACAATACTCATGGTTGAGGAAAGAGGTTCCAATAGTTATAATGAGATATGTACTTATGACAATTTTGAATCTCTTAAAGTACTCTCATAGGTCGATCCGGTGCAGTTCCAAACTAGCACCTGTGCAAATGATTTATGACTTCTATGTCCTTGCAGCACAAGAAACGGTGATGTAAATCATACTACACACTAATCTCCAGTGGTCATTAATCGTCCATCGCTTAAATGACCTCGATTAGGGATAATTTTTTATTTAAATATTTAATGTTCACTTAACAGGTGCTTCTTTATCCAAGACACGGTCTTGATACCCTGTTTTGAATATTTTCACAAATCGAATGGACTCATTATTTGATTCCAAACCATAATCAAATAGTTTGTGGAATTTTATTAGTGAAATTTTATTCCACCATGAAACTATTCAACGTTTCATCTTATGATAAATGGCTTTCTTCAAATGTTTCAAGTGTAGGGTTTCGTAGTGACCCGAAACTACGCGGACGGAAACCCACCAAGACCCACCCCTTAATTAAAACAATTAACAAGCATATTAAACTTAATCAAACAAGATTAAGAACAAGAATTATACCTTTGACGCGTGCTTCGCTCCCAAAGAGCTCTTACATCAAAATCCCGAAAAGACGAGATCTCCGACGGATCGTACCCTCGACCCGACCCGAGTGTCCTAAGTCTTGAAGTATAGTCAAGACCCAGACAAAATAATTATGAGTTTTACGAATCAAAGGTTTACTCTTTCTTAGAGTTGCCTTTTTAATTCCACTCAAGGTTGTTCATTTCCCAATACCCAAGCATGGTATTTATAGGGAAATGAACCCTTGGTTTTTCATCCTCCACCAATGTGGGGGTGTTGAAAATCAATCATTTATTTAATTTCCAAATTAAATAAATAATCAAGTTAACCATATTGCGACAAGTGGCATGTTCTCATGCAAAGGAGTGGTGGCCAAGGTTAGGTGGGGGACCATATGCCTTGCTTCCCAAGGCCTTGGTTTGGTCCCCACAACCTTGCACAAAATCGGGTTAAGGGAGGGCTAGCTGGCTGCCAGCTAGCGTGCCAGCTATGCTTAGTGCGAGGCACACACACACATAGGTGCGTTGTGCTTGGTGCGTGGCCTGCGATGGTACCCATGCACGCAAGGCCAGCGTTGTTTGCTAGCTCGCTGTGCTTGGTGCTGCCATGTGAAGGCACGCACATAAGCACACAGCAGCGTGCTGCTGGGCGATGGTGCACACGCACATGCACACACGCATGTGCCTAGCACTGCGATGGTGTTGTGCGTGGTGCTATGCTGATGCGATAGCCTGCCATATGCACCCAGGCACCCAACCTAGCACGCTGCGAGCTGCGATGGGCTGCGTGGTGCTTGTGGCGCTTGCGACGGCTTGCCATGCGCACCTAGGCACCCAGGTTAGCACGCTGCTAGCTGCGATGGGCTGCCTGGGTCTTGTGGTGCTTTGTGATAGGTTTCCATGTGCATGCCCAGGCTGCGATGGTGCGCCTTGATCTTGCGTTGGTGCGCCTAGCCATGCTAGGTGCATGCTAGCTCGAACTAGCCTAGCATCCACATGGTTAGACCATTGTGGTGCTACGGCTACACTCGTACTTGTCGTTTGTGATTTTGCGACGCTCGGTTTCGACGCCCTAGGCTCGATTTCCGACGTCTGTATTCGTAAAACTCTGCTGACTCATTCAATCCTTTTGGATTAATTCGTCGTCTCGGATCGGTGATTCGATTGGGTTCGACCCGAAGGGTTCAGTTAAGATTAAGATGTAACATCAATTGTACATTGATATTACTGATCGGAAGCGGCCTCCACCTAGGCATTCCGATCACTTGACCTTACTGTAGAATTAGCTCCGTAATAATTTTGAACCCTCTATCGGAAGAATACACTTGTTGAAAGGACACCATTCCTTTCAATCTCTCACTTTTCCTTCCGGACAAGTGTGCACATAATGTCACTTAATGTTTCTTTGTGAACTATAAGGTAAGATTCTTTGTCCTCCTTATTACGTTCAGAAGTGTTTCCCGATCTCCGAGTTCGACTGTCAATAAGCAGATGATTTCTAAAATCCATCTGAGCACGACCATGCATTTTCACAGTCTCGCTCTTCGAGCGGCCTTGTAAACAACAAAATACTTTTCCTTATTGTTAGTAGGGGAACAATCCATGTCTTGTATTGTAAGTTCTTCTTACTAAGAGGACATAGTCTCCTGAGTATTCCCGTTATGATCCCCAGTTATGGCAGACGTTTGGAAACATCAAAGAGTCTAGTACTCAAACAAGAAAACTTCACAGTACTCATGGTCGGAGGAAACAAGTTTCGATAATCATAATGAGAAATGTACTTATGACAAAATTTAAATTTTCTTAAAGTACTCTCATAGGTCTTATCCAGTACAGTTCCAAACTGTACCTGTGTAAATGATTTATGATCGTCACGTCCTCGCAGCACAAGAAATGGTGCTGTAAATCATACTATACACTAATCTATGGCGGTCATCAATCGTCCATCTGTTAGATGACCTCGATTAGGGATAATTTTTGATTTAATATTCAATATTCACTTAACAGGTGTTTCTTTATCCTAGACATGGTCTTGATACCCTGTTTTGAATATTTCCGTAAATCGAATGGACTCATTATTTAATTCTAAACAACAATTAAATAGTATTGGAGTGAATGATAATTTTGCACAAAATTAACTACTCCATTATGAATGGTTTTAATACAGTGTCTTACATTAAATATCCTATTTAATTAAAAGACATGTACAGGAAATTTCAAAGCCAGTCTCCAACATGCTTGATTCCCATTGCCTCAATGTGCTTGTTGTGTTTCACTTGAGGCAGCGGTTTAGTCAAAGGATCGGCTACATTATCATCTGTGCCGATCTTACAAATTCTGATTTCACCTTCGGATTTCCATTCCCTTATCATGTGAAATTGCCTTTGCTCGTGTTTGACCTTCTGGTGCTCTCTCGGCTCCCTGGCCTGAGCGATAGCTCCATTGTTGTCACAATAGAGGTCTATCGGCCCCTTGATTGAGGGTACAACACCAAGTTTTCTAATGAACTTGCAAATCCAAACAACTACCTTGGCAGCTTCTGAAGCGGCCAAGTACTCGGCTTCAGTTGTAGAGTCTGCAGTGGTGTTCTGCTTGACACTCTTCCAGCTAAACGCTCCTCCATTCAGATAGAATATGTACCCCGACTTTGACTTGAAGTCGTCTCTGTCAGTCTGGAAGCTAGTGTCGGTGTAACCTTTAACAACCAGTTCTTTGTGGCCTCCATACACCAGGAATTTATCCTTGTTCCTTTTTAGGTACTTAAGGATGTTCTTGGCCGCAGTCCAATGCGCCTCTGCTGGGTTCGATTGGTATCGACTCGTTGCACTCAAGGCATACGATACATCTGGCCTTGTACATATCATGTCATACATGATCGATCCGATTAGCGAAGCATATGGGATCTGATTCATTCTTTCTCGCTCAACTGGTGTCTGTGGACACTGTTTCTTGCTGAGAGTTACGCCATGGGACATGGGTAAATGCCCTCTTTTGGCATTCTTCATGTGGAATCGAGCCAGTACCTTATCAATGTAAGTACTCTGGCTTAATCCAATCATCCTCTTAGATCTATCCCTGTAGATCTTGATGCCCAATATGTATTGTGCCTCTCCTAAGTCCTTCATTAAAAAGCACTTTCCTAACTAGCCCTTTACGGACTCCAACAATTTTGTGTTGTTTCCAATGAGAAGTATGTCATCGACATACAGGAATAGGAATGCAATATCACTCCCACTGACCTTCTTGTATACACAATATTCATCTGGATTCTTGATAAAACCAAACTTGCTAATGGCTTCATCAAATCGCAGATTCCAACTTCAGCTGGCTTGCTTTAGTCCATAAATGGACTTCTTCAGCTTGCAAACCTTTCCAGCGTTGCCTGGATCGACAAAACCTTCTGGCTGTGTCATATACACAGTTTCTTCCAAAATTCCATTAAGGAAGGCGTTTTTGACATTCATTTGCCATATTTCGTAATCGTAATATGCAGCAGTCGCTAGGATGATCTGGACGGATTTTAGCATTGCAACTGGTGAAAAAGTTTCATCATAGTCAATCCTGTGGACTTCTCTATAACCTTTTGCCACCAGTCTAGCTTTGTATATTGATACATTTCCATCCTTGTCTGTCTTCACTTTGAAGATCCATTTCCAACCAATGGGTGTATAACCCTCGGGCAAATTCACCAAGTCCCAGACTTGATTTTCAGACATGGAGTCCATCTCGAATTTCATGGCCTCTTGCCATTTTGCAGAGTCGGGGCTCGTCATGGCTTGCTTGTATGTCGCCGGCACATCACCATCCATGACTAGGTAGTCCTGATCATCGGTAAAGACGATACCGAGGTATATGTCTGGTTGAGATCTTTGTCGTTGCGACCTACGAAGGGTAATCGGTTGAGCATTTTCATCGTCTGTTTAATTCCGACCAATCTTCTTAGATGCTTCTTAAGTATCTAGATTGTCAGTTTTGTCAGGTTGACATTGTTGCTCGTCCTCTCGTACTTCGTCGAGTTCGATTTTCCTCCCACTTGTCATTTTTAAAAGGTGACCCTTCTCTAAAAAGACACCATCACGAGCAACAAAAACTTTGTTCTTGGATTTATTGTAGAAATAATACCCTTTGGTTTCTTTTGGATAGCCCACAAAGAAACAATTATCCGATTTGGGGTGAAGTTTGTCCGAAATCAATCGCTTGACATATGCTTTGCATCCCCGAATCTTGAGAAAAGACAACCTATGAGGTTTCTTAGTCCATAATTCATATGGAGTCTTTTCAACAGCTTTTGACGGAGCTCTATTCAGTGTTAGTGCTGCAGTTTGTAGCGCATTTCCCTAGAAAGAGATAGGGAGTTCACTAAAGCCCATCATTGATCAAACCATTTCTAACAAGGTTCGATTCCTCCGTTCGGACACTCCGTTCCATTGAGGAGTTCCGGGAGGTGTCAACTCTGAAAGAATGCCATTTTCTTTGAAGTGATCGTCGAATTCATGGCTCAAATATTCGCCACCTCGATCTGATCGAAGTGCTTTAATTTTCTTGCCAAGTTGATTTTCAACTTCTTTCTGAAATTCTTTGAATTTCTCAAAGGATTCAGATTTATTCGACATTAAGTAGACATAGCCATATCTACTATAATCTTCGGTGAAAGTGATGAAATATCGTTAACCTTGTCTTGCGGGTGTGCTCATTGGTCCACATACATCCGTGTGTATTAGACCTAATAAGTCACTTGCCCTTTCTCCCAACTTGGAGAATGGTTGTTTTATCATCTTGCCTAATAAGCATCCTTCACAATTTTCAAACGACTCTAAGTCGAATGAGTCAAGAACACCTTGTTGAAAAAGTTTCTTGATGCGTTTGATGTTAATATGGCCAAGACGACAATGCCACAAGTAGGTTTGATTCGACTCGATAGTCTTAGCTAGTGGTATCAACTTTTGTCTAATCATATGTAAAAACATGCAATTTAATTGAACATAAATTTGTAAGACAAACTTGAAACAACTATTGTCAAAGTCTTACACTCAAAATTACTAGGTGTCCAACACCGTGGATCATAGTATGTTCAAGGGAATGATGAAAAACTAGAATTAGTTTAATTACATATCATAGACAAAATAGTGCATGCAAGCACGACCGAAAAACCATCTTCGTCGTCTTCTTGCTCTTGCACCAACACTTGATAAGCTTCTCACTTGGTCCCTGAAAAGGCAACATTAAGTGAGTCATACTTGGTATCCAATACCTTATGATAAGCTTAATTCACAAGTGTTTAGGAAGATACCTGAGGTAGTCGGAGTGATCCCCTCTTCCTTGAAGAGCATGCATTCTCTCTTGTAGTGGCCTTGCATGCCATAATGGAAGCATCTCATCTTTGCCTTGACCTTCTTGAACTCCTTCTTCTTAGCTCTCAAGGGCCTTTTGGTCATTCCATAGGCGGTGGCTTGGCTAAGAAGTTGCACCACCTCCTTGAGGGAGTGTGTCTCCTTTCCCGCAGCGATATGCACTCTAAGTGCATCATAACCCGAGTGGAGTGAAGCAAGCAAGATATGACCCGCCATCTCATCCTCTATCAAGGTTCCAAGATGCTGCATGTGTTTGAAGAGCCTAGTCATACCAAGCACATGAGATCGGAGGGGCATGTCGGGTCTCAATTTGGCATTGTAGACCTTGGTCCAAAGCCGTCGCCTTTCCTTAGCAAGACATCCCACGTTTGGTGGTTTTATCCTCATGTTTGAGAGTGACCAAGTCAAGTCAAACACGAGTCCATCAAAGTTTCCATTGTCACTCTTGGTGACTCTTACATTGACAACGTCCTCAAGTGCTTTGAGGAACATGTCCGGAAGGTAGGAGGAAAGAGTTTCCTTCCAATATTCCGGGATGGAATTTGCCATGAGTCGTGAGACCCTTTTGCAATTGGAAGACCATTCTTCATGGCAAAGAAGCTTAGAATGGGAGTATCAAGATTATAATCCAAGGAACAATTCCGGATAGTTCTCCTGAGTTCCTCCTCCCATTCCTTAAAATTGACCAAGTTTAAGGAAAAGGCCAACTTCTCGGGGAGTTTCGGGCACATATGGTCGTTGTTTGAGTTACTAGCAGACATGATTCTACAATTGAAAGAATTTGAAGTGAAAAACCATTCATAAATCAATAAGTTGAAATTTTAAAACGTTCATGCATATATTCAAACTTATTGAACATGTTATCCACGCATTTAGAGTTTGACCCTTATGGGCGAGAATAAAATGATTCCGAGATCCCAAAGATCAAGAAATGGTTAAGCATGCTTTGGCTTGTCTTAATCATTAAATATCTTAAGGTAAGCAATCTAATTGCTAATAGCTCCAAGCTACACTCGGTTTGATAAAATGTCGCATCTAATGCATCCTTGACATTTTATCTCTTTTGTCACAACATCTAAGGACTCCTTACTGATATCGTTGAGCTTAACCAAGACAACTTGTATACCTAGTATACCTTACGTTCCTAGGGAAGTAGTGATGCCTCGCTTTGACGTAATCCATCACGTACGCGCATTAATTCGGTAAGTGTTGTTCTTGGAATGATAAATTTTAGCTCAATATTATTAAAGGGACCTAGGGTTTCTATGTTGGTTGATTTAAGTGAACTTAACTAATCGTCGCAACATAATAGAAATCCTAGACATGCATCTAGCAATCATATATAATAACAATATATAAGGCATAAAATAGATGCATTTGGCAACTAGCATGACCCCTTGAAATCTTCAATTTCCATGGGTCTTCATCTTGGCTCGTCTTCGGCAAAACGCCGTCTTGAGACATCTTGGCCAAAATGAAATAAAAGAAGCTAGCTAGAACGACTAAGATTAATCTAAAAGTACAAAAATACTTAACGGTTCGTAGACCGTATTTAGATTTACAAAAATACATAACGGAACGCAGTCCGTATTTTCTATCCTAGTCGGGCCCTACTAGTTGCCATTTTCAAAGATCTGTTTTGAAAACAATCTTCCATTAACCCATTCACTATTTGCGACTGGCCCATGCAATTTTACGAAATACATAATTAAACACGCAAAACTAGTAACTAACTTAGGTGGTTAATCCAATTATCGCGCCTAATTAAAACTAGTCAAAGTTGTTTAATCCATTATTTCTAAACGCAAAATGCTAACGCACTTAATTAAGCTCCCACTAAATTCTGCATCCGTACTTAATTAATCCGATTAATTAAGTCGGCATAACCAATAATTTGTCAAAATTTTGCAAAATCGAAAATCGAAGTTTTTAGCCTCGTTAAAATAATTATAAATTAATTAAAACGGCAAAATATTCGCAAAAATGCATAGCTCAAAATCAAGCAAAATACCCCACACAAGCACTTGGTGGGTGCGCACCATGGCTGCTAGGCAGCTCATGTGCTGCGCTTGCTGTGCTGTGTGCCAGCATCCACACCCAGCATGGCATGCTGCGCCAGCCAGCACTAGCAGCTCGCTGCGCATGCTACGCATGCTAGCTTGCTAGTTGGTGCCTGGCAGCATCTGGCAGGCTGGCTGGGGCTTGCTGCCTCACTGCCCAGCAGCACGCACAAGCAACTCCAGCAGCTCCGCCATGCACCTAGCACTATGGCAGCACACCACTCCCACTGCCTTGCAGCAGCCCCTCAAAGCACACCCCTTGGCGTACCATAGGCAGCTACATGTGGGCTGCTGGGCAGCCTGGCTAGCCTTGGTGACGCTTGGGTGTTTTTGCCTTGATTTGCGTGCCAATTCTTGGAATTTAATTCCGATTTGTGTGTGACAATAATTAATTCTAAATTAAATTTTAGAATTAATTTGAGGGAAAATAAAATAAAATAAAATTAAGTCCTACTTAAATAAAATTTATTTTATCGATGCACAAGTTTAAATTATCCAAAATTTCAATTTTGAACAAAATTAGGTCTAATTTTATGCTTAAAATAAAATGAGCTATGTCCAAAATTAATCTTGCCAATATGCAAATTAATAATGGATTTGACAAATGGGAGTTGGAAAAATAAATTAACCATCCAATGATGAAAAAAATTTCCAACTTGCATACTTGTGTAATACACCAAGATTACATCTTCCAACATGAAGATTAATCAAATTTTACTCACAAGTAATTGAACTTGGTGGATTTTAATCAACCAAACATGAAAAAAAATCCAAACTTTGTTCAACATGGAATTTAGGGTTAGGGTTCCAATCATTTAAACCTTTAAAGATTAAAACTTTAAAATTATTTGGGAACTTAAAATACAAAATCACAACAAGTTTTCACACTTTATTGCAATTTATTTTCAAAATTTGTGAAAAACAAGTTTATGTGAAAAAATTGGTATATCAACTTAAGCACTAATAAAAAACTCCATTATTATGCTCAAGGATACATTAAAACCAGTAGATTAGTGATGCATATATGCATTTAATCTAAGCTTGTAATGCTTGCATTAATCAAGGCTTAAAAAGAATTAAAATTTTCGTTGAAAAACGAAAAACCCCAGAAAAATTGGGTTTCTGGTTTGAATTTGGCTTCTGGACAGCCCTTAAGGGTTGAATCTGTTCCAGAATGTCGATTCCACCAAAAGATCACACTATTTTTGAGCCAAAATCTGGGTTCGACAGCCAAATCGAAAATAAAATCGAGTTTTAAAATTAATTAAAAAGAGCATCTAATCTAATTAGAAGAACATGAACCAGAAAATTAAATTATTTTAAAACACCTTAATTAAAAATAATTGCAAAAATTAAAAGGAGCGTGGCTCCGATATCATTGTAGGGTTTCGTAGTGACTTGACACTACGCGGAAGGAAACCCACCAATACCCGCCCCTTAATTAAAACAATTAACAAGCATATTAAACTTAATCAAACAAGATTAAGAACAAGAATTATACCTTTGACGCGTGCTTCGCTCCCAAAGAGCTCTTACTTCAAAATCCCGAAAAGACGAGATCTCCGACGGATCATACCCTCGACCCGACCCGAGCGTCCTAAGTCTTGAAGGTTAGTCAAGACCCGGACAAAATAACTATGAGTTTTATGAATCAAAGGTTTACTCTTTCTTAGAGTTGCCTTTTTAATTCGACTCAAGGTTGTTCATTTCCCAATACCCAAGCATGGTATTTATAGGGAAATGAACCCTTGGTTTTTCATCCTCCACCAATGTGGGAGTGTTGAAAATCAATCATTTATTTAATTTTCAAATTAAATAAATAATCAAGTTAACCATATTGCGACAAGTGGCATGTTCTCATGCAAAGGAGTGGTGGCCAAGGTTAGGTGGGGGACCATATGCCTTGCTCCCCAAGGCCTTGGTTTGGTCCCCACAACCTTGCATAAAATTGGTTAAGGGAGGGCTAGCTGGCTGCCAGCTAGCGTGCCAGCTAGGGTTGCCAGCTAGAAGTGCCTTGCTGCCCAGCACCCAGCCAGCCAGCCAGTGCGTGCTGGTGCTGGGCTGGTGCTGGTGCTTGTGTACTGGCGCTGGGCGCTGCTAGCACACAGTGCTGGCACTGGCCCTAGCAGCCCACGCACACCTCCTTTGCGCGCCATTGCTAGAACAGCCAGCATGCGTGCTGCTAGCGAGCCACGCATGCTGGCCCTTCCCTCGCATCATCCTACGCACCACGCACCATGCACCACGCAACGCTCGCACACGCATCAGCCAGTGCCTAGCACTGCTATGCTTGGTGTGAGGCACGTACACACATAGGTGCGCTGTGCTTGGTGCGTGGCCTGCGATGGTGCCCATGCATGCAAGGACAGCATTACTTTCTAGCTCGCTGCGCTTGGAGCTTCTATGCGAAGGCAAGCACACAAGCACACAACTGCGTGCTGCTTGGCGATGGTTCTCACGCACATGCACATACGCATGTGCCTAGCACTGCAATGGTGTTGTGTGTTGTGCTATGCTGCTGCGATAGCCTGACATATGCACCCAGGTACCCAGGCTAGCACGCTGCTAGCTGCGATGGGCTTCCTGGTGTTTGTGGCGCTTGCGATGGCTTGCCATGCGCACCCAGGCACCCAGGCTAGCACGCTGCTAGTTGCGATGGACTGCCTGGGGCTTGTTGTGCTTTGCGATAGGCTGCCATGCGCATGCCTAGGCTGCGATGGTGCGCCTAGCCATGCTAGGTGCATGCCAGCTCGATCTAGCCTAGCATCCACATGGTTAGACCATTGTGGTGCTAAGGCTACACTCGTACTTGTCGCTTGTGATTTTGCGACGCTCGGTTTCGACGCCCTAGGCTCGATTTCTGACGTCTGTATTCGTAATACTCTGCTGACTCATTAAATCCTTTCGGTTTAATTCGTCGTCTCAGATCGGTGATTCGATTGGGTTTGACCTGAAGGGTTCAATTAAGATTAAGCTGTAACATCAATTGTACATTGATATTACTGATCGGAAGCGGCCTCCACCTAGGCATTCCGATCACTTGACCTTACTGAAGAATTAGCTCCGTAATAATTTTGAACCCTCTATCAGAAGAATACACTTGTTGGAATGACACTATTCCTTTCATCAAGAGTAATACTCTTCATTAAACATTTATAGAAATCACACCCACACTTAATATGCTTGATTTATTTTATGCAATTGCTAATGTTGTTGTTCACTTATTGCATAGGTTTAGCCACTATTACTTTGCAAATATTAGCATCTTCATTATCGAATAATAAGACAATAAGATTTTGAGAGCGTTATTGATAACCTACAATCAACGTTCAACAACGAACTTTCCATTGAACACTTTCTCATTATTGCCTTCCAGGCAAAAATATTCTCAACGTATATTCCAGTAGACATTCTGATGTTGCTTTGCTCGGATTTTATTCCGAACGACTCACAATGATATGGGAGACCCTAATCACTTGTGATTATGGAAATTTACTTTAAATTTCCGCACATTATACATGGATTCTCGTCCAAGTTACCATTCTCAAGTCACGACGCATTCTAGCTCGTATTTATAAAAAACTTCCTTATTAAGGATCTAATCCTTGATAAGTATGTGCTTGCAACATCAATTCTCAAATTATAATTGTTTCCGCGCGTCAAGAACTCATCCCCTTTTACTTATCAAAGTACTTTGGATTTTCTTAACCATAATCTAACGATTCATCTCTTAGATTTAGATTGATTGGTATTTTATACTTTTCATGCTTTAAGCATGTAAGTTTGTTGCGATTCTATATCATAGCGTACATGATGGTTTTAATTGCAGAATTATTCCCAATGTTATTCCATCCATGTAACTTTTAGCTCATCCAGTTTCACCGAGTCTTGCTAAATCATTTGCTATGTGACATGGTTGACAGTCTCTACCAGAGTCTTTCTTGTTTGACTTAGTATTTTCCCAGCTTATACTTAGTTCAAACATTTACTTAGCTTTATACATATGGGTCGAAAGCCTTTTCAAGTCCTTCATGTTTAACACGGTAAATTCCCTTACTCGTTTAAACGTTTCATTAAGTCTATCCAATAGATCTTAATTCCCATATGTACTAAGTGTCGCCTTTTGCTTGGTCCATTATCGAAAGCCTTTTCAAGTTCTTCATCTAAGCATTTAACATTTGATAGTCATTTCACAATAGAGTTCACAAACTTCTTGTCTGGACCATACAAGAGTGACTCTTGCTCCCACTAAACTTCTTATTTATAAGAATTTCTATGATTCTCCATTAGCCAAACCTTTTATTGGCTTTATGAAAATACATATTCCAATTCCTTCATGCAATGCTTCATTTAATCCCACAATGGATTTCTTGAGCTTGCTTTCAAATCTAGCATTATTTAGAATTACAAAACCCTTAGACTATTTCCACAGTCTCTTCCAAAATCCAATTTTAGGAAGGCGGTTTCGTATTTCATATGCGCAATTTTGCTAGAACAATCACGAAAAGACTTTATCGTTCCAATTGGTGAATAGGTTTTTATTAAAATCAACACCGTGAATTAATTGTATCCTTTTCAACCAATCTAGCTTTGTATGCTTGTGCATTTCCACATTTGTTAGTTTTCTTCTTGAAAACTTATTTGCGATTGATGGGTCTGTCACCCTTCATGCAAATGAATCAAGTTCCAAACATGATTTGCAAACATGGAGTCTATTTCGGATTTTTATGGCCTTTAACCATTATTCGGAATTTTGATTTGTCGTAGCTAATTTACAAGACATTATTCCCTCACCATCCAATGGTGAATGGTATGCTTGTAAGTCTTAGGTTTATTTCTAACTTTATAGAAATTTATAAGATTCAATCCAAGCCTTTGGTGAATTCTATACCTATATGGGGTGATAGGTTGAACATTTACATTGTCTGTTTGATTCTGACCATTCTTATCAACTGCTTTTAAAGCATTTTGATTTCAGTTTTATCAGGTTGACACTGTTGCTCGTCCTCTCTTCGTCGAGTTCGATTTTGAGCATTTACATTGTCTGTTTGATTCTGACCAATCTTATCAACTGCTTCTAAAGCATTTTGATTGTTAGTTTTATCAGGTTGACAGTGTTGCTCGTCCTTTCGAACTTCGTCGAGTTTAATTTTTCTCCCACTTGTCATTTTGGAAAGGTGTTACTTTCCAGAAAGACACCGTTTAGAGCAACAAACACTATGTTCTCAATTAGGTTGTGGAGGTAATGCCCGTAGTCTCACTTGAATAATTACAAATAGACACATATATTTTCTTTGGGTAAAAGTTCGTTGTGAAACAAACAGTTAGCTCCTTCTCGAGCTATCTTAGCCCTTATTGAGCCACTTAGCTCCCACTGAGTTAATGAACTCCCACTGAGCTAAGAGCCCTAGACATATACTTAAAAAGACGCTAGAAACTATTTCTATCCATAATTGAATATGGTGTCCTTTCTTAGCTTTGACACTTTTGTTTAGTGTAACATTAGTCATTTGTGCAAATCTCTAAGAACTTTATAGGAAGGGATGTGATCCATCATCATTCGAGTCATTTCCAAATGGCATCGAGTTCTCCGTCAAGACACACTATGTTCTTTTGGAGCTGTTTATTAAATTTCAACTTCAAAAGTTTGATATGATCACACTTGGCTCAAGCAAACATCACTTGATCTAATCTAGATGTTTTGATATCTTGCCAAGTCGATTCTATACTTCACTGAACGTTTGAGCTACTCGAGGTCCAGTTTGCTCACATTTGATGAATATAGTCATATTCTTGCCAATTCTTGTGAGACATTTGAAGTAATGAATTCCTTTTAGCTTTCGGAGTCAATTTGTCTATCCCTATCACAATAGCTCCTTTGTTTGTCTATTTCAACAAGTAAGACTTACTTGTCTTAGAACGATTCCGAATCGATCATCTATCAAGATTCTATCTAATAGAGTCTTGAGTACGTTCTTGTTGTTAGTGACATTGCTAAAGGGTTTGGAACACAAATCATGTCCATGACTTGAACCTTATGAGTTTTCTTGTTAGGGAAATGTTTGTTTATAATCAAGCATTCTTGACTCGTGGCTTATGCGACCATGTCATTCAAGTACACCCAGCAACTATTGCTCTTTACTTTTGAATGTGAGTCTTTTCATGTGTAAACGGATCATTTGCTGATTATGGAACACAATAACCATTATTTGTTCCAGCCTTGGCTTAAAAGGACTTTAAACAAAACAAGTGACCTTACAACTGATGTAGCATTACTTGCTTCATTCTAAGCTTGTAAGTCAATAACTTAGCTTGTTTTCAATGGTTTGAGGTCACTTTCGAAGTGGATCACTCAAGTAGTATCCAATACTTGTGAAGATAACGAGTTGCTAAGTTGGCCATAATAACATGAACTCAAGGGTAGAAAAAGAACCTTATTCCTTTCTTTTGTTCCTTGTTTCCTATATTTCTTATTATACGCCATCTCATAACTTTAAGAGTCATTTCTTTAAGTGTCTTGACTTTTACACTTTGTTAGGCATGATAAAGCATCTAATGCGCCGTGAAACAAAGTTCCATCTTTTCTTTCAATTTGTACTTGAATTGCTACATGAATGAGTCCTACTCATTTGTGTATGAAGTGAAAAGATATGTTGGTTGTCAACTATAGACAATTTTGAGTTTTTCAACTCAATATTTCATGTTTATCAAAACTACCTAGTATTTTGAAAACATGATATCCAATCGTCCTTTCGGACTTTAGTCATAAAAGTTAATTATGAGAGGTTGTATTTTGAAATGCCTTTCCATTTTTGATAACCATTCTCAAAAGACTTCTTTTACCAATCATTGGAAATAATATAATTTGATTAAGAATTCTACTAATATATAAGCGCAAAGTTTAACCAATTATTAAGATAATATCATAATAAGTTTGAATTTTATATATGCAAACTTTCAATCTTATTATGCGTCTTATCCACGCATTATAAATTTGTCCCTTTTTAGGCGAGAATAAAACGATTCCAAGATCCCAAAAATCAGAAAGTGATTAAGCATGCTTTTGCTTGTCTTAACACTTAATATTTTAGGGTAAGCAATCCAATTGCTAATAGCTCCAAGCTACTCTTGGTTCGATAAAACGTCGCATCTAATGCTTCCTTGACATTTTATCTCCATTGCCACTGATTAGGGGATTTTTCTCCCACCAATCGGAATGCACCACGTGGGCCAATCAGGTCCTGCCAAGTGTCCCCCAGTTGGACCTCTCAGAGCTTGCCACGTGGCACACGCTTATTCGTCCACCCTGGACTTATTATGTCATGACACGTGGCATACTCCATGCCTAATGGAGAAGCCGGTCACCTAGGCCCAACTTCCGAGGGAAGCCCAATCAGCCCAAGGTTAACCTAAACCTAGATTGGCACGTTTCCCGAGGTTATAAATACCTCCCTTAATCCTCATTAAGGGAGAGGACGCGAACAACGCAGATTACACACATTAAACACTCTCACCTGGAGAGACCCAATCACTTTAATTTCCACATTAATTACTCCTTAATCAAGTACTAACTTGACCGTTGGAGGCGGAGCTCCCACCACCAGGAGTCTCCGTTGTTTTGCAGGTACAGGCGTCCGGTTCCAGTCTCGGAATTGTAACTCTCCCGCAGGACATCAGAAAAACCCGAAACATTTTGGCGTCGTCTGTGGGGAGAGTACTTCTGAGATGGCATCCACGTTTGTACCGACTCCTGAAGAGAGGCGTCCCCTAGACGATCCTCAAGTTCAGTCGGACCACGATACTGAGAATGAATTTGAATTTGAAGCTCACACAGCTTCAAACGGGACCTTAAGGGCCCGACGTACCCGTCATACCGAAAGGAGGGAACGGGAACATTTTCAAACTGGAAGCGAGCCAGCAGGCGCACCGCCTGTTCGGCAGCAGCCGACTGATGGGTCTGCTCCCATCACAAGGGACGAACTCATGACCTTCATGAGGGACTTCAAGGGAGAAATTCAAGAGTTGATCAACAAGAAGCCGCCTGCTCTGGACAAGGAGCAGTCGGCTAAGAAACCCTCCACTTCACGGAAGAGGAAGCCAGTTCAAGGGTGAGAGGCGACCCCTCATCCTAAATCTAGGAAGTGGGAGCCACCTGCCCTTGATTTCACAAAATACCGTTTTCCTACTCCAGGAAATAGGAAACATGTTCGTCATATTTAGGCGGACGGGTCGAGGAAAACATACACAGACGCTCGGCTACTGCTAGAGCAGAAGAAGAGTGACCGATTGTCAGAGTCGGCCTCTACTTCAAACTTCCAAGACAGTCTGCAAAATACCTCGATGAGGCATACTCAGTCGTATCATAAGGGTCAGTCAGGCGGCACCTCCCGTCAGTCCGGCTTTCATAGCGACCAGGCAGTACCAAACTTACCGTTTGTACCGCAACAACATTATTTTTTACAGCCACCTCCGTTTGGTGGACATGCAACAAAAAATGTCCAACCTATGGACTGGCAGCTACGGTTTCTTAGACTTGGTGAACAGCCGTCGGCCTTCTCCAAGGAAATTACTGAAGCCGCTCAGCCGGCTAAAGTGAAAAATGTATTAGTAGGCGTCTATGAAGGCACTGCTAACCCAGAAGACCATCTGATGGCATTCACCAACCTGATGTACCTTCAAGGGTTGGATGATCCCACTTGGTGCAAGTGTTTCCCAGCGACTCTAAAAGGAATCGCACAACAATGGTTCGGCAACCTGCCGACTGGTTGTGTAAATAACTTCAAGACGCTTGCTTACTTATTCACCTCCAACTTCGCCATGAACATCCCCGCGAAGAAGACGACCCTTGATTTAGGAACAATTCAGCAGGGCGAGAAGGAGGGGCTTCGTTCTTACATCAGGCGGTTTAACCTGATGAGAATACAGATTCAAGGGTTACCGGATGAAGTAGCCTGTACTGACTTTTTCAGAGGTCTCAAAGACGGGTCGACCTTCAAATTTGATTTGGTCCGAAAGAGGGTGGCGACTCTTCAAGAGGCCTTGATTGAAGCGGAAGCCTATATCCAGGCGACCGATCTTTGTAGTACGGTAAAACAGTCAGACGGGAAAAGGTCCGACAAAAGAGAAGGACGACAGAAGCAGTCGTCAAACAAAGACGAGAAGAGAAAAGAGGTCTGGGCAACTGATTCCTCAAAACAGCCGGCCCAGAAAAAGAAAAAAGAATTCAAACCATACTCCCCATAGTATGCGTTTTAACAAGGATAGCCAATTTATCCTAAAGGAAACCAAGGGACGGATCTCAATTGAGAAGCCGGTCCCCATGAAGGGTTCTGCAAACAATCGGAACCAAGAAAAATTCTGTGATTATCATGAAGATGTTGGTCATCACACCAATGAATGCATCAGTCTCATGCGGTATCTGGACCGCCTGGCTGAGCAAGGTGACCTTGACACTTATGTCAAGAAATCTACGGGGAACACTTCCTCGAAAAAGCGGTCGACCAAAAAGAATCAACAGGCCGACAGCTCCGATACAGATGATGCAGTCGTCTACACCATTGCAGGCGGCTTCTCAGGAGGCGGCCACACTATTAGGGGCAACAAAGACAATATCAGACGGTTAGATGTAAATTTCGTTCACCAAGAACGACCCTCCAAATATTCATTTCCTGAGATTGCCATCACCGAAGAAGATCTAGGAGGGGTAAGAGGGCCGCATGACGACCCTATCGTTATTGAATGTAAAGTGGCCAACCAGAGAGTTGGTCGAATCCTCATAGATACCGGAAGCTCCTCAGATCTCATTAGTAGCAAATGTCTGTCGAAGCTAAAATATCAGACTGATTGCATACATCTGGCATCCCACCCTTTAGTAGGGTTTGGAGGAGGAGTCGTCCACCCAGTGGGACGAGTGGATTTACCCATCCGCCTGGGCGAAAAAGGGGAAGGACGACACATGGTAGTCCGGTTCCTGGTAGTAGAAGAACTCTCGGCCTACAACATGATTCTAGAACGACCAACCCTGAATAATTCCAAGGCTGTTATAATCCCATCTCTTATGTTGCTCAAGTTTGAGAGGGATAATGGAACAGTCGGGTCCCTAAGGGGAGATTAGAGGATAGCCCGAGAGTGCTATCTCTCAGATGTCAAGCCCACTATTATGGCCACTGGGTCGAGAGGTAAAAAAATAGACCTTGACAATGTTAAGGGGAGTGCGCTTGTTTAAGAAGCAGGCGGCAAGAAGAGAAAGGCATCCCAGACAGGGGCCGCAAGAAAAGACAGAAAATAGCAATTATTGGCAGAGGAGCGGTCGGATGAATTCCGCCCTCAGCCAGCTGGTGAGCATACGGACCTGATCTTAGATGACTCGCGTCCTGACAGAACAATCAAGGTTGGGACGACTGCTCTAAGGGACCTGGGTGACGACTTGCACAAACTATTGAAAGAATACAAGGACATCTTTGCATTCGAAGTCCATGAAATGCCAGGCATTAATCCTGATCTGGCGGTACATAAACTGGTCGTGGATTCGAAAAAGAAGCCGGTACGGCAAAAGAAGCGGAACCATGGCGAAGAAAGAAGTCAGGCGGCAGCCGCCGAAGTTAAAAAATTACTTGATGCAGGGTTCATTCGGCAATGTTACTTCCCAGACTGGGTTGCAAATGTGGTGCTTGTTAAAAAGCCGAATGGCA
The DNA here is from genome assembly GCF_001683475.1 of Chenopodium quinoa. Taxonomy (NCBI): domain Eukaryota; kingdom Viridiplantae; phylum Streptophyta; class Magnoliopsida; order Caryophyllales; family Amaranthaceae; genus Chenopodium; species Chenopodium quinoa. The sequence continues at coordinate 159,835 of NW_018742569.1, read as the reverse complement.
CCTGGCGAATGTGTGTAGACTACACAGACTTAAACAAGGGGTGCCCCAAAGACAGTTACCCTCTGCCTAAAATTGATAACCTGGTCGACTCAACAGCCGGCCATGCTTTGATGAACTTTACTGACGCCTACTCTGGTTTCCATCAAATTCCTTTATGGAAGAAAGATCAGGAGAAGACGGCCTTCGTCACTGATCAGGGGTTATACTGTTACACGGTCATGCCGTTTGGTCTTATGAATGCCCCGGCCACTTTCCAGCGAATGATAAACACTGTGTTCTTTGATCAGATTGGGAGAAATGTCGAGGCATATATTGATGATATGATTGTCAAGTCTAAACTTCAGAAAGATCATCTGTCGGACCTCCGAGAAACTTTCGCCACACTCAGGCGGCACCATGTCATGCTCAATCCCAGGAAATGTTTCTTTGGAGTTGAGTCTGGGAAATTTCTCGGATTCCTTATCAATTAGAGAGGAATAAAGGCGAACCCTGAGAAGGTGCAGGCGGTCATCGACATGCAGTCTCCTCGTACCAGCCGAGAGGTTCAGAAGTTAACAGGTTGTCTGGCGGCCTTGGGAAGATTTCTAAGCCGATCAGGCGACAAATGCCTATACTTCTTCCAGGCAATTAAGAAAAAGGCAAGGTTTGAATGGGGGCCGGATGCTGAGGCCGCCTTCCAGAAATTAAAAGTTCACTTGCATTCCTTGCCGAGGCTGGTCAGCCCTTTGCCCAAAGAGGTTCTCTACATGTACCTGGCCGTCTCTGATCATGCGTTAAGCGCTGTTCTCCTTGCTGAAAGGGACGGCTGTCAGTTCCCGGTCTACTTTGTCAGTCACGTACTGAAAAATGCCGAGTTGAGGTATCCCTTAGTGGAGAAATTTGGTCTTGCACTCTTCATGGCTGTTAAAAAATTGAAGCCCTACTTTTTGGCACATGCAGTCGTCGTGTATACAGACCAACCTATCAAGCGGCCGCTGACCATCATGGAGTCGTCAGGCCGAATGATCAAATGGGCCATAGAAATACAGAGCGTCGAAGTTACTTTCGAGCCTAGAAGAGCAGTGAAGGGGCAAGCCTTTGCTGACTTTATTGTTGAGATGACTCGTCCTCCTGACTCTCAAGTTCCAGACCAAGTCTGGAAGGTATATGTGGACGGAAGCTCTACTTCAAATGGTTGTGGAGCAGGCGTCATATGTCAGTCGCCAGAGGGCGACAGGTACGAGTATGCTCTACGCTTCAGTTTTCAGGCCTCAAACAATGAGGCAGAATATGAAGCTTTACTAGCCGGAATCCGCATGTTCAAGGCGGCAGGGGCAAGAAAAATAGACGCCTGTTCCGATTCACAATTGATAGTGAGTCAGTACAATGGAGAATACGAAGCAACCCATCCGGCCATGATCAAGTATTTACAGGCGGTCCGACAAGCAGTCGGCTCCCTTGAGGATTTCCATCTGACCCAAGTGCCGAGATCAGAAAACAACCAGGCGGATGCACTTTCAAAATTAGCATCATCCGCCTCTTGTGATACTCCTCGAACTGTTTTTTGGGAAGTAATGGAGAAGAGAAGCATCGAGGAAGACCCTATTGGAATCCTAGACAGAAGCTCAACCTGGATGGATCCAATCAGGGCATATCTGACAAACGGTACCCTGCCAGATGATCATCAACAGGCGGCAGCACTGAAAAACGAGCAACCAGTTTTGAAATAATAAAGGGAGAACTTCACAAAAGGGGGTACCTTCAACCCTTCTTAAAGTGTGTTACTCCAGAAAAGGGACGAGAGATACTAGACGATCTTCACTCTGGTTACTGTGCTTCCCATATAGGCGGTAGGACGCTTGCTCAACGGGCAAGGCGGCAGGGCTACTTTTGGCCTACTTTAGAAGCAGATGCAATGGAGATGGTGAAAAAATGTTACAAGTGCCAAAGGTTTGGCAAGCTAATTCACCGTCCGGCTACTGACCTCACTACCATTCATAGCCCACTACCGTTTGCTAAGTGGGGCATGGATATTCTGGGTCCATATACGCCTGCTACAGGCGGAAGGAGGTACATACTTGTTGCCGTCGACTACTTCACTAAATGGGTAGAGGCGGAGGCTGTAAAGGGAATCAAGACGAAGAATGTAATTTCATTCATTTGGAAAAATGTCATCACTCGGTTCGGGGTTCCCATATCTATGGTTTTTGATAATGGTCCCCAATTTGAGATGCCTGTTCTCAAAAGCTGGTTGGGTGACCAAGGAATTGCACACTACTTTGCATCTGTCGACCGTCCACAAGCAAACGGCCAGGTAGAAGCCTTTAATAAAATCATCTCAGACGGTCTCAAGAAAAAAATTGAACGAGCAGGCGGCCTATGGGCGGATGAATTACCACATGTTCTCTGGGCCATTAGGACAACTGAAAAAGGGGCGACTGGAGAAACTCCATTCCTCCTAACTTATGGTGCGGAAGCTGTTCTTCCAATAGAACACTACGAGCCGACTCTTCGAGTAATGCTATATGACGAAGAGGCAAACTGGGAAGCCATGCGCCTGGCATTAGACTCACTTCCTGAAAGGAGGGGCAATGCTGTCTTGCGCCATGAAATTTACCGCCTGAGAATGACTAGGTCATACAACAAAAAAGTACACAGGCGTCCACTCAAAGTGGGGGACTTTGTACTTAGAAAAATGGAAGCAGTTGGAAGGGCTAATGATTCTGGCAAACAAACTCCCAACTGGGAAGGACCCTACCGAATCTGTGAAGAGGTCAGGGACGGTACCTACCGTCTGGAAACACCAGACGGCCAACCGTTGCCTCGAACTTGGAATGCAGATAATCTTAAGAAATATTTCTTTTGAATGATATAAATAGTCAAGGGCTACTTAATAAAAGTTTGCATACTTAATATTCAATTTTGTACTAAGAGGGGCACGCCTACTAACAAACAGTCGGCTACTCTCCATACTCAGTTTTCATTTTTACTTAAGAGGGGCATGCCTACTGACAAACAGTCGGCTACTCTCCATGTTTAATTTTTATTCTTACTTAAGAGGGGCAGGCCACCTATACATTTACATTCGCCTACTCTCCATTGAGTATTTCACTTTATCATCAGAGGGGCATGCCGTCTGTACCTTTACAGTCGGCTACTCTCCATTGAGTATTTACTCTATCTTCGGAGGGGCATGCCGTCTGTACCTTTACAGTCGGCTACTCTCCATTGAGTATTTTACTCTATCTTCAGAGGGGCATGCCGCCTGTACCTTTACAGTCGGCTACTCTCCATTGAATATTTTACTCTATCACCATAGGGGCATGCCGGCTGGATATATATAGTCGGCTACTCTCCATAGAAGAGGGTCGACTGGTTCCAAAGCACACAGCCACCCCCCTTATACTTAGCTAAAAATGTTCAGGGCCTGGCCGACCCTGTGCCTAAACAGGCGGCTATTCTCCTTTTACTTAGCACCTACGTTCACCAAGAACTAACCAAGGCCACAAGCCGAATGATCAGTCCAGGCGCCAAGCCAACTGATCCAATCTTTAAACTAATACGACCTGTCCCAACATCATAGCAGGCGTCCGGCGGCATCCCTCCGGATGAAAGTCGTCGCAGAGAGCAGCTCCCTTTTGGGTGGAACATTGCTCTATAAACTAATTACACGACACCTATACGACTGTCCCCAAGGGCAACCACGTAGCTGTTTTTGAGACAAGGATAACTCTATCACTAACCAAACCAGTGGTAGCAGTTGACATCTGAGTCAGATGACCGCCTGTATTACTTTGGATAAATGCAGGGGGTAACTCTTGAGTTAATAGCCAACAAACATTGGCGAATCAAAAGGTTCAGCCGGCCTCCGCCGCTTGGTACCTTTACTACTCAAGCAGGAGTGACGGCGACTGAGTAACACCAAAGTTAACTCATAGTCACTCTCTCAAACTTAGTATGGAGCCTAAAAAGTATGAGTTGTCCGCCTGTTTTTAGCAAACAGGGGCTCTCAACCACAACTCCTGCTAGGTTAACAACCTATGAGTTAAAAGCCAACAAACATTGGCGAATAAAGGGGAACAACCGGTACCCACCGCTTGATACCTCTACTACTCAGTTACTTGGCGACTAGGTAACAATCATGTTTACTTGGTCACTCCTTAAAAATTTAGTATGAAACTAAAAAGGTGCTCATACAACACCTGTTCACACTAGATTAAATATGGCGGGGAACAGTCGGCCTAGACGGCCTAAAGTCTCTAGCCTAAAAGCATGACAAGTAGGAAACCACTTTCCTACTTGGTTAATTTTACAAATGACAGGACCGCCTGCCTAAAGGGGATCCAGTCTTTAAAATGGTTCGAATACCGATTGGATAAATGGCCGACTGATCGTCTAGCCTGGAAACAGACAACCAGTCGTCCAAGGGCATAGGCGGCGTGACTAACTATCCGTACCTGTCTGCAACTATCGGCCATGTAAAACAGTCGGTATAGTGTACAATTGGATATCAGAATATTCAATACTTAAACAAATTTGAAGCAAAACAAAAATATTCATTAAAAAGAAGCCGGTCATTAAAGACCGGCAAAATATTCAGAGCCCCGGCCCCCAGGCCGGGTAAATACAAACAAACGGCACGCAGGCCGGGGAAAGAAGACATAAAGCTTATGAAGGGGGTAGATCTTCAATATTAGCAGCTGCCGCCTGGTCATCACTCTTTTTGCTGGACTCGGCTTCAGCTGCATCCTTCTTTGATGTATTACCCCCAAGCGGCACAAGCGCCACCACCGGCTGCTCCTCCTCCTCCAGTGCCTCTTCCTCAGCAACCGCCAAGATCTCTTGATTATATCTATCAGTACACTGGCGGTACGTTTTTTCCCAGGAGGCAAAGTCGGCATTGGGGAAGAGGCGGCCCCAAGTCATGCGCTGGATTCGAGCAGAGTCTTCCATCATCTCCCGGACCAGCTCTTTCTTTTCTTGCTCGGCCTTTTCCGAGAGCTACTGAGTAAGACTCTTCTCCTGAGTCACCAGGCGTTCCTTTACGCTCGCCAAGGATTTCTCCAAGGTTTCGTATGAGGACATCTTTTGGCGAAGAGGTCTCAACTCGGTCTTGAGGTTGTTGATGGTCGCCTCCACCTCGCTATTCCTCTTCTGGGCCGCCTCTAACTTAGCCCGGATAGCGGCGGTAGCCTGCGCCTGATAATAAAGAATATCAATTGTCAGAACTTCATTTTGGGCAATTTGAAACATTTCCTTATCAAAGTCAGAGGCGGCCATAGGTTTTGCAGCCTTTACCTCTTTGTTCTTCCGGTCAAGCGGCTTGCGAAGGCCGTTCACTCGGAGCAGGGCCTAAATAAAAAGGGGAACAGGCGTCAGTTTCCAAACAAAAAAGAAAACAGGCGTCCTGGAATTCAAATACTCAAAAATATGCTAAGTATACCTCAGCAAGGACCCCTGCAATCCCGTCTAGGTCAAGGGTGCCGACACCCCTTACCGCCTCCCTTTTAGCTAGAGGAACGACTTTGATCATAGACTTGGCCACTTCGACCAAGTACGGCTCCTTAGGGCCGGCTGCATCAAGCATAAACAAACGGATTAGACCTAGTAAAGGAGGGATCAAGTCTAAAATTTACAAGGACAATTTCATACTTCTAGGTGGCCCAGCTGGAGTTTTAGAAGAAGTGGCTGGTTGTTTCTCAGCCGCCGCATGTTTCCTGTCAGAACCAGGAGAGCTCGCAACAGTCGTCCTCCGGGCCTTGGGGTCCGGCTGTTGGGAAGAAGAAGCTCTTGGAGCGCCCGTCCAAAAAAGAAGAAAAGAGTCAGTATATGCATAAACACAACTCCAAAAAGAGGGTGAAAGGTTCGAAGCCCACCAAGGGTGCCCCCTTGTTGGGGGAGTCGGTTGAAGACTGTTGCATGATGGAGGCCCGCAACATGGCCGCCGCAGTCTTGGAGGCGGTAATTTTGCTCATGGCGTCCGCTGCAAAAACAAATAGCAAAGTTAATAAAAGTCATAACAAGAAATGCATGGAACAACAGAGTATTCGACAGGCCGGCTACCTCTTGAGCACCGACTGCTGAGGCCACAGGCGGCCAAAAAGTACTCGTCGTAGAGCCATTTGAAGCTCGGGACGCAGTGCAGGGATACTTGCTCTCGTACCCCTGAAGTAGAGTTCACCTTCGACTCTACTTTGAAGAGTCCTTTATCTAGGATCTCTTTCTTAGCCTTGGGGGGAATAGGCGGCATGCTGCGACCGCCTGCAAGAAGGGGCAGATTCCTGTTTCACCTGTTAAAGCGCTTGTTCAGCTCTGTGTCTGAACTCTCAATGATAAGGAAGGTGCTCCGCCAGTCCTTCCATTTGTTTGCTTTACCTCTCGTCATGAGGTAGCCCCTGTGGCTCGTCAATTGATACCAGCCGGTACCGTCTGCCTTAGGGGTCCGGCCGAGGTAGTTCATGTGGGCGAAAGCCTCGAAGTTCGGCTCCACCCCGTGCAGTTCGCACCCGGCCACATAGCCGAGTACGTTGACCCAGGAGTTCGGGGCTAACTGCCATAACCCCAACTCGTAGCAGCCAAAGCAGGCGCCATCATAACTGGTACAAGCCGGCCAGACGACTGTGTCTTCTGGATCCGACACGAACACTAAAAAGTCGGGGCCCATTGTGTGGTTTGCGATAAAGCTCTCCACTTTCTCTTGCATGGCTGTGATCCGGTCCCGAGGTACCGTGCAGTAGTAGGGGGTATTTTGCTCTCGGTGAGAGGCGGATGGCTCCGCCCAATCGTCCCCCTTCTCAACCGCGTGAGAAAGCCTCGCCTCTTGTAGGCGACTGTTTTTCTCTTCTGTGTCCAGAGAAGCATGGCCAGAAGAGCTAGACTCGGAATCGTCCTCTGACGAGTCCGAAGAGGACGACTTCTCCCCTCTCCCGGAGGGGCCCGCCTCCTCTCCTTTAAAAGGAGCAGGAGAGAATGTAGAATTGTCAAATGTAAAATGGGAAGGGGTCACTTTGACTCCTCCCTCAGAACTGCCGGCTTTCAAGCCGCTTTGTTTCACTTCCACATCTGGCGCCTTGTCAGATGTTTCACTAATCGGCACCCTGTGGGAGGAGCCGTCTGAGTTCGAGATCTTGGCAGTCTTTTTTGTTCTGGCCATCATGCTCTGCATAGACACAGATACAGTCGGACTTTGTATAAAGGGCAAAGATGGGTCCAGAAAAGGGCAGGTGGCACTCCTAGTCCTAGATTCAGCCGTCCCCGGTGACCGGCTGATCACTAACCTAGGTCATGTCGTGTGCTTCCGTGGTGCCATTTCAAAAAAGAATAAAGTAAAGAGAAAATTAAGAGTAAGAGAACCGACGGTTACCTGAACGAGTGACGATTGATGAAGTTCTGAAAATCCTTTGCAGTCGGCTTGTCAGAGCAGGCGGTAGGCAGAAAGGGTCCAAAATGTCAGAGCAAGTTCAGGGGTCCGAATGTTCTCTCACAAAATTTTCAAGTGTGAAAATGACCGAAGTAAACACTCCTGTATATAGGCGAAGTGAGAAGGCAAAGGGTCACTTCCAGAATTCAAAATTTTGGCGGGAGAATCTCTTGGCCTCTCGCCGAGTGACACCTGTAGCAGGCCGTCGCCTGTTACAGGGCGATACCTGTCACAGGTAACACGTGACCAGTCACGTGCCACCTATGAGGGGCAAATGATTAGGGGATTTTGCTCCCACCAATCGGAATGCGCCACGTTGGCCAATCAGGTCCTGCCAAGTGTCCCCCAGTTGGACCTCTCAGGGCTTGCCACGTGGCACACGCTTATTCGTCCACCCTGGACTTATTATGTCATGACACGTGGCATACTCCATGCCTAATGGAGAAGCCGGTCACCTAGGCCCAACTTCCGAGGGAAGCCCAATCAGCCAAAGGTTAACCTAAACCTAGATTGGCACGTTTCCCGAGGTTATAAATACCTCCCTTAATCCTCATTAAGGGAGAGGACGCGAACAACGCAGATTACACACATTAAACACTCTCACCTAGAGAGACCCAATCACTTTAATTTCCGCATTAATTACTCCTTAATCAAGTACTAACTTGACCGTTGGAGGCGGAGCTCCCACCACCAGGAGTCTCCGCTGTTTTGCAGGTACAGGTGTCCGGTTCCAGTCTCGGAATTGTAACTCTCCCGCAGGACATCAGAAAACCCCGAAACAGCCACGACATCTAAGGACTCCTTACTGATATCGTTCAGCTTAACCAAGACAACTTGTATACCTAGTATACCTTACGTTCCTAGGGAAGTAGTGATTCCTCGCTTTGGCGTAGCCCATCACATACGCGCATTAGTTCGGTACACGTTGTTCTTAGAATGGCATATTTTAGCTCAATATTATTAAGGGACCTAGGGTTTCTATGTCGGTTGATTTAAGTTAACTTAACTAATCACCGCAACATTTGAAATCATAGACATGCATCTAACATTCAAATATATATAATCACAATATATATAAAGCATAAAATAGATGCATTTGGCAACTAGTATGACCCTTTGAAATCTTCAATTTCCATGGGTCTTCATATTGGCTTGTCTTCATCGAAACACCGTCTTGAGACATCTTGGCTAAAATAAAAATAACTAGCTAGTACGACTAAGATTAATCTAAAGTACAAAAATACTTAACGGTACGCAGACCGTATTTAGATTTAAAAAAATACATAACGGAACGCAGTCCGTATTTTCTATCCTAGTCGGGCCCCACTAGTTGCCTTTTCAATAACCTGTTATGAAAATAATCTTCCATTCACCCATTCAATATTTGTGAATGGCCCATGCAAATTACGAAATACATAATTAAACACGCAAAACTAGTAACTAACTTAGGTGGTTAATCCGATTAACGCGCCTAATTAAAACTAGTCAAAGTTGTTTAATCCATTATTTCTAAAACAAAATGCTCGAGCAAACATATAAGCTCCCAATAAATTCCGCATCCATACTTAAGTAATCCAATTAATTAACCCATAATTTGTCAAAATCAAAATTTTGCAAAACCGAAAAATCGAGGTTTTGACCTCGTTAAAATAATTACATAAAATTATTAAAGCCGAAAAAATTGCAAAATTCATAGCCCATGCATCGGAAAAACTGCCCATACACAACGAGTGCCTAGCACCAAGGCTGCGGATGTGCTATGCTAAGGCGCAGGCAGTCTGCCTAACAAGTCCTTGCTGCACCTACTAGCACCATCACGCATCATGCTCGCATGCTAGCATACGTGCATGTGCGCTAGCAAGTGTGGCTGGCCTGCTGTGGCTTGCTACCTCACTACCTAGCAGCACTTGCGAGCAGTGCCCAGCAGCCACACACCACACGCAGCAGCACACTATAGCGCATTATTTGCTCCCCACACAACAGCAACACAGCGAGGTGGGAGCACCACCATGCGCACCAAGGCAGCCACATGTGGGCTACGAGAGCAGCCCGGCTAGCCTTAGTGGTGCTTGGGTGTCTTTTGCCTCGATTTATGTGCCTTTGACTCGGGATTTTAATCCCAATATTCGTGTGACAAAAATTAATTCTAAATTTATTTAGAATCAATTTAGAGCATAGAGAAAATATAACAAGTCTAACTTAAATAAATTCAATTTTAATAGTGCACAAGCCTAAATTATTCAAGAACCATTCTTTGAATAAATTTTAGGTCTAACTTGATGCAACAAAATTGAAGGGCTACATCCATAATTAATTTAACCAAAATGCAAATTAATAATGGATTTGACAAATGGGAGTTGGAAAAATAAATTAACCATCTAATGATAAAAAATTTCCAACTTTCATACTTGTGTAAAATATCAAGATTACATCTTCCAATATGAAGATTAATCAAATTTTACTCACAAGCATTTGAACTTCATGGATTTTAATCAACCAAACATGAAAAATCCAAACTTTGTTTAATATGGAATTTAGGGTTAAAGTTCCTATCAATTAAACATTTAAAGGTTAGATCTTTAACTTACTTGGGAACTTAAAATTACACATTCACATCAAACATTCACACATTAATGCAATTTATTTGCATAATTGTGAAAAAACAAGTTTATGTGAAAAATAGCATATCAACTCAAGCACTAATTAAAACTCCATAATTATGCTCAAGGATAATTAAAACAGCAGTAGATTAGGGATGCAATAATGCATTTAATCTAACCTTGTAATGCTTGCATTAATCAAGGCTTAAGAAGATTTAAAATTTTCGTTGAAAACGAAAAAACCCCAAAAACTTGTGTTTCTGGTTCGAATTTGGATTCTGAACAGTCCTAACAGGGTTGAACCTGTTCCAGAATGTCGATTCCACCTAAAAATCACTATTTTTGAGCCAAAATCTGGGTTTGACAACCAAATCGAGAAAAATAAGAGTTTTAAATTTAATTAAAACGAGCTTCTAATCTAATTAGAAAAGCAAAACTAGAAATTAAATCTTACTTAAAAACACTTCAATTAATAAATAATTGCAATAATTAAAAGGAGCGCGGCTCCGATACCGCTGTTGGGTTTCGTAGTGACCCACACTACGCGAATGAAACTCGCCAAGACCCGCCCCCATAATAAAAGCAATTAACAAGCAAAACATAATTTAAGGCATAAGAAAGGATAAAAGATTATACCTTTGATGCGTGCTTCGCTCGCAAATCGAGCTCTTACATCGAAAGCTCGAGCGTCACAAGTGTGAACGCCTCCAATGGCTCGTACCCACGAACCCGACCCGAACAGTCCAAGTCCCGAAGGTTAGTCGGGACCCGACCAATAAAAACTAGAGTTTTACGAACTTAGAGGTTTTCTCACCTTAAGGGAGATGCCTCATTGAGTTCTACTCAAGTGTATTCCCATATGCCCAACACTTGGGTATTTATAAGGGAATGCTACTTGATTTTCCATTCTCCCACCAATGTGGGAGAATTTGCATTTCAATCATAAAATGACAAGCAATAGATAATCAACAAGTGTCACATGGTGAGGAGAGGTTAGGTGAGGACCACTAATGGAGAGTACTATCCCACCTTGCTCCCCAAGGCTATGACCAAGCATTGGTCCCCACCAACACTCAATGTCACCCACGCATAGCTGGCAGCTAGCTTGCCATGGCTGCCAAGGCTGCCCAGCTGGCGCCTGACACCTTGGCTGGGCTGGCCAGCTAGCCCGCATGCGCATGCACTCAACCAGCACGCCACGTATGCAATGCGGGCTGCTGCAGCAGTGTAGAGCATGCTAGGCGCTGCCTGGCAGCTGATGCTTGTGCTAGGCACTGCCCAACACACAAGCATGCTAGGCCATAACGCATAACATGCCGCGATGCCCAACACGCAAGCACACACACACACAGGTTTGCGATGGTGCTGCCATGCGCCTAGAGCTAGCGATGCACACACACACATGCAAGCTCCTAGATATGCGATGGTGTGTAGTGCGCCTAGCACGCAAGATGCGCCTAGCATGCACGGTGCGCCTAGCAAACACATGGTGCACCTAGCACGCATAGTGCACAATAGCTCGAGCTAGCCTAACGTCCACTTGGTTAGGCCAATGTGATGCTACGGCTACGCTCGAACTTGTTGATTTTTCCCGCCTCGTCAAATTCCAAATTCGACTCGACTTGCGACGCTCAATCTCGACGCTCTAAGCTTGATATCCGACGTTTTTGTTCGTAAAACTCTGACGACTCATCAAATCCTTCGGATTGATTCGTTGTCTCGGATCCGATGTTCGATTAGGTTTGACCCAAAGGGTTCAGTCAAGATCAAGCTGTAATATTAATTGTACATTAATATTACTAATTGGAAGTGGCCTCCACCTAGACATTCCGATCACTTAACCTTACTGAAGAATTAGCTTTCCGATAATTCTGAACCCTCTATCGGAATAATACACTTGTTGGAAAGACACCATTCTTTTCACTTCTCTCATTTGATACTTTGCGAATTTTCACAAAAATTTCTTGAGAGAAAAAAGCTCTGACACCGGCTACTCATTCGTGCAACTAGCTTCTTCCTTCAAAAGCATCCGGGTACCGATTGAGTACTTCTTTGACCCTTTCTAAGGTACCATCTAACTTAATCAATTTCTTCTTGATTTCAGTAGAGCCACATCCGGTCTTACACCGTCTAGGGCACTTTTAAGCAATTTATTTCTCAAATTGCATTCAATGGACCCACAGCCGGTCTTACACCGTCTGGGGTTATTTCTCGAATTGCATTCAATAGACCCACAGCCAGTAATATACCGCCTGGGGCGTCTTCAAGCAATCGTCTTAAAAAACTGTTGGCTGAGCTAATATACCGGTTGGGGTACTTTTGTGCAATTTTGCTAATTGTCGGTTGTATTTTAACTGAACTAAATTCTTTTCTAGCTGACTTTGCAGGTAATGTTGAGGGTTGATGGGTTAAAAACCCCTTTGCGGAAGAAGCAAGAGAAGGTAAGGGATGCCCAAAGACGGGCAACCAAATTACTTGATGTCTGTCAATATAACTCCTTAATGCGTGAAATCCAAACTAAAGCCCGGGAGATGAAATAACAGGAACTTATCCGAGAGCTTATGGATGCTGCTAATACAACCGACCAAAATGCTGCCGACTGGAAACTACAAGTTGACAAACTCAAGGCTGACGTCAAGGCCTTGGGGGAGGCTGACAAGGAGAACGCTGGGCTGAAAGATGAGGTCACCCAGCTGAAGGACGAGCTGGTTAAGATAAAGAAGGAGCATCTGGACCAGCTGTCGGCTGAATAGAAACGGTTGGTCACCGAAAATGAGTGTGACTACGAAGCACGCATGAAGATGGTCTAGTCCATGATCCACCCGGACACTGACTATGCTTTCTTTGACTTGAGGTACAAATACGCAACCGAGGTATTTGATGCTCAAGTTCTCGGGATTCAGCAGCCGGCGCCTGTCGAGGAGTGGGCCGGCTTAGGGAAGAGCAGGCAGAAGAAGAGGTGCCAGGTGGGGCCGGAGAAGACCAACCCCAGCAGACCCAAGATGCCCCCATTGCCGGTCAGGACCAGCAGCCGGAAATACAGCAGCAGTAGCCCAATTATTTTTTAACTCCTACTTCCATCCGGCCTGCGAGCCGTGTACTTTTGTACTTCTTTTCTCTGGACAAGGGTCCGACTAACATTCTGAATTTGAAAATTTTTTATATATATATGCCGACTGGGTTGGTTTGTTTTGCCACTATTTGTTTCAATTTTTTGCAATTTTTTGCCTTGAATGAAATCTTTGTGGCAATTTGAATTAATATATGCCAGATGCATTAGCCCTTTCTGCCCCTAGATGGTTGTTTTCTTAAGAGTTACAAACTTGAAACAAGCAGCCGTCCACAAGCATCCAGATGAATGTATAGGCGATCCTTGACCATTTTAAAATAGAAGAACCGAAGTCGAATCTGGCGGATGTACCGGCTAAATCAAACCTAAAATACGCGTTTAACTGGCGAGGATTACCCCTAGGGTATCCGACAATGCCGTTGGAAGGGAGATATTCTCTTCGACGAATTCACCCGGATGCCTGCTCATGGTTAGTGCAGGCGATTTAAAATATGTTGGCCTTTGGCCTATTGAATAATTATGTTAGGTACTTAGCCTTCTACTCATTTTGAGCAAACGGGTGCCCGGATGTGCATTGCACATATGGGACTTGGAAGATGCCCGGTTGTGCATTGCACATGGGACTTAGAAGTTGTCCGGTTGTGCATTGCACATGGGACATTATACAAAAAACAATTGAAATAAAGTAATTCTTTCATTAATATACTCTATTTACAAAATATTTAAAAATTCTTAGAAGTAATACTTTTTCAAGTTGTCTACATTCCAGCATCTTGCTAGCTGCCTGCCGTCTGCTGTTTCTAGGCGTAGGTGCCGCCTCTAACTTCTTCAAAAATCCGGTAGGGGCCCTCCCAATTAGGGGTTAGCTTCCCTTGCTCATTTTCCCTACCAGTTGGCTCCATGTTCCGTAGCACAAAGTCCCACACTTTAAGGGGTCGTTTGTGTTCTCTTTTGTTGTAGGCCCTCGTCATTCTCAGACGGTATATCTCATGACGCAAGGCGGCGTTGCCCCTGCGTTCCGGGAGTGACTCCAATGCTAGACGCATGGCCTCCCAATTAGCCTCTTTATCATAAAGCATGACTCTGAGTGTTGGCTCATAAAGTTCAATTGGCAGGACGACTTCAGTGTCGTATGTCATGAGAAACGGGGTTTCACTGGTTGCCCCTTTTTCAGTTGTTCTGATGGCCCAAAGGATATGAGGTAACTCATCCGCCCAAAGACTGCCAACTCTTTCAATCTTCTTTTTTATCCCGTTTGAGATGAGCTTGTTGAAGGCTTTAACTTGACCGTTTGCTTGGGGGCGACCAACGGATGGAAAACAATGTGAGATCCCCTGATCTCCCAACCAACTCTTGAGGGTAGGCGTTTCAAACTGAGGACTGTTTTCAAAAACCATAGACATATATAGGAACACCAAAGTGGGTGATGATGTTTCTCCAAATGAAGGAGATGAAATCCTTTATCTTAATGCCCTTGACCGCCTCTACCTCAACCCACTTGGTGAAGTAATCTACAGCCACTAGAATGTATCTTTTCCCGCCTGATGCAGGCGTATAAGGACCTAAAATGTCCATGCCCCATTTTGCAAATGAAATCGGGCTGTAGATGGCCGTCAGATCTGTTGCCGGACGATGTGTGAGCCGGCCAAACCTCTGGCACTTGTCATATTTCTTCACCAATTCCATGGCGTCTGCCTCAAGAGTGGGCCAAAAATAGCCTTGTTGCTTGGCCCTCTTTACTGGAGTTCTGCCGCCTATATGTGAAGCACAAAAGACCGCGTGCAGATCCTCTAGCACCTCTTTTCCCCTTTCAAGGGTAACACACTTCAGCAACGGCTGGAGGTAACCGTTTCTGAAGAGCTCCCCCTTGTACATTACGAAGCTCAAAGCTCTCTTCTTTAATGCTGCCGCCTCTGAAGGGGCATCCGACAAAGTTCCGTCTACTAAATAATCACCGATGGGATCCATCCAGGTAGAGCTTCGGTTAAGAACTCCAACAGGATCATGTTCAATGCTTCTTCTTTCCATGACCTCCCAAAAGACTTACCTAGGCGTATCACAAGTGGTGAATGAGGCCAGTTTGGACAATGCATCCGCCTGATTATTTTCTGACCGGGGCACCTGACATAGATGGAATTCGTCAAGCGTCCCGGCCTCGCCTTTGACCGCTTGCAGATACTTGATCATTGCCGGGTGGGTGGCCTCATATTCACCATTGAATTGCTAACAATTAATTGAGAATATGAGCAGGCGTCAACTTTCCTCACCCCTACCGCCTTACACACGCGTATATCGGCTAGCAAGGCTTCGTACTCCGCCTCATTATTGGAGGCCTGGAACTTGAACCGTAGTGCGTATTTATATTTATCCCCTTCCAGAGATATGCAAATTACGCTTGCACCACAATCATTCATAGTAGAGCTCCCATCTACATATAATTCCAAAATTGATCAACATTTTTCGGCTGCGCCGGTCTTGTCATTTCAACAATGAAGTCGGCGAACGCCTGACCCTTCACTGCCTTTCTAGGCTCGAAAGAAATTTCCAAACTTTGCAATTCAATAGCCCACTTGAGCATTCTGTTGAATGACTCAAGGGTTGTCATTGGCCGCTTGAGGGGTTGGTCTATGTAGACCACCACCGGGCCGGGTGTGCCAAGAAGTATGGTTTTATCTTCTTGACTACCATAAAAAGAGCGAGGCTGAATTTTTTAACCAAGGGATACCGCAGCTCAGCATTCCGGAGAACTTGGCTAATGAAATATACTGGGAGCTGGATGCCGTCTCTCTCAGGTAGGAGAAAGGCACTGAGGGTATGATTTGAGACGGCCAAATACATGTAGAGAACCACTCATGCCAGAGGGCTGGCCAACCGTGGAAAAGAGTGGAGGTGCTCCTTCAATTTCTGGAATGTCGCCTCACCATTCTCCCCCCATTCAAATTTAGTCTTCTTCTTGATTGCTTGGAAGAAGTAGAGGCACTTGTCACCTGACCGGCTGAGGAATCTCCCCAATGCTGCCAGACAACCGGTGAGTCTTTGGACTTCTCTAACAGTGCCGGGTGACTTCATGTCAATTATCAGCTGCACTTTGTCCGGATTGGCCTCTATTCCCCTTTGATCAATCAAGAATCCGAGAAACTTCCTAGACTCAACACAAAAGACGCACTTTTTGGGATTAAGCATGACATTATGTCGCCTGAGGGTGGTGAAGGTTTCTCGGAGGTCAGCAAGGTGATCCATTTGAAGCTTAGATTTGACTATCATGTCATCAATGTACGCCTCTACATTCCTCCCAATTTGATTAATGAAGACAGTGTTAATCATCTGTTGGAAGGTAGCAGGCGCATTCTTTAACCCAAACGACATCACCGTATAACAGAACAACCCTTGATCAGAGACGAATGTCGTCTTCTTTTGATCTTTTTTCCACAAGGGTATCTGATGGAAGCCTAAGTAGGCATCCATAAAGCTCATAAAAGCATGACCGGCTGTAGAGTCGACTACACTGTCGATCTTAGGAAGTGGATAGCTTTCATTCAGACATGCCTTGTTTTGATCGATGTAATCAACACACATCCGCCAAGTCCCATTTGACTTTTTAACAAGGACGGCATTGGCTACCCAATCCGAGTAGTAGCATTGCCGAATGAACCCTGCATCCAGTAGTTTCTTAACCTCGGCGACTGCCGCCTGAGATCTCTCTTCGTCGTGGTTCCTTTTCTTTTGCCTAACCGGCCTCTTTTTTGGATCCACGACAAGTTTGTCGATAGCAAGATCCGGGTTGACGCCTAGCATCTCTTCCACTTTAGAGGCAAAGATGCATTTGAATTCTTTTAGCAGGTGGTGCAAAGGGATAAAGAAGCAATACCCTTGAAGCGTGCTTCGCTCGTAAACCGAGCTCTTACTTCGAAGCTTAAAACCTCACAAGCGTGACGGCCTCCAACGGCTCTTACCCATGACCCGACCCGAACGATCTTCGCCTCGAGGGTTAGTCGAGACATGACCAAGAATAAAACTATAGTTTTACGAACTTAATTGTTTTCTCAATAATAAGAGATGCCTTTTCGAGTTCCACTCAAGTTGATTTCCAAATGCCCAATAATGGAGTATTTATAGGGAAATGCAACTTGCACTTCCATTCATGATCAATGTGGGATAGTTGCATATTTCACTAATTTATTTAATTCTAAAATAAATTATAAAACAATGCAATCACAAATCAACACGTGGCATGAGGAGAGAAGAGGTTAAGTGAGGACCATAACCATGGGGGGGACCATTGCCTTGCTCCCCAAGGTATGGCTCTAAGACTTTGTCCCCACTCTCCTTAAACCGGCATTAAGCAAAGGGGTGAGCTGGCTGCCAGCCTTGCTGGCGAGCATGCACTGCCAGCCCAGCACAACTAGCACATCTAGCACGCATCAGCTAGCACAGCTAGCACGCACCAGCCAGCATGCCAAGCACACGCGTGCTGCTAGCTGCGATGACATGCTTGCTTGCTGCTGTACGAGGCTCTTAGCTTGCTTCTCGCTGCTTGCTGCTTGGTGCTGCCATGCGAAGGCACGCACACAAACAAGCAAGCACAGCGTGCTGCTGCTGCGATGGCATGCACGCACACGCACACATGCACACGCATGGTGCCGCGATGGTGCTGCCATGCGCCTAGAGCTAGCGATGCACACCCACACGCAAGCTCCTAGCTTTGCGATGGTGTGTTGTACGCCTAGCATGCAAGGTGCGCCTAGCATGCACGGTGCGTCTAGCACACATGGTGCGTCTAAGCTTGCGCCTAGCCATGCAAAGTGCATGCTAGCTCGAGATAGCCTAGCGTCCACATGGCTAGGCCATTGTGATGCTACGGCTACGCTCGAACTTGTTGCTTGTTGATTTTGCGACGCTCGGTCTCGACGCCATAGGCTCGGTATCTAACGTTTGTGTTCGTAATACTATAGTGACTCATCAAATCCTTTAGATTAATTCTTCGGTTTGGATCGGCAGTTCGTTTGGGTTCGACTTGAAGGGTTCAGTCAAGACAAAGCTGTAATATTAATTGTTCACTAATATTACAGATCGGAAGCGGCCTCCACCTAGGCATTCCGATCACTTGATCTCACTGAAGAATGAGCTTCCTGATAATTTTGAACCCTCTATCAGAATAATACACTTGTTGAAAGTACACCATTCCTTTCAATCTTCCACTTGTCCTTCCTGACAAGTGTGTATACAGCATTTCCTATGTCGCTTAATGTCTCTTCGTGAAATATAAGGTAAGAATCTTCGTCATCCTTATTATGTCCATAAATGTTTCTCGATCTCTAAGTTCAACTGTCAATAAGCAGATGATTTCTAAAATCCATCTGAGCACGGCCATGCATTTTCACAGTCTCACTCTTCGAGCGGCCTTGTAAACAACTAAGACATATTCCCTATTGTTGATAAGGGAACATTCCCAGTCTTGTAATGTAAGCTTCTCTTACTAAGAGGACCTAATCTCCCGAGTGTTCCCATTATAATCCCTAGTTACGGCGGACGTTTGACAACATCAAAGAGACTAGTACTAAAAAAAGAGAACTTTACAATACTCATGATCGAGAAAATAGGTTCCGATAGCTATAATGAAAAATGTACTTATGACGTTTTAAATCTCTTAAAGTAATCTTAGGCAACCACGCTGACGTGTTGTACTATGTTGAACGGGGTATCAAGGAATCAGTGCGTGCGGGAAACATGTTTCTATTTTCCCCATATTCTGAGGAGTACGTCAGATTATGCTTGTTAAATTCATTTGTTTTCCTAGTTTATATGCTGTACTTGCCTAATTATTGATTTGTTTGTCTCGTGTGAATATATGTACGTAGTTATCACTGGACCCTACTGGTGATTTGTGTTTCCAGTAACACAATCTTCTTCTTTGATTCTCCTCGGTTACCTCAACCAAGAAAGCGCCTCGTGATGTCCATACTGCAAAAGTAAATATACATAGCTTCAATTCTTGTTATTGATTATCATAACCTAACTCATATATATTAATTATACTAATCAAATTTGAACTTACTTTTCTATGTAGTGTTATGAAGAAGATACATTCTCGATCTCCTCGAGGTCCTACATGGAAATCACCGATGGTAATGCCACATGATATTGTGATATTCGTAATATACAATGCGTAAGATGTTGCTAATTTGCTATGTATGTTTGATTCATGCTAGTGCGCACAACAAGATAACAGAGTTGATTGTGGCCTATACGTGATGAGATTCATGTTTGACATAGTGAGTCATTGTACAGACACACAACAACTTGAAGAGGTATGCCAATTTGCGTTTTAAAACGCCTTAATTGCTCTTTTCTTGTAATTTCAAGCCTTAGTCAGCAATAAATAAGTGATAAAGACATTTTATGACTAATTATGAGTTCACTAGACAAAAAATGTAGGAAATAGGCATCCTAGTAGTCAAAATGGCCTTACTCGGCCATTTTGGTTGAAATTGCGTTCTAAAACCCCTTAATTGCTATTTTCTTGTAATTTCAAGCCTTGTCCACCTATAAATAAGTGATAAAGACATGTTATGAATATTTATGAGTTCACTAGACAAGAAATTTAGGAAATAGGCATCCTAGTAGTCAAAATGGCCTTACTCGGGCCATTTTTGTTGAAAATGCGTTCTAAAACCCATTAATTGCTATTTTCTTGTAATTTCAAGCCTTGGCCACCTATAAATAAGTGATAAAGACATGTTATGACTATTTATGAGTTCACTTGACCGAAAATGTAGGAAATAGGCATCCTAGTAGTCAAAATTGCCTTACTCGGGCCATTTTGGTTGAAAATGCGTTCTAAAACCACTTAATTGCTATTTTTGTAGGGTTTCGTAGTGACCCGACACTACGCGGAAGGAAACCCACCAAGACCCGCCCCTAAATTAAAACAATTAACAAGCATATTAAACTTAATCAAACAAGATTAAGAACAAGAATTATACCTTTGACGCGTGCTTCGCTCCCAAAGAGCTCTTACTTTAAAATCCCGAAAACACGAGATCTCCGACGAATCGTACCCTCGACCCGACCAGAGCGTCCTAAGTCTTGAAGGTTAGTCAAGACCCGGACAAAATAACTATGAGTTTTACGAATCAAAGGTTTACTCTTTCTTAGAGTTGCCTTTTTAATTCCACTCAAGGTTGTATTCTCGAAATTCCAACCAAGTGGGTATTTATAGAGAATGGGGACTTGAAACCCCTTTTCATGATCAATGTGGGATCATGTGCAATTGCAATAATTTATTTAATTCTAAAATAAATAATTAGGCAAAAGCAATCACAAGGCAACAAGTGGCAAGAGGAGAGAATGGGTTAGGTGAGGACCATATCCCATGGGGGGGACCATTGCCTTGCTCCCCAAGGGAAGCTTAGAGGCTTTGGTCCCCACCTCTCCTAAACCGCCACTCACAAGGCAGCTAGGCTGGCTGCCACCTGGTACTGCCAACACGCACAACCAGCTAGCACCAGGTTGCCTAGCAGCTCCCTCGCATGCATGGTGATGGTGCGTGCTGGCGCTAGGCTCTGTTGCGTGCTGGCGCTGGCCCTCACCTCCCACGCACCACACGCATCATCGCTGCACCCTTCGCATATGCTCGCACACCCAACCAGCTAGCACCACTCGCCCATGCTCGCACACCTAGCCAGCTAGCACCACTCGCCCAAGCTCGCACAGCTATGCGCATCCAGGCCAGCACGCACTAGCGCTGTGCTTGGTGCGTGGCCTTTGATGGTGCCTAGCACACACGCAAGGCCAGTGCTGCCTGCCAGCTAGCTGTGCTTCGTGCGTGGCCTGCGATGGTGCCTAGCGCACACACAAGGCCAGTGCTGCCTGCCAGCTTGCTGTGCAATGGTGCACACGCACACGCACACACGCATGTGCCTAGCACTGCAATGGTGTTGTGCGTGGTGCTAATGGGCCGCGATAGTGCCCACGCTTATGCACACACACATGGGTGCTGTGCTTGGTGCGATAGGGCTGCGATGGTGCCTAGCATCATGTTAGGGCTGCGATAACGCCTAAGCATGATGCTAGGGCTGCGATAGTGCCTTGCACACCATGGTGCGCCTAGCACACACATGGTGCGCCTAGGCTTACGATGAGCTAGCCTAGCCTAGCTATGGGTACGCTCATACTTGTTGATTGTGATTTTGCGACGCTCGGTCTCGACGCCCTAGGCTCGATATCCGACGTCTGTATTTGTAAAACTCTGCTGACTCATTAAATCCTTTCGGATTAATTCGTCGTCTCGGATTGGTGATTCGATTGGGTTCGACCCGAAGGGTTCAGTTAAGATTAAGATGTAACATGAATTGTACATTGATATTACTGATCACTTGACCTTACTGAAGAATTAGCTCCGTAATATTTCTGAACCCCTCTATCGAAAGAATACACTTGTTGGAAGGACACCATTCCTTTCAATCTCCCACTTGTCCTTCCGGAGAAGTGTGGATACAGTGTATAGCTCATTTCCTATGTCACTTAATGTTTCTTCGTGAACTATAAGGTAAGATTCTTTGTCATCCTTATTAAGTTCAGAAGTGTTTCTCGATCTCTGAGTTCGATTGTCAATAAGAAGATGATTTCTAAAATCCATCTGAGCACGGCCATGCATTTTCACAGTCTCGCTCTTCGAGCGGCCTTGTAAACAACAAAACATTTTCCCTATTGTTAGTAGGGGAACAATCCCAGTCTTGTATTGTAAGTTCTTCTTACTAAGAGGACATAGTCTCCTGAGTGTTCCCGTTATAATCCCCAGTTACGGCAGACGTTTGGAAACATCAAAGAGTCTAGTACTCAAACAAGAAAACTTCATAGTACTCACGGTCGGAGGAAACAAATTCCGATAGTCATAATGAGAAATGTACTTATGAGAAAAATTAAATTTTCTTAAAGTACTCTCATAGGTCTTATCCAGTACAGTTCCAAACTTTGCCTATGCAAATGATTTATGACCGTCACGTCCTCGCAGCACAAGAAACGGTGATGTAAATCATACTACACACTAATCTATGGCGGTCATCAATCGTCCATCTGTTAGATGACCTCGATTAGGGATAATTTTTGATTTAATATTCAATGTTCACTTAACAGGTGTTTCTTTATCCTAGACATGGTCTTGATACCCTGTTTTGAATATTTCCGTAAATCGAATGGACTCATTATTTAATTCTATACCACAATTAAATAGTATTGGAGTGAATGATAATTTTGCACAAAATTAACTACTCCATTAATGAATGGTTTTAACACAGTGTCTTACATTAAATATCCTATTTAATTAAAAGACATGTACAGGGAATGTCAAAGCCAATCTCCAACATGCTTGATTCCCATTGCCTCAATGTGCTTGTTGTGTTTCACTTGAGGCAGCGGTTTAGTCAAAGGATCGGCTACATTATCATCTGTGCTGATCTTACAAATTCTGATTTCACCTTCGGATTTCCATTCCCTTATCATGTGAAATCGCCTTTGCTCGTGTTTAACCTTCTGGTGCTTTCTCGGCTCCCTGGCCTGAGCGATAGCTCCATTGTTGTCACAATAGAGGTCTATCGGCCCCTTGATTGAGGGTACAACACCAAGTTTGTTAATGAACTTGCGAATCCAAACAACTACCTTGGCAGCTTTTGAAGTGGCCAAGTACTCAGCTTCAGTTGTAGAGTCTGTAGTGGTGCTCTGCTCGGCACTCTTCCAGCTAAACGCTCCTCCATTCAGACAGAATATGTACCCCGACTGTGACTTGAAGTCGTCTCTGTCAGTCTGGAAGCTAGTGTCGGTGTAACCTTCAACAACCAGTTCTTTGTGGCCTCCATACACCAGGAATTTATCCTTGTTCCTTTTTAGGTACTTAAGGATGTTCTTGGCCGCAGTCCAATGCGCCTCTGCTGGGTTCGATTGGTATCAACTCGTTGCACTCAAGGCATACGATACATCTGGCCTTGTACATATCATGTCATACATGATCGATCCGATTGACGAAGCATATGGGATCTGATTCATTCTTTCTCGCTCAACAGGTGTCTGTGGACACTGTTTCTTGCTGAGAGTTACGCCATGGGACATGGGTAAATGCCCTCTTTTGGCATTCTCCATGTGGAATCAAGCCAGTACCTTATCAATGTAAGTACTCTTGCTTAATCCAATCATCCTCTTAGATCTATCCCTGTAGATCTTGATGCCCAATATGTAATGTGCCTCTCCTAAGTCCTTCATTGAAAAGCACTTTCCCAACCAGCCCTTTACGGACTCCAACAATTTTGTGCTGTTTCCAATGAGAAGTATGTCATCGACATACAGGACTAAGAATGCAATATCACTCCCACTAACTTTCTTGTATACACAAGATTCATTTGGATTCTTGATAAAATCAAACTTGCTAATGGCTTCATCAAATCGCAGATTCCAACTTCTGCTGGCTTGCTTTAGTCCATAAATGGACTTTTTCAGCTTGCAAACCTTTCCAGCGTTGCCTGGATCGTTATAACCTTTTGGCTGTGTCATATACACAGTTTCTTTAAAAATTCCATTAAGGAAGGCGGTTTTGACATCCATTTTCCATATTTTGTAATCGTAATATGCAGCAATCGCTAGGATGATCCGGACGGATTTTAGCATTGCAACTGGTGAAAAAGTTTCATCATAGTCAATCCCGTGGACTTGCCTATAACCTTTTGCCACCAGTCTAGCTTTGTATATTGATACATTTCCATCCTTGTCTGTCTTCACTTTGAAGATCCATTTGCAACCAATGGGTGTATAACCCTCGGGCAAATTCACCAAGTCCTAGACTTGATTTTCAGACCTGGAGTCCATCTCGGATTTCATGGCCTCTTGCCATTTTCCAGAGTCAGGACTCGTCATAGCTTGCTTGTATGTCGCCGGCTCATCACCATTCATAACTAGGATGTCCTGATCATCGGTTAAGACGATACCGAGGTATCTGCTTGGTTGAAATCTTTGCCGTTGCGATCTAAGAAGGGTAATCGGTTGAGCATTTACATTGTCTTTTTGATTTTGACCAATCTTCTTAGATGCTTCTAAAGTATCAAGATTGTTAGTTTTGTCAGGTTGACATTATTTCTCGTCCTTTCGAACTTCGTCGAGTTCGATTTTCCTCCCACTTGTCATTTTGGAAAGGTGACCCTTCTCCAAAAAGACACCATCACGAGCAACAAAAACTTTGTTCTCGGATTTATTGTAGAAGTAATACCCTTTGGTTTCTTTTGGATATCCCACAAAGAAACACTTGTCTTAGTCCATAATTAATCGCTTGACATATGCTTCGCATCCCCAAATCTTGAGAAAAGACAACCTAGGAGGTTTCTTAGTCCATAACTCATATAGAGTCTTTTCAACAGCTTTTGACGGAGCTCTATTCAGTGTTAGTGCTGCAATTTGTAGCGCATGTCCCCAGAAAGAGATAGGGAGTTCACTAAGACCCATCATTGATCGAACCATGTCCAACAAGGTCCGATTCCTCCGTTCGGACACTCCGTTCCATTGAGGAGTTCCGGGAGGTGTCAACTCGGAAAGAATGCCATTTTCTTTCAGGTGATCGTCGAATTCATGGCTTAAATATTCGCCACCTCGATCCGATCGAAGTGCTTTAATTTTCTTGCCAAGTTGATTTTCAACTTCTTTTTGAAATTCTTTGAATTTCTCAAAGGATTCAGATTTATTCGACATTAAGTAGACATAGTTATATCTACTATAATCGTCGGTGAAAGTTGAAATATCGGTAACCTTGTCTTGCGGGTGTGCCCATTGGTCCACATACATCCGTGTGTATTAGACCTAATAAGTCACTTGCCCTTTCTCCCAACTTGGAGAATGGCTGTTTTATCATCTTGCCTAATAAGCATCCTTCGTAATTTTCAAACGACTCTAAGTCGAATGAGTCAAGAACACCTTCTTGAAGAAGTTTCTTAATGCGTTTGATGTTAATATGGCCAAGACGACAATGCCACAAGTAGGTTTGATTCGACTCGATGGTCTTAGCTAGTGGTATCAACTTTTGTCTAATCATATGTAAAAACATGCAATTTAATTGAACATAAATTTGTAAGACAAACTTGAAACAACTATTGTCAAAGTCTTACATGCAAAATTCCTAGGTGTCCAACACCGTGGATCATAGTATGTTCAAAAGCATGATGAAAAACTAGAATTAGTTTAATTACATGTCATAGACAAAATAGTGCATGCAAGCACGACCGAAAAACCATCTTTGTCGTCTTCTTGCTCTTGCACCAACACTTGATAAGCTTCTCACTTGGTCCCTGAAAAGGCAATATTAAGTGAGTCATACTTGGTATATAATACCTATGATAAGCTTAATCCACAAGTGTTAAGGAAGATACCTGAGGCGGATGCTCCATTCCTCTCCTCCTCCTCCCGAAAGAGGTTGCATTCTCTCTTGAAATGGCCTTGTCCGCCACAATAGAAGCAACACATCTTATCCTTAACCTTGAAATCCCTCCTTCTTGACGGTCTTTTGGTTGCCCCATATGAGTTGGCTCGGTGAAGTAGCTTTACCATATTCTTCAAGGAATGTGTCTCCTTCGATTCAGAAATATATGCCTTTAGTGAATCATACCCTGAGTGGAGTGAAGTGAGCATAATATGACAAGCCATTACATCTTCTAGTGGAATTATGAGGAGTTCCATGTGCTTGAAGAGCTTAGTCATTCTTGCCACATCGGGTCGAAGGGGCATACCCGGTCTCAACTTGGTGTTGCAAACTGTAGACCAAAGATGGTACCTCTCTTTCACAAGACAACCTTGATCCGATGGCTTTACATTCATGTCTGTAAGTGACTTAGTAACTTCAAACAAGAGTCCATCATTGTTGTCGTTGAAACGCTTAGAGAATCTCATACCGACAACATCCCTTAGTCCTCCAAGGAACAAGTCCGGGAAAGAGAATGGAAGTTTTTCTTTCCATTCTTCCGGGATGGAGTTAGCCATGAGTTGTGACACTAATTTGCAATATTTTTACCATGCACAATAAGTTTCGTCACTCAAGAGTTTCTTAGAACAGAGGGTTGGGAGGGAAGTATCCAGAACATACTCTTTGGAACAACTCCGGAGAGTTCTCCTGAGTTCTTATTCCCATTCATCAAGGTTTGTTAAGTTAAGCTTGATAGCTAACTTTTCGGGGAGTGTCGGGCACATTTGGTTGTTGTTTGAGTTACTTGCAGACATGATTCTACAATTGAAAGAATTTAAAGTGAAAAACCATTCATACATCAATAAGTTGAAATTTTAAAACGTTCATGCATATATTCAATCTTATTAAGCATTTTATCCACGCATTTAAAATTGTCCCTTATGGGCGAGAATAAAATGAATTCCGAGATCCCAAAGATCAAGAAATGGTTAAGCATGCTTTGGCTTGTCTTAATCATTAAATATCCTAAGGTAAGCAATCCAATTGCTAATAGCTCCAAGCTACTCTCGGTTTGATAAAATGTCGCATCTAATGCATCCTTGACATAGTATCTCTTTTTCCACGACATCTAAGGACTCCTTACTGATATCGTTGAGCTTAACCAAGACAAATTGTATACCTAATATACCTTACGTTCCTAGGGAAGTAGTGATGCCTCGCTTTGGCGTAATCCATCACGTATGCGCATTAGTTCGGTAAGTGTTGTTCTTGGAACGACAAATTTTAGCTCAATATTATTAAGGGACCTAGGGTTTCTATGTTGGTTTATTTAAGTGAACTTAACTAATCGTCGCAACATAATAGAAATCCTAGACATGCATCTATCAATCATATATAACAACAACATATATATAAGGCAAAAAAAAAATAAGAATAGATGCATTTGGCAACTAGCATGACCCCTTGAAATCTTCAATTTCCATGGGTCTTCATCTTGGCTCGTCTTTGTCGAAACGCCATCTTGAGACATCTTGGCCAAAATGAAATAAAAGAAGCTAGCTAGAACGAATAAGATTAATATAATAGTATAAAAATACTTAACGGTTCGCAGACCGTATTTAGATTTACAAAAATACATAACGGAACGCAGTTCGTATTTTCTATCCTAGTCAGGCCCCACTAGTTGCCATTTTCAAAGACCTGTTTTGAAAACAACCTTCCATTCACCCATTCACTATTTGTGAATGGCCCATGCAATTTTACGAAATACATAATTAAACACGCAAAAGTAGTAACTAACTTAGGTGGTTAATCCAATTAATGCGCCTAATTAAAACTAGTCAAAGTGGTTTAATCCATTATTTCTAAACGCAAAATGCTAACGCACTTAATTAAGCTCCCACTAAATTCTGCATCCGTACTTAATTAATCCGATTAAATAAGTCGGCATAACCCATAATTTGTCAAAATTTTGCAAAATCGAAAATCGAGGTTTTTAGCCTTGTTAAAATAATTAAATAAGTTATTAAAACGACAAAATTTTCGCAAAAAACGCATAGCTCAAAATCAAGCAAAATACCCTACACAAGCACTAGGTGGATGTGCACCATGGCTGCTAGGCAGCTCATGTGCTGCGCTTGCAGTGGTGTGTGCCAGCATCCACGCCCAGCATGGCATCCTACGCTAGCGAGCACTAGCAGCTCGCTACGCATGTTGCGCATGCTAGCTTGCTAGCTAGTGCCTGGTAGCGTATGGCAGGCTGGCTGGAGCTTGCTGCCTCGCTGCCCAGCAGCATGCACAAGCAATTCCAGCAGCCCTTGCCATGCACCTAGCACTATGGCAGCACACCATAGGCAGCCAGATGTGGGCTGCTGGGCAGCCCGGCTAGCCTTGGTGACGCTTGGGTTCTTTTTCCTTGATTTGCGTGCCAACTCTCGGAATTTAATTCTGATTTGTGTGTGACAATAATTAATTCTAAATTACATTTTAGAATTAATTTGATGGAAAATAAAATAAAATAAGTCTAACTTAAATAAATTTTATTTTATTGGTGCACAAGCCACCTCCTATGGAGCACTGAAACATAAAGATAAAGCTATGATGGACCAAGAGTCTTAATGGAACCTATGATGGACTCGTGTTTGATGTAACTAGGTCACTCTTAAACATAAAGATAAAGCTACCAGAAGAAGGTTGTCTTGTTAAGGAGAGGCTCCGACTTTGGTCAAGGGTCTACAATACCAAATTGAGACCCGGTATGCCTCTCCGACTTCATTAGCTTGGATTGACTAGGCTCTTCATGCGCATGGAGCTTCTCGGAATCTCATTGGAAGATGAGATGGCGGGTCATATCTTGCTTGCTTCACTCCACTCTGGCTATGATGCAATTCGAGTGCATATAGTTGCGGGAAAAGAAACACGCTCTTTAAGAGAGGTGGTGCAGCTACTTCACCAAGCCACCTCCTATGGAGCACTGAAAGGCCCTTAAAAGCAAGGAAGAGGGAGTTCAAGAATAAGGCAAAGATGCGATGCTTCTATTGTGGTGGGTAAGGCCACTACAAGAGGGAATGTAAGATCTTCCGAAAGGATGAGGAGGAGAAGAATGTTTCATCTACATGAGGTATCTTCATTAACACTTGTGTACAAAGCTATTCATAGGTATTGGATACCGTGTTTAACTCACTTTATGCTCCCATTTCAGGGACCAAGTGAGAAGGCTTCACCAGTGGATGTGCACTATGAGCGGACGATAAAGATGGTCTTTCGGTCATGCTTGTAGGCACATATTGTGTATGGCTTGTAATTAACTAATCTTTGTTTATCATGCTATTGAACATACTTTGATCTATGGTGTTGGACACCGAGTTATATTGATCACACAAGACTATGGCAATGGTTGTTTAGAATGTCTTGCTTATATGTTCTATGAAAATTGCATATTTTACATATGATTAGACAAACAAGCTTATAACGTTAACATACCGCCAAAAGAGCTTAGACCATCGAGTCAAATCAAACTTACTTGTGGCATTGTCTTCTTGGCCACATTAATATCAAACGCATCAAGAAACTTCTTCATAAAGGTATTCTTGACTCATTGGTCTTAGAGTCATTTGAAAATTGTGAAAGAATGTTTATTAGGAATGATGATCAAGAAACCATTCTCCAAGTTAGGAGAAAGGGCTAGTGACTTATTGGATCTTATACATACGGATGTATGTGGACCAATGAGTACACCCGTAAAGTAAGGTTTTCGATATTTCATTACCTTCACCGACGACTATAGTAGATATGTCTATGTCTATCTTATGTTGAACAAATCTGTATCTTTTGAGAAATTCAAAGAGTTTCCGAGTGAAGTTGAAAATCAGCTTGGCAAGAATATCAAAGCACTTCAATCGGATCGAGGGGGCGAGTATTTGAGCCATGAATTCTACGATCACTTTAAAGAAAATGGTTCTCTTTAGTAGTTAACGCCTCTCGGAACTCCACAATGGAACGGAGTATCTGAAAGGAGGAATAGAACCTTGTTAGACATGGTTCGATCAATGATGGGTCTTAGTAAACTTCCACTCTCTTTCTGGGAACACGCACTTCTAACCGCGACACTAACACTGAACTGTGCTTCGTCAAAAGTTGTCGAAAAGACTCCATAGAATTATGAACAAAGAAAACTCCACGGTTGTCTTTTCTTAAGATTAGGGGTTGCGAAGCATATGTCAAGAGATTAATTTCTAACAAATTTCACCCAAAATCTAACAAGTATTTCTTTTTGGGCTACCCAAAAGAAACCAAGGGATATTACATCTACAACAAATCCGAGAATAAAGTGTCTATTGCTCGTGATGGTGTCTTTTTGGAGAAGGAACACCTTTCCAAATTAACAAGTGGCAGGAAAATCGAACTCGATGAAGTTCGAGAGGATGAGCAACAAAGTCAACCTGACAAAATTGACAATCAAAGTGCTTTAGAAGTAGATGTTGACATTGGTCAGAGTCAAACCGACAATGTGAAAATTCAAATCGACAATGTAAATGCTCAACCTATTACCCTGCGTAGGTCGCAACGGCCAAGATCTCAACAAGACAGATACCTCGGTGTTGTCTTAATCGAAGATCAAGACATCTTAGTTATGGATGGAGATGAGCCAGCAACATACAAACAAGCTATGATGAGCCCCGACTTTACAAAATGGCAAGAGTCCATGAAATCCGAGATGGACTCCATGTTTGAAAATCAAGTCTGAGAATTGGTTGATTTACCCAAAGGTTACACTCTTATTGGTTGCAAATGGATTTTTATGTTTAAAACCGACAAAGGTGGAAATGTATCTATATACAAAGCTAGACTGGTGGCAAAAAGTTACAAGAAAATTCACGGCGTTGATTATGATAAAACCTTCTCGCTAGTCGCCATGCTTAAGTCTATCCGGATTTTCTTAGCAATTACCGCATATTATGATTATGATATATAGCAAGTGGATGTCAAAACCGCCTTCCTTAATGGGATTTTGGAAGAAACTGTGTATATGACACAACCGGAAGGTTCTGTTGATCCGAGCAACGCTGGGAAAGTATGCAAGCTTAATAAGGCCATTTATGGACTAAAGTAGGCAAGCAAAAGTTGGAATCTGTGACTCGCATTAGTAAGTTTGGTTTTATTAAGAATCCAAATAAGTCTTGTGTTTACAAGAAGGTTAGTGGGAGTGACATCAAATTCCTCTTCTTATATGTCAATGACATAATACTCATTAGAAACATTACTAAACTGTTAGAGTGTGTAAAGGGCTGGATTGGAAAGTGCTTTTCAATGAAGGACTTGGGAGAGCCACAGTACATATTGGGCATCAAGTGAAAGAAATGGTGTCCTTCCAACAAGTGTATTATTCTAATAGAGGGTTCATAATTATTACAGAGCTAATTCTTCAGCAAAGTCAAGTGATCGGAATGCCTTGGTGGAGGCCGCTTTCGATCAGTAATATTAAGGTATAATTAGTATTACATCGTAATCTTAACTGAACCCTTCGGGTCGAACCCAATCGAACAACCGATCCGAGACGACATTAATCCGAAAGATTTAATAGGTCGACAAAGTTTTACGAATACAGACGTCGGATATCGAGCCTAGGGCGTCGAGACCGAGCGTCGCAAAATAACAAGCGACAAGTATGAGCGTAGCCGTAGCTAGGCTAGGCTAGCTCATCGCAAGCTTAGGCGCACCATGGTGTGCTAGGCGTGGCATGAGTGTCTGGGTGCTATCGCAGCCCTACCATCATGTCTAGGCGCTATCGCAACCCTAGCATGATGCCTAGGCACCATCGCTGTCCTATCGCACCAAGCACTACACCCATGTGTGTGTGCATGTGCGTAGGCACTATCACTAACCATCGCAAGCACTAGGCGCACCAGGGGCACTAGGAAGCCCATCGTAGCACAGCAGCGTGCTTGCCTGGATGCCTGGGTGCGCATGGCAGGGCCACACACGCACCAAGCACAACCATCGCAGTGCTAGGTACTAGCGCATGTGCATGTGTGTGTGCGTGCCTCGCACCATGCACAACCATAGCAGTGCTAGGCACTGGCGTGTGTGCTAGTGCAAGGGTGCCTGGCAGCATCACCCAGCACGCATGCTAGTCCCTTGCATGGGTAGGCTCGCTGGCTGGGCTAGCAATGCGTGCGAGGCTTGTGCGTATGGTGCGAGGCAGGTGCGTGTGCGAGAGGTGCAACAGGGATGCGTGTGGTGCATGGGATGTGCACTGCTAGCAAGTGCGTGGGTTGCTAGGGCCAGCGCCAGCGCTAGTATGATGTTCTAGCAACGCTAGGCGCTAGCACAAAGCACCAGCACCAGCACTAGCACAGCCCAACACCAGCACGCATAGCCCAGCAACCACGTGCTGGTTTTGTGGAGTGGTGTTGGGACCAAATCCACCCCTTGGGGAGTAACGCATATGGTTTCCCACCTAATCTTGGGCACTACTCCTTTGCACATGATCATACCACTTGTCGCAATGTGATTAAGTTGATTATTTAATTAATTTGGAATTAAATAAATTGTTGATTTTACCACCTCTCCCACATTGATGGGAGATTGGAAATCAAGGGTGATCTTCCCTATAAATACCAAAGCCATGGGTATTGGGAAGAAAAAACCTTGAGTGGAATTAAAAGGCAACTCTTGATTTGGGTAAACCTTGATTCGTAAAACTCATAGTTTTATTTGTCCGGGTCCCGACTAACCTTCGAGACTTAGGACGCTCGGGTCGGGTTCGAGGGTACAATCTCGTTGGAAACCTTGTATTTTCGGGGGGTTCAAGTAAGAGCTCATAGTTGAGCGAAGCACTCGTCAAAGGTATAATCTTTTATCCTTTCTTGTGTTTTAATTATGTTTTGCTTGTTAATTGCATTTATTATGGGGGCGGGTCTTGGCGGGTTTCTTTCCACGTAGTGAGGGTCACTACAAAACCCAACATCAAGATCTATAGGGATAGATCTAAAAGGATGTATAAATTAATCCAAAGTACTTATATTGATAAGGTACTGGCACGATTCAACATGGAAGGGGCCAAGAGAGGGCACCTACCCATGTCACATGGCATAACTCTCAACAAGAAGCAGTGTCCAAAGACACCTGATGAGAGAGAGAGGATGAATCATATTCCATATGCTTCGCTTTTTGGATCGATCATGTATGCCATGATATGTACTAGGTCGGATGTATAGTATGCCTTGAATGCAAGGAGTCGATACCAATCAAACTGAAGAGAAGTGCATTGGAATGCGGTCAAGAATATGCTAAAGTACCTAAAAAGGAAAAAGGATAAATTTCTGGTCTTTGGTTGGAGTAATGATTTGGTTGTTGAAAGTTATACTGACGCGAGCTTCCAGACTGACAGAGACGACTCCAAGTCGCAGTAAGGGTACATATTCTGCCTAAATGGAGGAGTGTTTAGTTGGAAGAGTGCTAAGCAAAGCACCACTGCAGATTCTAAAACTAAAGCTCAGTACTTGGCAGCTTCAAAAGCAGCTAAGGAGGCAGTTTGGATTCGTAAGTTCATAAGTGAACTCGATGTTGTACCCTCTGTTTTGGGGGTTTTTGATGTGTCTTGCGGGTGAGTTACAATTTCTAGTATGTTCAACCGATGCCTGTACCTTCAAAACCAAGAAGACTCCGATTGGTGGGAGCTCCGCCTCCGACGATCAAGTCAGTAACGTATATGAGGTAATAAGTGCGGAAACAGTAAATACTCCTCGCTAATACAGGAGGATTCTGCAATTAATATTGCTCGGGATTCGTGTTTGTATTTTTGGATGCCCAATAAATGAGGTCTGACCCACTATTTATAATGGGGAGAATAATACCCCATCTAGGGTTCAAAGGACACGTGTCAATAGGGGATTGGTGCCCTGTTGACCTATGGCAGGGTGCCACGTGTCGCAAGGCCATTGGGCCACGTGGATAGGGTATTTTTTACCCTAAACATTTTCCCCTATCAGGTGCTGATGTGGCGGTGCCACATGGCGCCTGAGACGTTTTTTTTTTTTTTTTTTTTAAATTTGAATTTGAATTTTTGAAGTGCAAGAGGAAGAAGGTGAAAAGGCACGAGGGTTCACCTTCTTAGGATTGCCTATAAATAGAAAAACTCCTCCCCCATGTTCACATTTACAACCTTAAGCAATAATCAAAGATTTGGGGTGCAGCCGGTTTTGTGAGCAAACTTTTCCAGAAATCTTCCGAGTGCACATCCGGTTTTTTCCCCCTCCTTCAAAGAATTTTCTGCCGTTTGTGAGTGTTGTAAACAGCATCGCAAATTTGCAACTGCTACAAGGACACCTGAGTCTTTGCAAGCCATTTGAAGTTTTTCCAGCTTGGTCAAGAGGTATTCTCTCCTTCTCAATTAACTTAGGTACTGCCTCTGTTCTTTTTAGCTCTTCCATGTATTTACGTCTGTGCTTCTTTCTTGATTTTTTCTTTATTAGTTCCATTAGTAGATGGACCCTTTATACCCACACCCGGAACATAGCTTTGAGACCAATCGATCCCTCAGTACGGTTGAGTCTACGAGTGGGGATGCCGCATCTAGGCATTGGAATCTTTCTTGTTCATCTCCCAATCCGACGGTCTCCGTGTCTATGCAGGACACAATGGCTAGAACTAGGAAGACGGCTCTGGATCCCAATTATAGTGGCGGAGGCTCAGAAGAGTTGTCGCCTAAGGAGAGGATCCCGGATGAGATGACAAGGGGATCTCCAAGAGGCACCCCAAGCACCCCTAGCGATGGAATTCTAGGATCTTATAGTGGTGGCGGAGAGGAAGCCGACCTGCTACTGGAGATGAGGATCAAGAAACCTCAGCAAGAAACGAGAACCCCGCTTCCAGCTCCGGCTTTATGTTTGGCTCTGATGGGGGCGATAGCTGCAGTAGCTATCTCACGACGCATGTGGATAGCGAGGAGGAGGAGAGGCCTACATGGAATAATAAAGGTGACCCTCTCATGATCACCGTCTCTGCATAAGACATGGCTAACATGTAGAGAAACTTAGCCGATTTCATACTCAAGCGGCCCTTAGGAGAAGGGTACAGGTTAGTCGTCCCGCCTGAGATGGGGGCCATTGCCTGGGAAGACAACCAGCGCAATGCAGACGACTTCTTTGGCTGCTATGAGGCGGCTTTCTTAGCGGGGCTCCGCTTCACCCTTCATAACACAATAAAGGCCATACTCAGGGGTTACGGCTTAGGCATCCCTTAACTTACCCCCAATTCTTGGGTAAACATACTGGGGTATATTGCCGCCTACGAAATGCAGAACCTGAACCCCGGCTGAGAGGCTTTCGCCCATATGCATTACCTAAGCCGGAGCCCAGGCGGTTGGAGGGCCTGGTACACTTTGACGACATATCCCAAATACTTAATGACGCTTTTACCTGGTCAAAGCTTCAACCAATGAAGAAAATCGGGAGTTCAGGACGTACAACCGGAAGCTCGAGTTACTTGGGAAAAATATAAAATGCCCCAAATACCGGATGGGGATTATGATGCAATAATAGAGTCCAGTTTCTTTGAGCTCACCACTTCCACCATCTCAACATGTGAACTCCTCGGTGTACCCAAGAATTCGGTACCCAAACATGAATTCTTGAGGGACGAGGTGTTCTTGTCCGCATGCGGGTTGAATACATGTTTAATAAATGTAGGTTGGGAACCTCAGCCAGCCAACTGGTGCCGGATGTACAATTTTGCTTTGCTTTGATGTGTTTTTGAACCTGTTCTAACCTGGCGTCTCTTGTTATGTTGCAGCTGAAGCCTAAGGTATGTTGCCAACATACAAGACGCCTGCTAAGAAGGCCTCGGATATCCGAAAGGAGAAGGCCGAGAAGAAGGCTTGCCAGGCGGCCAAGAAAGTAAGTCCGCCTGAGCTCTTTGCGTATTGCTTGCTTGCTTTCCCTTCCATTCCTAGTTGTTTCAGATCTAACCGTCTGACCCCTTTTTGCCTTGTTTTAAGATGGGAGCAAGGTTCCTCACTCTCTATCCAAACAACTCCGGTAAAAGCCGGTTGGGGAGGAGCCTGCTCCTAAGGTCCAAAAGACCTCTCATGTTGACCGGCTGACTGTCGACGGCAAAACGGTAAAGAACACAGGGATAGGGTTTGACCTTTCCCATGGAAGGACGGATGTCCTTCCTTCCCTACAAACTACAGGTAGTACATCCGTCGGGAAAGGCCCACGCGGCACACAGAAGACCCAAGGTACGGATGACCCCTTCAATCTCACTCTACTTGGCCTGCCCATGCGGGTTAACTCTTACTCCCAACTTCAGCCGGAGGATTCGTCATCCAGCCGACACTCTATTAGAGGGGTGTCTGCTCCTTTCTCACCGTCTATTTCTGGTGCAGATAAATCTCCTCGCTGGGCGGACGTGACACAATACGCCCAGGCTATGCTGAAAGCCGTCCCTAAGGACGAGAAGGAAGCGATCCCTGGGATCAACGCCTTCAATGCTGACGGTCAGCCTGGATGAGGTATTCCTATACATCCGTCTCTTCTTTACACTATAATCTCATACTTATCCGGCATTTTCTTACACCGGCTGCGTCTTCTCGGTCATTGATGCGCGTGAAGGGGCTGAAGAGAGCCTATGCACGCAAACAAGAGGAGGTAAGAAGAGCCATACGGGATGCCAATGACGCCCAAAATGTAGCTTAGTATTCAATGATTGTGCATGACTTAGAAACTAAATCTATAATCATGCAACAGGCGGAACAAATTAAGACCCTTCAAAAGGCTCTCAATGAGTCTACGGTCAAGGCGGACAACATTCAGGTCGCGCTGGACAATGCTGAGACGGAGCTGAAGAGCCACGAGGATTCTCTCCAAACCTTGAAGAAGGCACAGATGGAGAACTCCCCCCTAAAGAAGGAGAATGACCGCCTGAAGAAGGAGGCTGCCACTTCTCAGAAAAACTTCGAGACAACCCCTCAGGCAGAATAGAGCCGACTCATTGAGGAGAATGAGCAAGACTGCGAGAACCGCATGAGGATTGTGTTCTCCCTAATTCATCCGGATGCGGAATATACCGCCTGGGAGCTCGCCTATCGATGCGCAGATCATGCCATTCTAGTACAAGAGGAGGGTCAGCCGGCAATAGAGCCCTATAAGCAATGGGCCAAAAAGGAGATTGAGAAGCTGCGGGCTGAGGCGGCCGAGGAGGAGGAGGGGGATCATGCAGAAGTTGAGGAAACCACCAACCTCCCTGGCCCTAAAGCTAATGCCAACCAGGCCCAGCCGCAGTAGACTTAGGCGCCTAGTGCTCAAACACCAACAACCCGGCTGACTCTTGGAATTAAATGAGTGTAATTTCCGGCATACGTGCCGTGTATCTTTGTATTTATTTTCACTGGACGGGGATCCGGTTAATAATTTCAACATTTTCAATTTTTATTTTTATTGAATATATTTCGCCGACTGTGTCGGCTTTGCTTACTTCGCAAATTTCCTAATTAATTTTCGCAAATTTTTTCCAAGTATAATGACGCGTGACTTCCCATATATACCGGGTGGGCTTACTAAATTTGCCCTTGGACGGGTGGTTGTTAACTTCGAAAGGTTAACAGGAAGACGTCTACATGTGCACCCGGTTAGACAGACAAGTGGAGCTTAATTGTTTGAAGGAAGCTGAGCGCATTATTAACCGGCAGGGGTGTACTCGTAAATCACCCCGTTTTTCCATGCTTGTATGCAGCCGGTTATTTGGCTGGCCGTATGTTAGTCATCTGTTAAATGCCAAGGTTTGGACCTTGCTAGGTTCAATGGCATAACCGTTTGAGGTGCCTTTGTATAAAAACTAGTTATGGAATGACCAAGATTTCGTATGCCGCCTGTACTGTTTAGTGGTACAGGCGGCTGTATTTTTCTGTTAGGGTACCAGTTGTATTACTTTGAAGTAAAGCCCTAGGGTACCGTATTGCAGAAATGACCGGTTGTACTATTTGAAGTGAAGACTGGTCTTATCTTGGATAGAAAGGATCATTCAAACAGCCGGTTAAAGCCATTTGATTCATGATCGCTAGAACAATGTACCACCCGGAAGGGAGAAGTTCACTTCAACAAATTCACCCCAAATGGGTGTCGCCGGATGTCTGCTCTTTTGGAACAGACGGTTTTATTTTTATTTGGCTAGTTGGCCTTTAATTTTATAGCTGTCGCCTGCATATTGCACAGGGCATGGCGAATGTATGCAAAAAAAGGGAAAATTTAGAAATAAAGCATTCTCTTTAATACACTGTATTTACAAAAATTTACAATTTCTCAGAAGTAGTACCTTTTCAAGTTGTCTACATTCCAAGTTCTGGCTAGCTGCCTACCGTTTAGGGTCTCAAGGCGGTAGGTGTCGCCCCTGACCTCTTCAAAAATCCGGTAGGGGCCCTCCCAATTAGGAGTTAGCTTCCCTTGCTCATTTGCCCTACCGGTTGCCTCCATTTTTCGCAGCACAAAGTCCCCCACTTTGAGGTGCTGTTTGCGTACTATTTTGTTGTAGGCCCTCATCATTCTCATACGGTATATCTCATGACGCAAGGCGACGTTGCCCGTGCGCTCCGGGAGTGAGTCAATGCAAGACGCATGGCCTCCCAATTAGCGTCTTCATCTTAGAGCATGACTCGGAGTGTTGGCTCATAAAGTTCAATAGGTAGGACGGCTTCAGTGATGTATATCATGGGAAATGGTGTTTCACCGGTTGCCCCCTTTTCAGTTGTTCTGATGGCCCAAAGGACATGAGGTAACTCATCCGCCCAAAGACCGGCAGCTCTCTCAACTTTCGTTTTTATGCCATCTGAGATGAGCTTGTTGAAGGCTTCAACTTGACCGTTTGCGTGGGGCCAGCCAACGGATGCAAAATAGTGTGAAATACCTTGATCCCCGTAGCAACTCTTGAGAGCAAGAGTTTCAAAATGTGGACCATTGTCAAAAACCATTGACATGGGAACCCCAAACCGGGTGACTATGTTTCTCAAAATTAAGGAGATTACAACCTTAGTCTTTATGCCTTTGACCGCCCTTACTTCAACCCACACTACTAGAAATAGGTTGATTACCGACGAACTGCTTTCGACAGATACGTATTTCCGTCGGAAAAATAAAAAATTCTGACGGATTTTTATTCTGTAGAAACAGTAAATTACCAAAAGAAATAAAATCCGTCGGAAATTTCCGACGAAATATTTCGTAGGAACAGTAAATTACCAATGGAAAAAAAATCCGTTGGAAATTTCCGACGAATTTTTCCCTCGAAACTATTAAAAAATTAATAAAAAAAAATAACCCTATGTTCCCTTATTTCTCCTCACTCAGCCGCCACTCCTTATTTCCCCCTCTTTCCTCCCCTCCTCCCTTTCTCTCTCCTCCCCTCTCCTCTCCTCCCTATTTCTCTTCTCTTCTCCTTAATTTCGCTCTCCTCTTTTAGTCTCACTCTCTTCTCTTCTCCTCCATTTCCCCTTTCACTCTCCTCTTTGTTTGTGGTTTTTCGTCTTCAACAACATCGTCCACCACCAACATCAACCACCGCAACCACCAACGTCAACCACCGCAACATCAGCACCAACAACAACGTCAACCACCAACATTAACAAACAACAACGACGCAACAACCGCAACAAATTTGAAGAATTGTTTTTAAATATTTCGTTTTTATTTTTCTGATTTTGGTTTTAGATTCGTAGAATTAGTTTGTGGTTTTTCGTTTTTTTTTCAGATTTTGATTTTCCAACTTTGTATTATTCAATTTGTATAATAGATCTGTTTTTGTTTGATTTATGGGTTAGATCTGTTATTTTTTACTTATATTTAATTTTTTTTATTGCGTTTTCAGAATTTTTTCGGTGGTTTGGTTGGGTGTGATGGTGAGCGGGTTAGGGTTAAGGTGGGGTGAAGTATAATGGGCAGGGTGGGGATGGATGGGGCTTGATGGGGCTGGGTGGGGCTGGGTGTGGGTGGGTCTAGGTAAAGGGTGGGTCTGGGTAAAGGGGTGGGGTGGTTAGGGTGGGTCTGGGTTAGGGTGGCGTGGGTAGGGTGGATTTGGGTTAAGGCTAGGGTGGTTAGGGTGGGTTTGGTTTAGGGTTAGGGTTGATGTTTATGCGTAGGGTGGTTAGGGTGGGTCTGGGTTAGGGTGGGAGGTCTGGGTTAGGGTGGGTGGTTATGCATGGGTTAGGATGGGTCTAATGTAGTGGTGGCTGGTGGTCTGAGGTGGTGACACGCCGTGCCAGTAGTGGCGCGCCGTGTGTTTTTTTGTTTTTTTTTGCAGGAGATTCCGACGGATTTGTATTTCCGACGGACTTTCCGGTGGCCAGAATACTTTTTTCGATTAATTAATTCCGTCGGAAATTCATCGAAAATGGCCTGTTTTCTAGTAGTGCCATTTGGTGAAGTAATCCACAGCAACCAGGATGTGACGACGACCGCCTGAAGCAGGCGTATATGGTCCTAGAATGTCCATGCCCCATTTTGCAAAGGGAACTGGACTGTGAATGGTTGTTAGGTCTGCGGCCGGACGGTGTATTAGCTGGCCAAACCGTTGAAATTTGTCACATCTCTTCACCAAATTCATGGCATCTGCCTTAAGAGTGGGCCAATAGTAGCCCTGCCGCCTGGCTCTCTTAGCCAGGGATCTGCCGCGTATATGTGATGCACAAAAACCCGCATGTAGATCCTCTAAGACTTCTCTCCCTTTCTCTAGGGTAACACATTTCAAAAACGGCTGCAAGTACCCCTTTTAGAGCAGTTCCCCTTGATACATTACAAAGCTCAGAGCTCGTTTCTTAAGAGCAACCGCTTCTAAAGGGACAGTCGGTAGAGTGTTGTCTGTCAGATAAGCCCGGATAGGGTCCATCTAGGTAGAGCTTCGGTCAAGAACTCCAATGGGATGATGTTCAATACTGACCTCCCAAAATACTGACCTAGGCGCATCACAGGAGGCGGATGATGCCAATTTGGAAAGCGCATCTGCCTGATTGTTTTCAGACCGTGGCACTTGACATAGATTAAATTCGTCAAGTGTTGCAGCCTCGTCCCTGACCGCCTACAATTATTTGATCATAGTCAGATGGGTGGCTTCATAGTCCCCATGGAATTGGCTGACGATCAATTGAGGATTAGAGCAGGAATCGACTTTTCATGCCCCTGCCGCCTTGCACATACGTATACCAACCAGCAGGGCTTCGTACTCCGCCTCATTGTTTAAGGCTTGGAACTTAAACCGTAGTGCATAATCATATTTATCCCCTTCTGGAGAATGACAGATTACCCCTGCACCACAACCGTTCATAGTAGATCTTCCGTCTACAAATAACTTCCAAACCTGATCCGAATTTGCCGGCTGTATCGACCTTGTCATTTCGACAATGAAGTCGGAAAACGCCTGACCTTTCACTGCCCGTCTGGGTTCGAAAGTTATCTCCAGGCTTTGTATTTCAACATCCCATTTGATCATTCTATCGAATGACTCTATAGTAGTCATTGGCCGCTTGAGTGGCTGATCAGTATACACAATCACCGGATGTGCCAAAAAGTAGAGCTTCAACCGCTTGACTGCTTTGTATAGAGCCATCCCAAATTTTCAATCATTGGGTACCGGAGATCAGCATTTCTAAGGACGTGGCTGATGAAATACACCGAGAGCTGATTGTCGTCTCTCTCAACAAGGAGAACAACACTAAGGGAGTTTCTGAGACGGCTAGGTACATGTAGAGAACCTCCTGGGGCAGGGGGCTCACTAGCCTTGGAAAAGAGTGCAAATGTTGTTTTAGCCTCTGAAATGCCGCCTTAGCCTCTTCACCCCACTCAAATCATGACCTCTTCCTGATTGCTTGGAAGAAATAGAGGCATTTGTCACCTGACCGGCTGAGGAACCTCCCGAATGTCGCTAGGCAACCGGTAAGTTTCTGGATTTCTTTAACAGTGCGGGGTGACTGCATGTCAATAACCGCCTATACTTTTTCCGGATTAGCCTCTATGCCTCTTTGATCAATCAGAAATCTGAGAAACTTCCCAAACTCAACACCAAAGACACACTTCTTGGGTTTAAGCATGACCTTGTGCCGCCTGAGGGTGGTGAAGGTTTCTTAGAGGTCAGCCAGGTGGTCCGTCTGTAGCTTGGATTTGACTATCATGTCATCAATATACGCCTCTGCATTCAGAGTTAGCAGACGTTGGTTTGGACAGGTGTCCCTTGTTTGTCTTCGGGGTACCCTTGGACTAGGGTAAGTAGGACTTCAAAGCTCCCTCCTCAGCCAGACGGTCCAACAGCCGCCTGAGGCTCTAGTAACCGTTGGTGTCATGGCCAACATCCTCATGGAATTGGCAGTATTTGTTCTTGTCCCGGCTATTGACGGGACTTTTCATTGCTGCCGGTTTTTCAAGAGGAAACCGGTCTTTAATCTCCATGAGGATGGAGGAGCATTCCTTGGTGAACTCGTACTTTGGGACGTACAATACTGATTTTCTTCTGCTCTTCTGGGCGGGCTGCCCATACATCTTTTCTTTTCTTTTCTTCTTTCTTTGTCGGCTGGGATGGCCAGCTCTCTCTCCGTTCAGACTTTTTGGGGTCCGACGGGTGCCTCACGACACAAAGCTCTGTCGCCTATATCTAGGCTTCAACTTCCATTAATGCCTCTTGGAGGGTGGCAACCCTCTTTCTAACCAAGTCGAACTTGAAGGTCGACCCGACCTTTAGACCCTTGAAGAAGTCTGTGTAGGCAACATCGTCTGAAAGCCCTTGAATTTGAATTCTCATCAGATTAAACCGCCTGACAAGGACCTAAGTCCCTCTTTCTCTCCCTGCTGTATATGGCCCTAAGATCGAGGCTCGTTTTCTTGGCAGGGATGTTCATCGAAAAGTTCGACGTAAACAAGTACGCCAAAGTTCTGAAGTTGTTGATGCATCCGACTAGCAGGTTGCCTAACCATCGTTGGGCTATTCCCTACAATGTAGCCGGGCAGCACCGACACCAGGCAACATCATCGAACCTTGTAAGTACATGAGGTTGGTATAGGCCATTAAGTGATCTTCTGGGTTGGCGACACTGTCATAGGCATCAACCAACACGTTTTTAACCTTAGCCGGTTGCGTCGCTTCGGTAATTTCCCTGGAGAATGCCGTTGGCTGTTCCCCAAGGTTAAGCAGCCGAAGCTGCCAGTCCATAGGCTAGACCGGTTGTGCCACCTAACACCCGAAGAGGGCCGGCTGCATGTATGGAGATCCATACGGCATGTACGGTGACCTGTATTGTATCGGCTGGATAATTTTGGGACGAGAACGTGCGGATGGACTGCACGACTAACTCTCTTTGTCTGATTTCGAATGCTCTATGGAAGCATTTCGAAAGCTGTCTGAGCATGTCGACGTTGAAGACGACGCGGACAGCTGTAGACTTCTCTTTTCCTGGATGAGCATCCGGGCATCAGAGTAAGTCCTCTTTTATCCATCCGGCTTTACTTGCTGGATGGGCTTCCTTTGCCCAGTCTCAGGGAAACGAAGCTTTGAGACGTCAATCGTGGACCAATCCGCCACCTTTGGTTTTGGGTGAGGGGTAGGCACACAATGTTTTAGCGCCTTCTTCCCGGAGGAAGGAAGCTTCTTGGCCGGCTGACCCTTATGAGGGCCAGTGGACTTGTTTAGGAGGCTCATGATCTCGCCCTTAAAACTTATCATGAATTTCATGAGTTTGTCTCTCGTGACGGGAGCAGCACCCTCTACGACCTGGATTGTCCCAGTCGGCCTGCCAGTTGGGCTCCCTAAAGCAGCCTGACTTCCACCCCGCTCCTTTACTTCTTTGGAGCGGATGTGTTTTGTTCTGAAGGACCCGTCTGGGGCCACATAGTTGTCGATTTCGTAATTGTCACCACTTTCTTGGTCCGTATGGACCTCAGGCTCGACCGTAGGCCGTTTGCCTTCATTCGTTGGTACAGTTTCAGAAGCCATATAGGAAGTACTCTCCCCACAGACGGCGCCAAATGTTTCAGGGGTTTTTGATGTGTCCTGCGGGAGAGTTACAATTTCTAGTATGTCCAACCGATGCCTGTACCTGCAAAACCACGAAGACTCCGATTGGTGGGAGCTCCGCCTCCGACGATCAAGCCAGTAACGTATAGGAGGTAATAAGTGCGGAAATAGTAAATACTCCTCGCTAATACAAGAGGATTCTGCAATACAGGAGGATGCCCAATAAATGAGGTCTGGCCAACTATTTATAGTGGGGATACTAGTACCCCATCTAGGGTTCAAAGGACACGTGTCAATAAGGGATTGGCACCCCGTTGACCTATGGCTTGCTGGCACGTGTCGCAAGGCCATTGGGCCACGTGTCTAGGGTACTTTTTACCCTAAACACCCTCCATCAAGGGTACCATAGACCTCTATGGTGATAACAATGGAGCTATTACTCAGGCTTGGGAGCCAAGGGAATATCAGAAGGTCAAAAATGTAAAGTGGCGATTTCACATGATAAGGGAATGGAAGTCCGACGGTGAAATTTAAATTTGTAAGATAGGAATGGACAACAATGTAGCCGCTCCATTGACTAAACTTTTGCCTCAAGTGAAGAACAGCAAGCACGTTGAGGCAATTGGAATCAAGCATGTTGGAGATTGTCTTTGATTTCCCTGTAAATGTGTTCTAATTAAACTTGATGTCTTAATGTAAAACATTATGTTGAACCATTCGGTTTTGGAGGAATTAAATTTTCTCTAAATTTATCATTGCTCCAGTTTTATTTAAGTGTGGTTTAGAATTAAATAATGAGTCCATCCGATTTCTGAGAATATTGAAAACAGGGTATCAAGACCATGTATTGGATAAAGAAACACCTGTTAAGTGAACATTGAATATTTCCATTGAAAATTATCCTTAATCAAGGTCATTTAAATGGTGGACAATTAATGACCACTTGAGATGAATGGGTACTATGAAATATAGCACCCTTTCTTGTGCTACGAGGACAAGATTGTCATAAATCATTTGCACAGGTAATGGTTTAGAACTATATCGGATCGACCTATGAGCATACTTTAAGAGATATAACATC
Organism: Chenopodium quinoa; assembly: GCF_001683475.1. Lineage (NCBI taxonomy): Eukaryota > Viridiplantae > Streptophyta > Magnoliopsida > Caryophyllales > Amaranthaceae > Chenopodium > Chenopodium quinoa. The sequence continues at coordinate 115,267 of NW_018742569.1, read as the reverse complement.
GTCATAAGTGTATTTCTCATTATAGCTATCGGAACCTTTTTCCTCGACCATGAGTATTGTAAGGTCTCTTATTTGAGTACTAGTCGTTTTGATGTAGTCAAACGTCTGTCGTAAAAGGGGATTATAACGGCAACACTCGGGCGTCTAGGTCCTCTCAGTAAGGGAATCTAACAATGCAAGATTGGGAATGTCCCCCTTTTAATAATAGGGAACAAGTCTTTATTGTTTACAAGGCCTCTCGAAGAGTGAGACTGTTAAAATGCATGGTCGTGCTCAGATGGATTTTAGAAATCATCTTCTCATTGACAGTCGAACTCATAAATCGAGAAACACTTCTGGTCGTAATAAGGATGACCAAGAATCTTACCTTATAGTTCATGAAGAGACATTAAGAGACATAGGAAATGGGCTATACACTAATTGCACACTTGTCTGGAAGGACAAGTGGGGGATTGAAAGGAATGGTGTCCTTCCAAGAAGTGTATTATTCCGATAGAGGGTTCGGAATTATTAGAAAGCTAATTCTTCAGTGAGGTCAAGTGATCGGAATGCCTAGGTGGAGGCCGCTTTCGATTAGTAATATTAATGTATAATTAATGTTACGGCTTAATCTTAACTTAACTGTTCGGGTTGCACCCCAATCGAATAACTGATCCGAGACAACGAATTAATTCAAACGATTAGTTGAGTCATTAGAGTATTATGAGTAAAGACATCGGATATTAAGCTTAGAGCGTTGAAACCAAGCGTTGCAAGTCAAGTCATAGAGTAACTTCAGGTTCTTAATCAAAGAAATAACAAACATAGAATAAGCTAGTTAAAGGAATGGATATGTATCTGGCTGGTGAATGGTAAGGGTAAGGTAGAAGCCTCTTAGGTAGTAAAGTGTAGAGCTAAGCTGAATCAACAATATCATGATAAATGGGATGCTTTATCTCGAAACCTGAGAGAGAGAGAAAGTGTGTTCAGGAAGTTAGCCTGCTGATCATTGATAAAATACATCTGATTGGCTGTAAAGGTGGCCATATGTTGGAGTTGGTTTTCTCAAGAATGAGGTACATAGAAACTTAGGAAGGAAACCGGATTAGCATTATGGCTTTGTCAACTTCTCTAGCTAATGTCGAGGTTCTTGGAGAGTGGATAGGTGCTTCTTCGCAAAGTCTTTTTAGTTTTCCCCCAGAAATTCGTCTCGTGCCTCTGGAAATTCAAATTCAGGGAGTGAAATTTTCTAATTATGAGGTAAGTATGCAGGATATGGCCAAGCAAACGTACGAGGTTGTTCTCTATCATGCCAAGGTGGGGAAACCTGCTATTTTTTATGTTCGAACTTGTACAAATGCCTGGCTAACTGCAATTGATTTTTACAGATTTTCTAGTGGGGAAAAGCCAATGTTTTTGAAGGACTCAACAAATTTGGAGGATTATACTAGTCATATCAAGGATCAGACTCTGAAAACCACTCTCAGCTGTGGTGTGGGATTTTTGCATGAAGGATTAAGTTGCATTAAGAAAAATATGGTTTCAATTTTATTTGGTTCTTGATATATCCGAGTTTGTGTAGTGACAAGGTCATTGTGCTGGTTCCTGCAATGCTAAGCAGCCTAACGTAGAGAAGCAAAGACTCGAAGACAATCTTTATTTATTTTACCTGCTATCTAACACAGCCTGTCAGCAAAAGAATGAGAAGGGGCAATAGTAAATAAATCCTTCATATCAATGTGATTCCAGATTGATGAAGCATGTTTGCATCAGTATGCATAATAGAATCATCCTCACTCTCACATATAGGAACATGACAGTGTTTAATGTCTCTTCAGTGGCGTTTGTCCCGTGAAATAAATCTAGTGGTGATCATCATATAAATTATACCCAAGGCAATAGAAGAATAAAATTTATGTCCAGAAAATACACATAAAATAGGAGGAAAAAAGAAAGGAAAAACAGCTAAGGGACTGAACAAGAAAGAGAGGAAGCTAGGGAGGAAATAAGAGAAAAACAATACCTTGCATTCCTTCCCTTCCATACTGAGATAGACCTTCATCTTCTAATTCTTGATCACCCTCATATTCATTACCAACATCATCATCATTCTCATTTAGTGCATCCGCTTCATCATTCTCACTTACTGCATTTGCATCATCATTGTCATTCTCATTAATTGCAGCACCACAAATCCTTGCGTTTCTTGTAAGAGAATTATTCAAAGACTGATTACCTGCTTACGCTTCATTATTTTCTTTTTGCTTTTTCCGGAACTCGAGGTACGCTGACATGGAACCAGGAGAACCGAACGCTCATTTTGATCCCTTCTTTTCTAAGATAACATATTGCTTCTTTTGGATGCATTGATCTTGAACTCTAGCAACCTTAAGTGAGTGAATGAAAACGGTCTGTATATATGACAATAGAACTGAACACCTGTTTACTGGATTTTCTTTTTCCAGAAGTGAGATTGTTAGCCATAATGTTATCAGTTTCAACCTCATTTTCACCATCATATTCTGACGTAGAGTCATCATTCTCATTTTCTGCTGTACTATTCTACATTGCACTTGGACAAAATAAGGCTTTTGTTTTTTCTTCAAGTATCTTATTAGCAACAGATGCGGATCCTAGGGCTTCCATTCTTTCTACATTGAATTTTAGTATTTGAAGCTGTTGCAGCTCATATTCTGTAAGCTAATTTTAGGAAGCAGAAACTTTGGGTCTACTCCGTTTCATCTGGAAAAAAAATGGAAGTATGTTAATTTTGTATGTAAATACAATAAACTGAAATGAATTGCAATGTAAAATAAGCTCATTTATAACATATAGTGATGTATTAAAAAAATGTATGTCAATACCATCTGAAAACTCTCTAGGAGGGATTTGAATAGTATAATGCCACCCTTCTTTATTCAAATCTTCTACATAAAACACTTGATGTGCTTGATTTGCTAAGATAAAAGGTTCCTCTTAAGAAACAGTCTTATTCATATTAACCGTAATGAGCTCATCATCATCCTTTTCTAAGTGAAACCATTGACATCTAAATAAGACAACAATAAAATGACCATGATAGGATATCTCAATGATTTCAGTTATTAAACCATAACAATTAACATTTCCCACAACAGGATTTTGATCTTTAGAGCTTGCAAAGCTATGTGTAGGGGCTGTTAGAGTGACGCCACTATTTTGAGTTACGTAGTTTGCATCTCGCTTCATGGTACGAAACCTATAGCCGTTAACTGAGTACCCTGTGTGCTTTTTGGAAACGTGAGAGGGACCTGTTGATAACCACAAAATATGGTCCTGGATATTATCATGGCTTTCTTTAAGAATCAAATCAACTTTCTCCCTAAACCATTCAATGAAATCCTTGCTATGGTCTTGAGCACTATTCCATTTTCTTTTCCTTTTGGCACTTACGCAAATCTTGTGCTCACTTTAAAAATAAAATATTCATCTTACTAAGGCGCCAGAGTTAGAATGAAGACATTATAATAATAATAATAATAATAATAATAATAATAATAATAATAATAATAATAATAATAATAATAATAATAATAATAATAATAATAAACCTATATTATGGTTACAAATCTTACCTTATATATTTCTCAACTTCCTCACAATCACAATTAAACAAGACATAATGATGCGCTTGTGCCCATGTAATGCGATCAATTATGTGTCCACGATTTTTTTTTTTCTTTGAGGTCCTTCTTTTATCTTTGATAGGACGTCCTACCTTAGGGAAAAATGATTTTGAGGTACCACACTCATTAGCTTCAGGTGTGGCTTTACTTGATCGTTTTAAAAATCTAGCTATAAAAGCATCACATTCTTTAGATTGGTATCCTTCTGTCATTGAGCCTTCTAGGCGAGCCTTGTTTCGAACATCTTGTTTCATTTCATCAAGATTCCTCTCTATTCCATACATACACCTTGAACTCACAAGTCCACAAACCTTAATTTGGTCTACTATATGTATGGGTAAATGTTCCATTATATCAAAAAAGCAGGTGGAAAAATCCTCTCAAGTAGGCATAAAGTTTCAACTATCTCGGATTGCAATTTTCCAAGATATCGAGGATCAATAGTTTTACTCCATATACCTTTGAAAAATGCACAAAGTCTTATCAATGGACTAGCAACACCTTTGGGTAATGTTGTCTTCACAGCAATTGGAAGAAGATAATTCATCATAAAATGAGCATCATGCCTTTTGTAGCCTGCTATTTTCCTTTTTCAAACTTTCACACAACGACTAAGGTTGAAAGCATAACCTTGAGGAAGCTTAGCATTTTTTATAACCTGGCAGAACTTACGCTTTTGCTCTAATGACATCCAAAAGCGAGATCTTGGAAATTCTTCACTACCATCTTCCAATTCTATTGGTTGGAGCTATGGCATCAGATTAAGCTCTACCAAATCTCGACTAGCACTCACATTATCCTTGGTCTTTAAAGAAATGTCAAATAATGTCGCAATAACATTAGCAAAGACATTTTTCAATATGCATTACATCAAGATTATGGCGATTAGAGCAATGTTTCTAATATGGCAACTAAAAAAAATATGGGTTTCTTTCTACACGGGGTCGAATCATCCACATCACGCCTTGCTTTCTTTTGCTTCTTTCCAAATGAATTTAGAAAATCACGCAACATATTCTTTATATTAATTCCATTCAATGGAATAGATTGACATCTTTCCTCAAGTTTTCCGTCCAAATTCCTCTTCTCATGACACCAAGGGTGAGATGGATCTAAAAATTTACAATTTGACCTATACACATTCTTACCACTACAAGGCAACCACTCGGAATCTGTTTTGTAATGACATTCAGGGCATGCCAAGTATCCTTTTGTGCTCCACTCAGACAACATTGCATAACCCGAAAAATCACTCTTGGTAGTCATCAATACTACATGCATGTCAAACTTTTGATTAGTCGAAGCATCATAAGTTTCCAATCCAAACTCCCACAAATCCTTGATAAGGGGCTGCAAATATATGTCTGAAAGGAATGGTGTCCTTCCAACAAGTGTATTCTTCCGATAGCAGGTTCAGAATTATTACAGAGTTAATTCTTCAGTAAGATCAAGTAATCGTAATGCCTAGGTGGAGGCCGCTTCCAATCAGTAATATCAAGGTACAATTGATATTATAGCTTAATCTTAACTGAACCCTTCCGGTCGAACCTAATCAAATCACCGATCTGAGATGACGAATTAATCCAAAAGGATTTAATGAGTCGACAGATTTTTACGAATACAGACGTCGGATATCGATCCTAAGGCATCGAGGCTGAGCGTCGCAAAATCACAAGCGACAAGTACGAGGGTAGCCGTAGCACCACAATGGTCTAACCAAGTGGATGCTAGGCTAGTTCAAGCTAGCATGCACCTAGCATGGCTAGGCGCAAGCCTAAGCACACTAGGTGTGCTAGGCGCACCATCGCAACCCTAGCATCATGCCTAGGCGCTATCGCAACCCTAGCATGATGCCTAGGCATCATCGCTGATTAGCACATGGGAGGGCCACACACACGCACCAAGCACAGCCATCGCAGTGCTAGGCACTGGCGCATGTGCATGTGCGTGTGCGTGCCTTGCACCAAGCATAGCCATAGAAGTGCTGGGCACTGGCGTGTGCTAGTGCGAGGATGCCTGGCAGCATCGCCCAACACGCATGCTAGGCCCTTGCGTGCCTAGGCTCGCTGGCTGGGATAGCAAGGTGTGCGGGGCATATGCATGTGCGAGAGGTGCAGCGAGGGATGCGAGTGTGTGTGCGAGGCATGTGCGTAGTGCGAGGGTGATGCGTATAGCTTGCGAGGCAAGGGGCCAGCATGCATGGCTTGCTAGCAGCACGCATGCTGGCTAAGCGAGCATGTGCGAGAGAGGCGAGGGCAAGCACCAGCGCCAACATGCACCAGCGCCTAGCACTAGCACGCACCATCGCCAAGCATCGCCCAACACCAAGCATGTACTCCCTGGTTGGGATGCGAGGCTGCTTGCTGATTGGGCTAGCTGACACTACTAGCTGGCATGCTAGCTGGCAGCAGCCCAGCAGCCCCTTGCTTAAGAAGGTTTTGTGAGGGGTGGGGACCAAGGCTTGGGCAAAGCCTTGGGGAGCAAGGTAATGGTCCCCCACCTCTTCATGGTCCTCACCTAACCTTCCCTTTCCCCTTACACTTGTTGCATTGTGATTGAATTTAATTATTAATTTATTTTGGAAATAAATTAATTATCAAAATTATTCATTCTCCCACATTGGTTGGGAAATGAAGTTCAAGGGTGCATTTCCCTATAAATACACAACGTTGAGTGGAATTAAAAAGGCAACTCTTGTAATTAGAGTAAACCTTTGATTCGGAAAACTCATAGTTTTGTTTTGTCCAGGTCTTGACTAACCTTCAAGACTTGGGACACTCGTGTCGGGTCTAGGGTACGATCCGTCGGAGATCTCGTAGTTTCAGGATTTTGAAGTAAGAGCTCTTCGGGAGCGAAGCACACAACAAAGGTATAATTCTTATTCTTAGTCTTGCTTGATTAAGTATATTATGCTTGTTAATTGCTTTAATTAAGGGGCGGGTCTCGGGTGGTTTCCTTCCGCGTAGTGTCGGGTCACTACGAAACCTTACAGCGGTATTGGAGCCACGCTCCTTTTAATTTTTGCAATACAAACGGATGTATGTGGACCAATGAGCACACTCGCAAGACAAGGTTACTGATATTTCATCACTTTCACTGACGATTTTAGTAGATATGGCTATATCTACTTAATGGCGAATAAATCTGAATCCTTTAAGAAATTCAAAGAATTTCATAAAGAAGTTGAAAATGAACTTGGCAAGAAAATTAAAGCACTTCGATCGGATCGAGGTGGCGAATATTTGAGCTATGAATTCAACGATCACTTGAAAGAAAATGGTATTCTTTCAGAGTTGACACCTCCCGGAACTCCTCAATGGAATTGAGTGTCTGAACGGAGGAATCGAACCTTGTTAGACATGGTTCGATCAATGATGGGTCTTAGTGAACTCCCTATCTCTTTTTAGGGGACATGCGCTACAAACTACAGCACTAACACTAAACAGAGCTCCGTCAAAGGCTGTTGAAAAGACTCCATATGAATTATGGACTAAGAAACCTCCTAGGTTGTCTTTTCGATTAATTTCGGACAATCTTCAACCCAAATCGGATAAGTGTTTCTTTGTGGGATATCCAAACGAAACCAAAGGGTATTACTTCTACAATAAATCCGAGAACAAAGTTTTTATTGCTCGTGATGGTGTCTTTTTGGAGAAGGATCACCTTTTGAAAATGACAAATGGGAGGAAAATCGAACTCGACGAAGTTCGAGAGGACGAGCAACAATGTCAACCTGATAAAACCGACAATCTAGATGCTTTGGAAGCATCTAAGAAGATTGGTCAGAATCAAACTGACAATGAAAATGCTCAACAAATTACCCTTCGTAGGTCGCAACGGCAAAGATCTCAACCAGACAAATACCTCAGTATCATCTTAACCGATGATCAGAACATCCTAGTCATGGATGGTGATGAGCCAACGATATACAAGCAAGCTATGACGAGCCCCGACTCTGCAAAATGGCAAGAGACCATGAGATCCAAGATGGACTCCATGTCTGAAAATCAAGTCTGGGACTTGGTGAATTTTCCCGAGGGTTATACACCCATTGTTTGCAAATGGATCTTCAAAGTGAAGACAGACAAAGATGGAAATGTATCGATATACAAAGCTAGACTAGTGGCAAAAAGCTATAGACAAATCCACGGGATTTACTATGATGAAACTATTTCACCAGTTGCAATGCTAAAATCCGTCCGGATCATCCTAGCGATTGCTGCATATTACAATTATGAAATATGGCATATGGATGCCAAAACCGCCTTCCTAAATGATATTTTGGAAGAAACTTTGTATATGACACAGCCAGAAGGATTTGTCGATCCAGGCAACGCTGGAAAGGTTTGCAAGCTGAAGAAGTCCATTGATGGACTGAAGCAAGCCAACAGAAGTTGGAATCTACAATTTGATGAAGCCATTAGCAAGTTTGGTTTTATGAAGAATCCAGATGAATCTTGTGTATACAAGAAGGTAAGTGGGAGTGATATTGCATTCCTAGTCCTGTATGTCGATGACATACTTCTCATTGGAAACAACACAAAATTACTGGAGTCCGTAAAGGGCTGGTTGGGAAAGTGCTTTTCAATGAAGGACTTACAAGAGGCACAATACATATTAGGCATCAAGATCTACAGAGATAGATCTAAAAGGATGATTGGATTAAGCCAGAGTACTTACATTGATAAGGTACTGGCTCGATTCAACATGGAGAATGCCAAGAAAGGGCATTTACCCATGTCCCATGGCATAACTCTTAGCAAGAAACATTGCCCACAGACACCTGTTGAGCGAGAAAGAATGAATCAGATCCCATATGCTTCGCTGATCGGATCGATCATGTATGCCATGATATGTACAAGGCCAGATGTATCGTATGCCCTGAGTGCAACGAGCCGATACCAATCGAACCCAGGAGAGGCGCATTGGACTACGGCCAAGAACATCCTTAAGTACCTGAAAAGGAACAAGGATAAAGTCCTGGTGTATAGAGGCCACAAAGAACTTGTTGTTGAAGGTTACACCGACGCTAGCTTCCAGACTGACAGAGACGACTTCAAGTCACAGTCAGGGTACATATTTTGCCTAAATGGAGGAGCGTTTAGCTGGAAGAATGCCAAGCATAGCACCACTGCAGACTCTACAACTACCAAGGAAGCTGTCAAGGAGGCTGTTTGGATTCGCAAGTTCATCAGCGAACTTGGTGTTGTACCCTCAATCAAGGGGCCGATAGACCTCTATTGTGATAACAATGGAGCTATCGCTTAGGCCAGGGAGCCGAGAGAACACCAAAAGGTCAAACACGTCCAAAGGCGATTTCACATGATAAAGGAATGGAAATCCGAAGGTGAAATCAGAATTTGTAAGATTGGCACAGATGATAATCTTGCCGATCCTTTGACTAAACCGCTGCCTCAGGTGAAACACAACAAGCACATTGAGGCGATGGGAATCAAGCATGTTGGAGATTGGCTTTGAAATTCCCAGTACATGTGTTTTAATTAAATAGGATGTTTAATGTAAGACATTGTAATGAAATCATTCATTAATGGAGTAATTAATTTTGTGCAAAATTATCATTCACTCCATTACTATTTAATTGTTGTTTAGAATTAAATAATGAGTCCATTCGATTTACGGAAATATTCAAAACAGGGTATCAAGACCATGTCTTGGATAAAGAAACCCCTGTTAAGTGAACATTGAATATTTAAATCAAAAATTGTCCCTAATCGAGGTCATCTAACGGATGGACGATTGATGACCGCCACAAATTAGTGTGTAGTATGATTTACAGCATCGTTTCTTGTGCTGCGAGGACATGACAGTCATAAATCTTTTGCACAGGTACAGTTTGGAACCGTACTGGATAAGACATATGAGAGTACTTTAAGAAATTTCAAAATTGTCAGAAGTACATTTTTCATTATGACTATGGAAACCTGTTTCCTCCGACCATGAGTATTGTGAAGTTTTCTTGTTTGAGTACTAGACTCTTTGATGTTTCCTCACGTCTGCCGTAACTGGGGATCATAACGGGAACACTCGGGAGACTAAGTCCTCTTAGCAAGACAGGGATTGTCCCCCTATTAACAATAGGGAAAATGTTTTGTTGTTTACAAGGCCGCTCGAAAAGCGAGACTATGAAAATGCATGGCCGTGCTCAGATGGATTTTAGAAATCATCTGCTTATTGACAATCGAACTCGGAGATCGAGAAGCACTTCTAAACGTAATAAGGATGACGATGAATCCTACCTTATAGTTCACGAATAAACATTAAGAGATAAAGGAAATGAGCTATACACTGTATGCACACTTGTCCGTAAGGACAAGTGGGAGATTGAAAGGAATGGTGTCCTTCCAACAAGTGTATTCTTCCGATAGAGGGTTCAGAATTATTACAGAGTTAATTCTTCAGTAAGATCAAGTGATCGGAATGCCTAGGTAGAGGCCGCTTTCGATCAGTAATATCAAGGTACAATTGATATTACAGCTTAATCTTAACTGAACCCTTCGGGTCGAACCCAATCGAATCACCGATCCGAGACGACGAATTAATCTGAAAGGATTTAATGAGTCGACAAAGTTTTACGAATACAGACATCGGATATCGAGCCTAAGGCGTCGAGGTCGAGCGTCGCAAAATCACAAGTGACAAGTACTAGCGTAGCCGTAGCACCACAATGGTCTAACCATGTGGATGCAAGGCTAGTTCGAGCTAGCATGCACCTAGCATGGCTAGGCGCAAGCCTAAGCATACTAGGTGTGCTAGGCGCACCATTGCATCCCTAGCATCATGCCTAGGCGCTATCGCAGCACCTAGCATGATGCCTAGGCACCATCGCTGATCAGCACATGGCAGGGCCACACACACGCACCAAGCACAGCCATCGCAGTGCGAGTCACTAGCGTGTGCTAGTGTGAGGATGCCTGGCAGCATCGCTTAGCACGCATGCTAGGCCCTTGGGTGCGTAGGCTCACTGGCTGGTATAGAAAGGTGCGCGAGGCATGTGCATGTGTGAGAGGTGCAGCGAGGGATGCGAGTGTGTGTGCGAGTAATGTGCATAGTGCGAGGGTGATGCGTATAGCTGGCGAGGCAAGGGGCCAGCATGCGTGGCTCGCTAGCAGCACGCTGCTGGCTTTGCGAGCATGTGCGAGAGAGGCGAGGGGCAGTACCAGCGCCTAGCACTAGCACGCACCATCGTCAAGCATCGCCCAGCACCAAGCATGTACTACCTGGCTGGGATGCGAGGATGCTAGATGGGCTAGCTAGCAGCAGCCCAGCATCCCCTTGCTTAAGACGGTTTTGTGAGGGGTGGGGACCAAGGCTTGGGCAAAGCCTTGAGGAGCAAGGAAATGGTCCCCCCCTCCTCTTCATGGTCCTCTCCTAACCTTCTCTCTCCTCTTGACACTTGTTGCATTTTGATTGAATTTAATTATTAATTTATTTTGGAAATAAATTAATTATCAAAATTATTCATTCTCCCACATTGGTTGGGAAATGAAGTTCAAGGGTGCATTTCCCTATAACTACCAAAGGCATGATATTGGGAAATACACAACCTTTGATTCGTAAAACTCATAGTTTTGTTTTGTCCGGGTCTTGACTAACCTTCAAGACTTGGGACGCTCGGGTCGGGTCGAGGGTACGATCCGTCGGAGATCTCGTGTTTTCGGGATTTTGAAGTAAGAGCTCTTTGGGAGCGAAGCACGCGACAAAGGTATAATTCTTGTTCTTAATCTTGTTTGATTAAGTTTAATATGCTTGTTAATTGTTTTAATTAAGGGGCAGGTCTTGGTGGGTTTCCTTTCGCGTAGTGTCGGGTCACTACGAAACCCTACAACAGTATCGGAGCCACGCTCCTTTTAATTTTTGCAATTAATTTTAATTAAGGTGTTTTAAAGAAATTTATTTTTCTGGTTCATGTTCTTCTAATTAGATTAGATGCTCGTTTTAATTAAGTTTTAAAACTCGATTTTAGTCTCGATTTGGCTGTCGAACCCAGATTTTGGCTCAAAAATAGTTATTTTTGGGTGAAATCGACATTCGGGAACAGATTCAACCATTTAGGGTTGTCCAGAAGCCAAATTCAAACCAGAAACCCATTTTTTATAGGGTTTTTCGTTTTTCAACGAAAATTTTAATTATTTTTAAGCCTTGATTAATGCAAGCATTACAAGGTTAGATTAAATGCACTTTTGCATCTCTAATCTACTGGTTTTGAAATATCCTTAAGCATAATAATGGAGTTTTTTTTATTAGTGCTTAACTTGATATGCCATTTTTCACATAATCTTGTTTTTCACAAATTTTGCATTTTAAGTTCCTATTATGTTAAAGTTCTAATCTTTAAAGGTTTAAATGATTGGAACCCTAAACCTAAATTCCATGTTGAACAAAGTTTGGATTTTTCATGTTTGGTTGATTAAAATCCATCAAGTTCAATTACTTGTGAGTAAAATTTGATTAATCTTCATATTGGAAGATGTAATCTTGGTATTTTACACAAGTATGAAAGTTGAAAAAATTTTATCATTGGATGGTTAATTTATTTTTCGAACCCCCATTTGCCAAACCCATTATTAATTTCCATATTGACAAGATTAATTATGGACATAGCTCATTTTCTTTTAAGCATAAACTTAGACCTAATTTTGTTCAAAATTAAAATTTTTGGATAATTTAGGCTTGTGCACCCATAAAATAAAAATTATTTAAGTTAGACTTATTTTATTTTATTTTCCCTCAAATCGGAATCAAAATCCCGAGTAAAATGCACGCAAATCCATGCAAAACCGCAAGTGTCACCAAGGCTAGCCGGGCTGCCTATGGTGCGCGCTTGGCTAAGCATCAATGTTGCGTGGCTGTGTGGCGAGGGGTGCTAAGGCTGGGCTTGGGCAGTGGCCTTAGCTGCTGGGTGCTCAGGGGCGCTGCTGGGCAGCTTGGTAGCAAGCACCTGCCAACCCCCACTTGCTGCCAGGCGCTAGCATGCGTGCAGACATGCGTGGTGCTGGCCAGCGTAGTGTGCTGTGCTGGGCGCAGCATGCTAGCACCAAGCGCCAGCCAAACCCCTTAATGCTGCTAGTGCGTGTAAGGCGTAAGCTGCTGGCGAGCTTGTGCTGCTGCTGGGCAGCGAGGCAGCAAGCCTAAGCCAGCCAGCCCACTGTTGCCTGGCAGCCATGGTGCGCTATGCATCATGCTAGGATAGGGCCTCGTTGCTTAATTTTGAGCTATGTATATTTGCGAAAATTATTCCGTTTTTAAATTATTTATGTAATTATTTAACGAGGCTAAAAACCTCGATTTTCGTTTTTGCAAATTTTGACAAATTTTGGGTATGCCGACTTAATTAATCGGATTGATTATTTACGGATGCGGAATTTAGTGGGAGCTTAATTAATTGCATGAGCTTTTAGAAATAATGGATTAAACAATTTTGATTAGTTTTAATTAGGCACGTTAAATGGATTAACCACCTAAGTTAGTTACTAGTTTTGCGTGTTTAATTATGTATTTCGTAAAATTGCATGGGCCATTCACAAATAGTGAATGGATGAATGGAAAATTGTTATTCAAAACAGGTCTTTGAAAATGGCAATTAGTGGGGCCCGACTAGGATAGAAAATAAGGACTGCGTTCCGTTATGTATTTTTGTAAATCTAAATACGATCTGCAAACCGTTAAGTATTTTTGTACTATTAGATTAATCTTAGTCGTTCTAGCTAGCTTCTTTTATTTTATTTTGGCCAAGATGTCTCAAGACGGCGGTTCGATGAAGACTTTCCAAGATGAAGACCCATGGAAATTGAAGATTTCAAGGGGTCATGCTAGTTGCCAAATGCATCTATTTTTATGCCTTGTATATATTGTTATTATATATGATTGCTAGATGCATGTCAAGGATTTCTATTATGTTGCGACGATTAGTTAAGTTCACTTAAATAAACCAACATAGAAACCCTAGGTCCCTTAATAATATTGAGCTAAAATTTGTCGTTCCAAGAGCAACACTTACCGAACTAATGCGCGTAAGTGATGGATTACGGCAAAGCGAGGCATCACTACTTCCCTAGAACGTAAGGTATACTAGGTATACAAGTTGTCTTGGTTAAGCTCAACGATATCAGTAAGGAGTCCTTAGATGTCGTGGCAAAAGAGATAAAATGTCAAGAATGCATTAGATGCGACATTTTATCAAACCTAGAGTATCTAGGAGCTATTAGCAATTAGATTGCTTACCTTAAGATATTTAATGATTAAGACAAGCCAAAGCATGCTTAACCATTTCTTGATCTTTGGGATCTCGGAATCATTTTATTCTCGCCCATAAGGGACATTTTAAACGCGTGGATAAAATGCTCAATAAGATTGAATATATGCATGAACGTTTTAAATTTCAACTTATTGATTTATGAATGGTTTTTCACTTCAAATTCTTTCAATTGTAGAACAATGTCTACAAGTAACTCAAACAACAACCAATTCTCTTTACGCTCAATTCTCGACAAGGAGAAGTTGAGCGGGCCAAACTTTCTTGATTGGCAAAGGAATCTCTCCATTGTACTAATGCAGGAGCAAAAGGAATTCGTCCTTGGTGAGGAAATGCCCGACGCTCCAAATAAGGAGGTCACTCAGGCTGCCCTTAACCGATGGCAAAGTGCCAATCGGGATGTCAAATGCATCATGTTGGCCACTATGTCTCCGGACCTGCAAAAGACTTCTTTGAAAAGGTGACGGCTTTTGAGATCATTTCTAAGCTTCAGAATATGTTTCAAGAGCAGGCCCGAACGGAAAGGTTCGAAACCCACAGGCAGATCCTTAAGAGCAAGCTCAAGAAAGGAGAGCCAGTCAGCCCGCATGAACTCAAAATGATTGGATTATTTGAGAACATGGAAAGGCTTGATGCTGGGTATTCAACTGAGATGAAAATTGACATCATTCTCCACTCGATTCACAAAGACTAAGATCAGTTCAAAATTAACTGTAATATGCATAGTATGGAGAAAACCCTCACCGAGATTCATGGTATGTTGAAGCAAGCCGAGCAAACCCTCAAGGATGAGGGCAAGCATGACTGCTCATGGTGAGGAAGGGCAAGCCATTGAAACATCCGACCAAAAAGAAGAGCTTTAATGGGAAAAAGAAGAAGTTCCCGCCTAAGTCAAAATCTGCCAAGGGCAACAAGGACCAAAAGGCAGCCTCTTCTAAATTTAACTCCGAATGTTTCTACTGCAAGAAGAAGGGACATTGGAAACGGGACTGCCTCAAATTCAAGGAAGATAATAAGAACGACAACGTTGCTTCTTCATCAGGTATTTTTGTTATAGACTTAAACTTCGCTAGAAAAACATCATGGGTATTAGATACCGGATGTGGCTCACACCTTTGTTCCAATTCTTAGGGACTAAGGATAAATAGGAGGCTAGAGAAGGGAGAGGTCGAGCTTCGGGTTGGCAATGGAGCAAGGATGTCTGCCGTCTCCGTTGGAACTCTCAGTTTGACTTTGCCCTCAAGGTTTATTCTAGAACTTGAAAACTGCTATCATGTTCCAAGAGTAACCAAAAACATTATTTCAATATCGGCGTTGGACGCCAAAGGATTCGAATTTCGAATAAAAAACAATAGTTGTTTTATTTATTTTTATAATGTTTTATATGGTAAGGCACATTCAGAAAATGGTCTTTATGTGCTTTCACTAGACAAACATGTTTATAACATCGATAATACTGCCAAAAGGGCTAAAACCATCGAGTCAAATCAAACCTACTTGTGGCATTGTCGTCTTGGAAATATTAACATCAAGCGCATCAAGAAACTTCTTCAAGAAGGTGTTCTTGACTCATTCGACTTAGAGTCATTTGAAAATTGCGAAGGATGCTTATTAGGCAAGATGATAAAACATCCATTCTCTAAGTTGGGAGAAAGGGCAAGTGACTTATTAGGTCTAATACACACGGATGTATGTGGACCAATGAGTACACTCGCAAGACAAGGTTATCGATATTTCATCACTTTCACCGACAATTATAGTAGATATGGCTATATCTACTTAATGTCGAATAAATATGAATCTTTTGAGAAATTCAAAGAATTTCAAAAAGAAGTTGAAAATCAACTTGGCAAGAAAATTAAAGCACTTCGATTGGATCGAGGTGGCGAATATTTGAGCCATGAATTCGACGATCACTTGAAAGAAAATGGCATTCTTTCAGAGTTGACACCTCCCGGAAATCCTCAATGGAACGGAGCATCCGAACGGAGGAATCGAACCTTATTAGACATGGGTCGATCAATGATGGGTCTTAGTGAACTCCCTATCTCTTTCTGGGGACATGCGCTACAAACTACAACACTAACACTGAATAGAGCTCCGTCAAAAGCTGTTGAAAAGACTCCGTATGAATTATGGACAAAGAAACCTCCTAGGTTGTCTTTTCTCAAGATTTGGGGATGCGAAGCATATGTTAAGCGATTAATTTCGGACAAACTTCACCCCAAATCGGAGAAGTGTTTCTTTGTGGGATATCCAAAAGAAACCAAAGGGTATTACTTTTACAATAAATCCGAGAACAAAGTATTTGTTGCTCATGATGGTGTCTTTTTGGAGAAGGAACACCTTTCCAAAATGACAAGTGGGAGGAAAATCGAACTCGACAAAGTTTGAGAGGACGAGGAACAATGTCAACCTGACAAAACTGACAATCTAGATGCTTTGGAAGCGTCTAAGAAGATTGGTCAGAATCAAACTGACAATGAAAAAGCTTAACCGATTACCCTTCGTAGGTCGCAATGGCAAATATCTCAACCAGACAGATACCTCGGTGTCGTCTTAACTGATGATCAGGACATCTAGTCATGGATGGTGATGAGCCGGCGACATACAAGCAAGCTATGACGAGCCACAACTCTACAAAATGGCAAGAGGCCATGAAATCCGATATGGACTCCATGTCTGAAAATCAACTCTGGGACTTGGTGAATTTGCCCGAGGAATATACACCCATTGGTTGCAAATGGATCTTCAAATTGAAGACAGACAAGGATGGAAATGTATCAATATACAAAGCTAGACTGGTGGAAAAAGGTTATAGACAAAACCACGGGATTGACTATGATGAAACTTTTTCACCAGTTGCAAAGCTAAAATCCGTCCGGATCATCCTAGCCATTGCTGCATATTACGATTATGAAATATGGCAAATGGATGTCAAAACTGCCTTCCTTAATGAAATTTTGGAAGAAACTGTGTATATGATACAACTAGAAGGTTTTGTCGATCCAGGCAACACTGAAAAGGTTTGCAAGCTGAAGAAGTCCATTTATGGACTAAAGCAAGCCAGCAGAAGTTGGAATCTGCGATTTGATGAAGCCATTAGCAAGTTTGGTTTTATCAAGAATCCAGATGAATCTTTTGTATACAAGAAGGTCAGTGGGAGTGATATTGCATTCCTAGTCTTGTATGTCGATGACATACTTCTCATTGGAAACAACAGAAAATTATTAGAGTCCGTAAAGGGCTGGTTGGGAAAGTGTTTTTCAATGAAGGACTTAGGAGAGGCAAAGTACATATTGGGCATCAAGATCTACAGAGATAGATCTAAGAGGATGATAAGGTACTGGCTCGATTCCACATGGAGAATGCCAAGAGAGGGCATTTACCCATGTCCCATGGCTTAACTCTCAGCAAGAAACAGTGTCCACAAGAACCTGTTGAGCAAGAAAGAATGAATCAGATCCCATATGCTTCGCTAATCGGATCGATCATGTATGCCATGATATGTACAAGGCCAGATGTATCGTATGCCCTGAGTGCAACGAGCCGATACCAATCAAACCCAGGAGAGGCGCATTGGACTGCGCCCAAGAACATCCTTAAGTACCTGAAAAGGAACAAGGATATATTCCTGGTGTATAGAGGCCACAAAGAATTGGTTGTTGAAGGTTACACCGACGCTAGCTTCAAGACTGACATAGACGACTTCAAGTCACAGTCGGGTTACATATTCTATCTGAATGGAGGAGCGTTTAGCTGGAAGAGTGCCAAGCAGAGCACCACTGCAGACTCTACAACTGAAGCCGAGTACTTGGCCACTTCAGAAGCTGCCAAGGAAGCTTTTTGGATTTGCAAGTTCATTAGCAAACTTGGTGTTGTACCCTTAATCAAGGGGTCGATAGACCTCTATTGTGATAACAATGGAGCTATCGCTCAGGCCAGGGAGCCGAGAGAGCACCAGAAGGTCAAACACATGCAAAGGCGATTTCACATGATAAGGGAATGGAAATTCGAAGGTGAAATCAAAAATTGTAAGATTGGCACAGATGATAATGTAGCCGATCCTTTGACTAAACCGATGCCTCAAGTGAAGCACAACAAGCACATTGAGGCGATGGGAATTAAGCATGTTGGAGACTGGCTTTGAAATTCCCTGTACATGTGTTTTAATTAAATAGGATATTTAATGTAAGACAATGTATTAAAACCATTCATTAATGGAGTAATTAATTTTTCTGCAAAATTATCATTCACTCCATTACTATTTAATTGTGGTTTAGAATTAAATAATGAGTCCATTCGATTTACGAAAATATTTAAAACAAGGTATCAAGACCATGTCTTGGATAAAGAAACACCTGTTAAGTGAACATCGAATATTTAAATCGAAAATTATCCCTAATCGAGGTCATCTAACAGATGGACGATTGATGACCGCTATAGATTAGTGTGTAGTATGATTTACAGCACCGTTTCTTGTGCTGCAAGGACGTGACGGTCATAAATCATTTGCACAGGCACAGTTTGGAACTATACTGGATAAGACCTATGAGAGTACTTTAAGAAATTTAAAAATTGTGATAATTACATTTCTCATTATGACTATCGGAACTTATTTCCTCCGACCATGAGTATTGTGAAGTTTTCTTGTTTGAGCACTAGACTCTTTGAAGTATCCTAACGTCTGCCGTAACTGGGGATCATAACGGGAACACTCAGGAGACTATGTGCTCTTAGTAAGAGGAACTTACAATACAAGACTGGATTGTCCCCCTACTAACAATAGGTAAAATGTTTTGTTGTTTATAAGGCCGCTCGAAGAGCGAGACTATGAAAATGCATGGCCGTGCTCAAATGGATTTTGGAAAGCATCTGCTTATTGACAGTCGAACTCGGCGATCGAGAAACACTTTTGAACGTAAAAAGGATGACAAAGAATCTTACCTTATAATTCACGAAGAAACATTAAGTGACATAGGCAATGGGCTATACACAGTAGGTATAGAATTCACGAAGGAACATTATGTGACAAAGAATCTTACCTTCCGGACAAGTGGAAGATTGAAAGGAATGGTGTCCTTCCAACAAGTGTATTCTTCCGATAGAGGGTTCAGAATTATTACAGAGCTAATTCTTCAGTAAGGTCAAGTGATCGGAATGCCTAGGTGGAGGCCGCTTCCGATCAGTAATATCAATGTACAATTGATGTTACAGCTTAATCTTAACTAAACCCTTTGGGTCAAACCCAATCAAATCACCGATCTGAGATGATGAATTAATCCGAAAGGATTTAATGAGTCAGCAGAGTTGTACGAATACAGACGTCGGATATCGAGCCTAGGGCGTCGAGACCGAGCGGCGCAAAATCATAAAGCGACAAGTATGAACATAGCCCCTAGCACCACACTGGCCTGGCCATGTGGATGCTAGGCTAGTTCGATCTATCATGCACCTAGCATGGCTAGGCGCAAGCCTTAGCACACTAGGTGCACTAGGCGCACTACCGCAGCCCTAACATCATGCTTAGGCGCTATCGCAGCCCTACCATGATGCCTAGGCACCATCGCTGCCATCGCAGGCACTAGGCGCACCTTGGGAACCATCGCAGCCCATCGCAAGTGTTCTGCGCACCATAGCAACCCATCGCACCATCGCAGCACAAGCACAACACCATCGCATGGCTAGGCCAGTGCATGTGTGCGTGTGCTTGTGCTTTAGCCCATCGAATCATCGCAGCAAGCATGCCTGCGCACATGCGTGCCTTCGCATGGCACTGCCTTGCAGCATGCGTGCTAGGCACCATCGCAAGCACCTCGTACAAGCGTAGCACCATGGTAAGACTTGCGTGCGTGTTCATGTGCGAGGAGGGCATCGCAACAACAGCAGCATACGAGTGTATGCGAGGCTGGTGCGCATGGTTGGTAAGGCAAGGGGCCAGCATGCGTGGCTTGATAGCAGCACGCATGCTAGCTATGCTAGCGTGTGCGATGGCGAGGGCTGATGCGTGCCAGGAGCCAACACTAGCGCCTAGCTAGCAAGCAGAATCGCCTGGCAAGCTAGCGAGCAGTAGCGTTGGGCGTGTTGTGCATGCGAGGGAGTTGCTAGGCAGGCTCGTGCTAGCTGGAACTGCTAGCTGGAAGCAACCCAGCAGGCCTTGCTAGAGCCGGTTTTGCAAGTGGGGACCATTGCTTGGAGCAATGGCTTGGGGATCAAGGCAATGGTCCCCCCAAGCCTTTGGTCCTCACTTGGCTTTCTCTATTATTGTGCCATGTGTCGTTTTGTGATTGAATTGGTTAATCATTTACTTTTGGAATTAAATAATTATCATTTTACCAACTCTCCCACATTGATGGGAGATTGGAAACCAAGGATTCATTTCCTTATAAATACCCTTCAAGGGTGTTGGGAAATGAACAACCTTGAGTGGAATTAAAAAGGCAACTTTAATTAAGAGTAAACCTTTGATTCGTAAAACTCATAGTTATTTTGACCGAGTCTTGACTAACCTTCAAGACTTAGGACACTCAGGTCAGGTCCAGGGTATGATCCGTCGGAGATCTCGTGTTTTCGGGATTTTGATGTAAGAGCTCTTTGGGAGCGAAGCACGCGTCAAAGGTATTATTCTTGTTCTTAATCTTGTTAGATTAAGTTTAATATGCTTGTTAATTGTTTTAATTAAGGGGCGGGTCTTGGTGGGTTTCCTTCCGCGTAATGTCGGGTCACTATGAAACCCTACAATTTTTGGGTGGAATCGAGGTTCTAAATCGTTTCTGACCCTTTTAGAAGTCTCTCGAAGCCAAAATGCACCCAGAAATATGTTTTTTGAGGGGTTTTTCGTTTTTGACGTAAAATTTTAAATCTTTTAACCTTGATTAATTATTGCATGATGAAGGTAGATTAAATGTATGGTTGCATACCTAATCTACTGCAATTATAAACCTCATTAAGCATGTTTATGAAATCATAATTGGTGCTTAATTTGGTGTGTTCATTTTTCTCATAAACTTGTATTTTTCACATTATTGCAAATAAATTACTTTGAGTGTGAATGTTTATGGTGAACTTGCAATTTTGAAGCCCCTAAAATTTCAAAGATTCAATCTTTAATTGTTTATTTGGTTGGAACTTTGATTGCTAAATTCCATGTTGAACTAATTTTGGATATAATCACTTTTTTGTGTTGATTAAAGTCCTTAAAGTTCAAAACTTGTGATTGAATTTTGATCTTCATATTGTAAGATGTAATTTTTCAATTTTACACAAGTCATTGTTGGGAAATTTTTCATTGGATGAAAAGGTTTATTTTTCCATCCCCCTTTAATTTTGTCAAATCTCATTATTAATTTAGATTTGATTAAATTAATTATGAGCGTTGCCCTTCAATTTTGTAGCATTAAGATAGAACTAAATTGATTTAAAGAATGGTTCTTGAATAATTTAGGCTTGTGCACTACTAAAATTGAATTTAATTAAGTTGTATTTTTTTTAATTCATTTTTCCCTAAATTGATTCTAAAATTAATTTAGAATTAATTTTATGTCACACGTATATCGGGATTAAAATCCCGAAATAATGGCACACAAATCGAGGTAAAATAACCCAAACACCACCAAGGCTATCTGGGCTGCTCAAGCAACCCACAAGTGGTTGCCTTGGTCCGCATGGTGGTGCTCCCACCTCGAAGCGTTGCGGATGTGTGGCAGGGCTAGGAGTGCGAAAGGAATATGCTTGTGGCTTGTGGTGCGTAGCTGCTAAGATGCTCGCAATGCTGCTGGGCAGCAAGGCAGGGACCCCCAAGCAGGCCCAGCCACACCTGCCAGCTCGCATGCTAGCATGCGCAGCATGCTGCGATGCATGCTTGTGTTAGCAGGCGCAACAGTGCCTTGCTAGGCATGCTGCCAGCGCCCAAGCAGCCCCAGCCGTAGCCTTGGTGCCTAGCAAGCCTAGCCCATGGCTAGGATGCTAGTTACTTGGTTTATAGTAGGTTGATTTTTCGATTCATGGGCTACATGTTTTGCAAAATTTTGCCGTTCTAAATTTTATTTAATTATTTTAACGAGGCTAGGCCTCTGTTTTTCCGACTTTTGCAAAATTTTAATTTTGACAAAAATTTGGGTTGACCGCCTTAATTAATCGGATTAATTAAGTTGGATGCGGAATTTAGTGGGAGCTTCGTTAATTGCATGAACTAATTGCGTTTTAATCACATAAAATATTTAACAACGTTAACTAGTTTTAATTAGGCGCGTTAATCAGATTAACCACCTAAGTTAGTTACTAGTTTACGCATGTTGTGCATTGTTACTTGTTTTTCGTTGTAAAATGCATGGGCTATTCACATATAGTGAATGGATGAATGGAAGATATATTGTTTCACAGGTTTCGTGAAAATGGCAACTAGTGGGGCTCGATTAGGATAGTAAATACGGACTGCGATCCGTTATGTATTTTTGAAAATCTAAATATGGTCTGCGTACGGTTGCGTATTTTTGTACCTTAATATTTTGATTAATCCTAGTCGTAGTAGCTAGTTATTTTATTTTGGCGAAGATGTCTCAAGACGGCATTTCTCTGAAGACGAGCCAAGATGAAGACTCTTAAAGATTTGAAGATTTCAAGGGGTCATGCTAGTTGCCAAATGCATCTTATTTCATGTTTTTTATATATAATTATTCTTATATATGTGAATGGTATGTTAGATGCATGTTAGGGATTTCAAATGTTGCGATGATTAATTAAGTTCCCTATAATATTGAGCCAAAATTTGCCATTCCAAGGGCAACACTTACCGAACTAATGCGCGTATGTGATGGGCTACACCAAAGCGAGGCATCACTACTTCCCTAGGAACGTAAGGTATACTAGGTATACAAGTTGTCTTGGTTAAGCTCAACGATATCAGTAAGGAGTCCTTAGATGTCGTGGCAATGGAGATAAAATGTCAAGGAAGCATTAGATGTGACACTTTATCAAACCAAGAGTAGCTTGGAGCTATTAGCAATTGGATTGCTTACCCTAAATTATTAAGTGTTAAGACAAGCCAAAGCATGCTTAATCACTTTCTTATTTTTGGGATCCTGGAATTAATTTATTCTCGCCTAAAAGGGACAATTTTTTTTAATGCGTGGATAAGACACATAATAAGATTGAATGTTTGCATGAATTTCAAACTTATTATGTTATGAACTTGATAAATGGTAATACTTTGCACTTAATTTTGTAGAATTCTAAATCAAATTATATATTTTTCAATGATTGGTAAAGGAAATCTTTTGAGAATAGTTCTCAAAGAATGAAAGGCGTTTCTAAAAATACAACCTCTCATAATTGACTTTTATGACTTAAAGTCCAAAAGGACGGTTGGATATCATGTATTCAAATAACTGGGTAGTTTTGATGAACATGAAATATTGAGTTAAAAAACTGAAATTGTCAATAGTTGACAACCCACATATCTTTTCGCTTCATACACTAATGAGTAGGACTCACTGATGTGGTAATTCAAGTACGAATTGAAGGAAAAGATGTAGCTTTGTTTCATGGCGTGTTAGATGCTTTATTATGCCTAATAAAGTGTAAAGGTCAAAGTACTTAAAGATATGGTTCTTAAAATTACGAGATGGCGTATGATATGAAATATAGGAAACAAAGAACAAAAGAAAGGAATAAGATTCGTTTTCTACCCATGAGTTCATGTTATTATGATTAACTTAGCAATTCGATATCTTCACAAGTATTGGAAACTGCTTGAGTGTTCCAATTTGAAAGTGACCTCAAACCATTGAAGACAAGCTAAGTTATTAACTTAAAAGCTTAGAATGAAGCAAGTAGTGCTACATCAGTTGTAAGGTCATTTTTTTTGTTTAAAATCCTTTTAAGCCAAGGCTGGAACGAATTATTGTTATTGTTTTCCATAATCAGCAAACGATCCGTTTTCTCACGCAAAGACTCACATTCAATAAATTAAAAGAGCAATAGTTGTAGGTTTTATTTGAATGGCATGGTTGTCTAAGCCATGAGTCAAGAATGCTAGATTATAACCAAACATTTCCCTAACATGAAAACTCACAAGGTTCAAGTCATGGACATGTTTTGTGTTCCAAACATCTTTAGCAATGTCACATCGACAAGAACGTACTCAAGGCTCTATTAGATAGACTCTTGATAGTTGATCGATTCGAAATCGTTCTAAGACAAGCAAGTCTTACTTGTTGAAATCGACAATGAAAGGAGCTATTATGCTTGGCATAGACAATTGACTCCAAGAGCTAAAGAGGATTCCATTACTTCAAACGCCTCACAAGAATTTGAATAAATGTGGCTACATTCATAAAATGCAAACAAACTGGACCTTGAGTAGCTCAAAAGTTCAGTGAATTATAGAATTGACTTGGAAAGCTATTAATACATCCTGATTAGATCAAGCGATGTTTGCTTAAAGCCAAGAGTGACTCGAATGAGCTCCACAAAGAATATAGTATGTCTGGAAGGAGACCTCAATAGCATTTGGAAATGACTCGAATGATGATGGATCACATCCCTTCCTATAAAGTTCTTACAGATTTGCACAAATGACTAATGTTACACTAAACAAAATTGTCGATGCTATGAAAAGACACCATAATTCAGTTATGAATAGAAATAGTTTCTAGCATCTTTTCAAGTATATGTCTAGGGTTGTTAGCTCAGTGGGAGTTGATTGGCTCAGTGGGAGTTCATTGACTTAGTGGGAGCTAAGTGGCTCAATCAGGGCTAAGGTAGCTTGAGAAGGAGCTAACTGATTGTTTCACAACGAAATTTTACCCAAAGACGATATACATGTCTCTTTGTAAGTATACAAGTGAGACTACGGGAATTACCTCCACAACCTAATTCATAACATAATATTTGTTTCTCTAAGTGGTGTCCTTCTGGAAAGTAAAATATTTCCAAAATGACAAGTAGGAGGAAAATGAACTCGATGACCATCGAGATTTGTAACAAACTAGAACTGAGAATCTCCGAAGACTTTAGAAGGGCTTCATGAGAATGATTGATCAAGAATACTCAAAGGACTTTACAGGTGCCTTAAATGAGAATTCAATACTCACAAAACTTTAGAAGTGGCGGAGTAATATCAATATATTCAAAGGGCTTTGAAAGCACCTTGAAACTCAGTGTTTGATGAAAATTACCCCGTATAGGTATAGAATTCACCAAAGGCTTGGATTGAATCCTATAAATTTTCTATTAAGTGAGAAATAAACCTAAGACTTACAAGCATACTATTTACCATTGGATGGTGAGGGAATAGTGTCTTGTAAATTAGCTAAGACAAATCCAAATTTCGAATAATGGTTAGAGGCCATAAAATTCGAAATAGATTCCATGTTTGTAAATCATGTTTGGAACTTGATTCATTTCCATGAAGGGTGACATACCCATCAATCGCAAATAAGTTTATAAGGAGAAAACTGACAAATGTGGAAATGCAAAAGCATACAAAGATAGATTGGTTGAAAAGGATAAAATTAATTCACGGCGTTGATTTTAATAAAAACTATTCACCAATCAAAACGCTTAAGTCTTTTCGTGAGTGCGGACAAAATTGCGCATATGAAATATGGCAAAATACGAAACCCCCTTCCTAAAATTGGATTTTGGAAGAGACTATGGAAATAGTCTAAGGGTTTTGTAATTCTAAATAATGCTAGATTGGAAAGCAAGCTCAAGAAATCCATTGTGGGATTAAATGAAGCATTGCATGTAGGAATTGGAACATGTATTCTCATAAAGTCAACTAAAGGTTTGGCTTATGGAGAATTATGGAGATTATTATAAACAAGAAGTTTAGTGGGAGCAAGAGTCAATCTTGTATGGTCCAACAAGAAGTTTATGAACTCTATTGTGAAATGACTATCAAATGCTAAATGTTTTGATTTGAAAGGATTTTCGATAATGAACCAAGCAAAAGGCGATACTTAGTACATAGTGGGAATTAAGATCTCTTGAATAGACTTAATAAAATGTTAAAACGAGTAGAGGAATTTACCGTGTTAAACATGAAGGACTGTAGGGTTTCGTAATGACCCTCACTACGCGGAAAGAACCCCGCCAAGACCCGCCCCCATAATAAATGCAATTAACAAGCAAAAAATAATTAAATACAAGAGAGGATAAAAGATTATAACTTTGGCGCTTGCTTCGCTCAACTATGAGCTCTTACTTGAACCCCAAAAATATGAGGTCTCCAACGGGATCGTACCCTCGAACCCGACCCGAGCGTCCTAAGTCTCGAAGGTTAGTCGAGACTCGGACAAATAAAACTATGAGTTTTACGAATCAAGGTTTACTCAAATCAAGAGTTGCCTTTTAATTCCACTCAAGGTTGTGTAATCCCAATACCTATGCCTCTGGTATTTATAGGGAAATGCACCCTTGATTTCCAATCATCCACCAATGTGGGAGAGTTAGTAAATTCAACAATTTATTTAATTCCAAATTAAATAAATAATTAAATCAATCACAATGCGACAAGTGGCACAATAGCCTTGCTCCTCAAGGCTTTGCTTGGTCCCCACAACCACACACAAACCGCCTCAAGGAGGGCTGTGCTGGCTGCCAGCTAGCACCAGCCAGCAACCATGCATCCCCAGCCAGGCAGTGCGTGCTGGTGTTGGGCGATGCTTGGCGCTGGTGCGTGCTAGTGCTTAGCACTCCTAGCACGTTTTGCTAGCGCTGCCCTAGCACTCCCACACATTGCCTCGCACACACACTCGCATACTACGCGCAGCCATGCTAGCCAGGCCCTCACGCACGCAAGGCCTATACTAGCATGTGTGCTGCTAGCGAGCCACGCATGCTAGGCTTGGTGCTGGGCGATGGTGCACATGCACACGCACTAAGCGATGCTAATGCTGCTTGCTAGCGTGCTATGCTTGGTGCTTCCATGCGAACGCACGCACGCAAGCACACAGCTATGCGAAGGCTCGGTGCTACATTGCAAGGCTGCTGGGCGATGGTGCACACGCACACGCACACACGCATGTGCCTAGCACTGCGATGGTGTTGTGCGTGGTGCTAGGGCTGCGATGGCGCCTAGGCATCCTTGCCTCTCCTAGCACACCATGGTGCGCCTGGCACACACATGGTGCGCCTGGGCTTGCGATGAGCTTGCCTAGCCTAGCTACAACTACGCTCATACTTGTCGCTTGTGATTTTGTGACGCTCGGTCTCGACGCCCTACGTTCGATATCCGATGTCTGTATTCGTAAAACTCCGTCGAATCATTAAATCCTTCGGATTGATTCGTCGTCTCGTATTGGTTGTTCGATTGGGTTCGACCCGAAGGGTTCAGTTAAGATTAAGCTGTAATATTAATTATACCTTAATAATACTGATCGGAAGCGGCCTCCACCTAGGCATTCCGACCACTTGACCTTATTGAAGAATTAGCTCTATAATAATTATGAGCCCTCTATCAGAATAATACACTTGTTCGAAGGACACCATTCCTTTCAATCTCCCACTTGGCCTTCCGGACAAGTGTGCATATAGTGTATAGCCCATTTCCTATGTCGCTTAATGTCTCTTCGTGAACTATAAGGTAAGATTCATCGTCATCCTTATTACGTTCAGAAGTGTTTCTCGATCTTCGAGTTTCACTATCAATAAACAGATGATTTCTAAAATCCATCTGAGCACGTCCATGCATTTTCATAGTCTCGCTCATCGAGCAGCCTTGTAAACAACAAAGACATATTCCCTATTCTTTATAGGGGGACATTGCCAGTCTTGTATTGTAAGTTTCTCTTACTAAGAGGACCTAACCTCCCGAGTGTTCCCGTTATGATCCCCAGTTACGGTAGACGTTAGGCAACATCCAAGAGACTAGTTCTCAAACAAGAAAACTTCACATTACTCATAGTCGAGGAAACGAGTTTCGATAGCTATAATGAGAATTGTACTTATGACAATTTGAATCTCTTAAAGTACTCTCATAGGTCGATCCAATGCAGTTCCAAACTGACACCTGTGCAATTGATTTATGACCATCATGTCCTTGGAGCACAAGAAACGATGCTGTAAATCATACTACACACTAATCTCTTGTGGTCATCAATCGTCAATCAGTTAGATGACCTTGATTAGGGAAAATTTTTGATTTAAATATTCAATGTTCACTTAACAGGTGTTTCTTTATCCAAGACATGGTCTAGATATCCTGTTTTGAATATTTCCATAAATCGAATGGACTCATTATTTAATTCTATACCACAATTAAATAGCAATGGAGTGAATGATAATTTTGCACAAAAAAATTAATTACTCCATTAATGAATGGTTTCAATACAGTGTCTTACATTAAAACAACCAGTTTAATTAAAACACATGTACAGGGAATTTCAAAGCCAGTCTCCGATGTGCTTGATTCCCATTGCCTCAATGTGCTAGTTGTGTTTCACATGAGGCAAAGGTTTTGTCAAAGGATCTGCCACATTATCATCCGTGTCGATCTTGCAAATTCAGATTTCACCTTCGTATTTCCATTCCCTTATCATGTGAAATCGCTTTTGGACATGTTTGACCCTTTGGTGCTCTCTCGGCTCTCTAGCCTGAGCGATAGCTCCATTGTTGTCACAATAGAGATTTATTGAACCCTTGATGGAGGGTAAAACACCAAGTTCACTGATGAACTTGCGAATCTAAATAGCCTCCTTAGCAGCTTTTGAAGCAGCCAAGTATTCGGCTTCAGTTGTAGAGTCTGCAGTTGTGCTCTGCTTGGTACTCTTCCAGTTAAATGCTCCTCCATTCAGACAAATATGTACCCTGACTGTGACATAAAGTCGTCTCTGTCAGTCTGGAAGCTAGCGTCGGTGTAACCTTTAACAACCAGATCTTTATGGCCACCATAAACCAGGAATTTTTCGTTGTTCCTTTTCAGGTACTTTAGGATATTCTTAGCCGCTTTCCAATGCGCCTCTCTTGGGTTTGATTGGTATCGGCTCATAGCACTCAAGGCATACGAGACATCTGGCCTAGTACATATCATGGCATACATGATCGACCCAATTAGCGAAGCATATGGAATCTGATCTATTCTCTCTCGCTCAACAGGTGTCTGTGGACACTGTTTCTTGCTGAGAGTTACGCCATCGGACATGGGTAGATGCTCTCTCTTGGCATTCTCCATGT
Organism: Chenopodium quinoa; assembly: GCF_001683475.1. Lineage (NCBI taxonomy): Eukaryota > Viridiplantae > Streptophyta > Magnoliopsida > Caryophyllales > Amaranthaceae > Chenopodium > Chenopodium quinoa. The sequence continues at coordinate 86,173 of NW_018742569.1, read as the reverse complement.
TTAATTGTGCCAGTACTTTATCAATGTAAGTACTCTAGCTCAATCTGATCATCCTCTTAGATCTATCCCTGTAGATCTTGATGCCCAATATATACTGTGCCCCTCCTAAGTCCTTCATTGAAAAGCACTTTCCCAACCAGCCCTTTACGTACTCTAGTAATTTTGTGCTGTTTTCAATGAGCAGTATGTCGTCGACATATAGGACTAGGAATGCGATATCACTCCCACTGACCTTCTTGTATACACAAGATTCATCTAGATTCTTGGTAAAACCAAACTTACTGATGACTTCATTAAATCGCAGATTCCAACTCCTGCTGGCTTGCTTTAGTCCATAAATGGACTTCTTAAGCTTGCAAACCTTTTCAGCATTGCTCGGATCGACAAAACCTTCTGGTTGTGTCATGTACACAGTTTCTTCAAAAATCCCATTTAGGAAGGCGGTTTTGACATCCATCTTCCATATTTCATAATCGTAATATGCAACAATCGCTAGAATAATCCGGACAGATTTTAGCAATGCAACAGGTGAAAAGGTTTCATCATAGTCAATCCCGTGGACTTGTCTATAACCTTTTGCCACCATTCTAGCCTTATATATCGATACATTTCCATCCTTGTCTGTCTTCAATTTGAAGATCCATTTGCAAACAATGGGTGTGTAACCCTCGTGCAAATTCACCAAATCCCAGACTTGATTTTTAGATACGGAGTCCATCTCGGATTTCATGGCCTCTTGCCATTTAGCAGAGTTGGGGCTCGTCATAGCTTTCTTGTATGTCACTGGCTCATCTCCATCCATAACTAGGATTTCTTGATCATCGGTTAAGACAATACCAAGGTATCTGTCTGGTTGAGATCTTTGCCATTTTAACCTACGAAGGGTAATAGGTTGAGCATTTACATTGTCTTTTTGATTCTGACCAATCTTCTCAATTGCTTCCAAAGCACTTAGATTATCAGTTTTATCAAGTTGACACTGTTGCTCGTCCTCTCAAATTTCGTCGAGTTTGATTTTCCTCCCACTTGTCATTTTGGAAAGGTGTTCCTTCTCCAAAAAGAAACCATCACGAGCAACAAACACTTTGTTCTCGGATTTATTGTAGAAGTAATACCCTTTGGTTTCTTTTGGATATCCCACAAAGAAACACTTATCCGATTTAGGGTGAAGTTTGTCCGAAATTAATCTCTTGACATATGCTTCGCATCCCTAAATCTTGAGAAAAGACAACCTAGGAGGTTTCTTAGTCCATAATTCATATAAAGTCTTTTCAACATCTTTTGACGGTGCGCGGTTCAGTGTTTGTACCGCGATTTGTGGCGCATGTCCACAGAAAGAGATAGGAAGTTCACTAAGACCCATCATTGATCGAACCATGTCTAACAAGGTTCGATTCCTCCGTTTGAATACTCTGTTCCATTGAGGAGTCCTGGGAGGTGTCAACTCTGAAAAAATACCATTTTCTTTCAAGTGATCGTCGAATTCATGGCTCAAATATTCACCACCTCGATCCGATCGAAGTGCTTTAATTTTCTTGCTAAGTTGATTTTCAACTTCTTTCTGAAATTCTTTGAATTTGCCAAAGTATTCAGATTTATTCAACATTAAGTAGACATAGCCATATCTACTAATGTTTGTTAACGAAGTTGAATTCATAGATGTCTTAGTTATCTGTATCAACTTTTGTCTAATCATATGTAAGAACATGCAATTTCCATTGAACATATATTTGTAAGACAATTTTGAAACAACTATTGTCAAAGTCTTACATGCAAAATAACTAGGTGTCCAACACCATAGATCATATTACGTTCAAAAGCATGATGGAAAACTAAGATTAGTTTAATTACATGTCATAGACAAAATAGTGCATGCAAGCACGACCGAAAAACCATCTTCGTCGTCTACTTGTCCATGCACCAACACTTGATAAGCTTCTCACTTGGTCTCTGAAAAGGCAACACAAAGTGAGTCATACTTGGTATCCAATACCTATGATAAACTTAATTCACAAGTGTTTAGGAAGATACCTGAGGCAGGTGCTCCATTCCTCTCTTCCTCTTCTCGAAAGAGCTTGCATTCTCTATTGAAGTGGCCTTGCCCACCACAATAGAAGCAATGCATCTTTGCCTTAACCTTCTTGAACTCCCTTCTCCTTGCTCTGAAGGGCCTCTCGGTCATTCCACATGCGATGGCTCAGCTGAGTAGTTGCACCACCTCCATTAAGGAGCGTGTCTCCTTTCCTGCGGCTATATGCACTCTAATTGCATCATAGCCCGAGTGGAGAGAAGCAAGCAAGATATTCCCCGCCATATCATCCTCCAATGAGATTCCGAGAAGCTGCATGTGTTTGAAGACCCTAGTCATTCCAAGCACATGAGGTCAGAGGGGCATGCTGGGTCTCAATTTGGCATAGTAGACCTTGGTCCAAAGCTGACGCCTTAGCAAGACATCCCATGTTTGGTGGCTTTATCCTCATGTTTGAGAGTGACCTAGTCAATTCAAACATGAGTCCATCAAAGTTGCCATTGTCACTCTTGGTGACTCTTACATTGACAACGTCCTCAAGTGCTTTGAGGAACATGTCCGGAAGGTAGCAGGAAAGGGTTTCCTTCCAATCTTTCGGGATGGAATTTTCCATTAGTCATGATACCTTTTTGCAATTGGAAGACCATTCTTCATGAGCCTTATCGATCATGATCCCTTTGGCAAAGAAGCTTGGAATGGGAGTATCCAGAGTATACTCCAAGGAACAATTCCGGAGAGTTCTCCTGAGTTACTCCTCCAATTCCTTGAAGTTGACCAAGTTTAAGGAAAAGGCCAACTTTTCGGGGAGTTTCGGGCACATTTGGTTGTTGTTTGAGTTACTTGCAGACATTGTTCTACAATTAAAAGACTTTGAAATGAAAAACCATTCATAAATCAATAAGTTGAAATTTAAAAGCGTTCATGCAAATTTTCAATCTTATTGAGCAATTTTATCCACGCATTGATAAATTGTCCCTTTTAGGCGAGAATAAAATGATTCCGAGATCCCAAAGATCAAGAAATGGTTAACCATCCTTTAGCTTTTCTTAATCATTAAATATCTTAAGGTAAGCAATCCAATTGCTAATAGCACTAAGATACTCTCGGTTTGATAAAATGTCGCATCTAATGCATCCTTGACATTTTATCTCTTTTGCCACGACATCTAAGGAGTCCTTACTGATATCGTTGAGCTTAACCAAGACAACTTGTATACCTAGTATACCTTACGTTCCTAGGGAAGTAGTGATGCATCGCTTTGGCGTAGCCCATCACATACACACATTAGTTCGGTAAGTGTTGTTCTTGGAACGACAAATTTTTAGCTCAATATTATTAAGGGACCTAGGGTTTCTATGTTGGTTTGATTTAAGTGAACGTAACTAATCGTCGCAACATGTAGAAATCCTAGACATGCATCTAACATTCATATATAACAATAATATATAAAGCATAAATTGATGCATTTGGCAACTAGCATGACCCATTGAAATCTTCAATTTCCATTGGTCTTCATCTTTGCTCGTTTTCATCGAAACTACATCTTGAGACATCTTGGCCAAAATAAAATAACTAGCTAGTACGACTAATATTAATCTAAAGTACAAAAATACTTCACGGTTTGCAGATCGTATTTAGATTAACAAAAATACATAACGGAACGCAGTCCGTATTTTCTATCCTAGTCGGGCCCCACTAGTTGCCATTTTCAATAACCTGTTTTGAAAACAATCTTCCATTCACCCATTCACTATTTGTGAAAGGCCCATGAAAATTACGAAATACATAATTAATCACGCAAAACTAGTAACTAAGATAGGTGGTTAATCCAATTAATGCGCCTAATTAAAACTAGTCAAAGTTGTTTAATTCATTATTTCTAAAAGCAAATTGCTCACGTAATCAATTAAGCTCCCACTAAATTCCGCATCCATATGTACTTAATCCGTTTAATTAAGTCGACATAACCCATAATTTTGTCAAAATCAAAATTTTGCAAAAGACAGAAAAAATCGAGGTCTAACCTCGTACAAAATAATCACATAAATAATTTAAAACGGCAAAATTTTCGCAAAATTATATATAGCTCAAAAATTAAGCAAACTATCCCTAACCAAGCATGGTGCATTGCGCACCATGGCTGCTGGGCAGCAGTGGGCTTGCTGCCTCGCTGCCCAGCAACAGCACAAGCTTACCAGCATCCTACGCCACACAACACCAGCATCATCAAGGGCTGGGCTAGTGCTAGCATGCTGCGCCCAGCACAACACACTACGCTGGCGAGCACCACGCATTCCTGCTCGCATGCTAGCGCCTGCTAGCAAGTGGGGGCTGGCTGGTGCTTTCTACCACGCTACCCAACAGTGCCCCAAGCAACAAGCAGCCAATGCCACTGCCCAAGCCCAGCACCTTGGCACCCCTCGCCACACAGCCACGCAACATTGATGCTCAGCCATGTTCGCACCATAGGCAGCCTACATGTGGGCTGCTAGGCAGCCCGACTAGCCTTGGTGACACTTGCGGTTTTTCATCGATTTGCGTGCATTTCACTCGGAATTTTAATTCCGATTTTTGTGTGACAAAATTAATTCTAAATTACATTTTAGAATCAATTTGAGGAAAAATAAAATAAAATAAGTTTAACTTAATTAAATTCAATTTTAATGGTGCACAAGCCTAAGTCATCCAAAAAATTTATTTTTGAACAAATTTAGGTCTATCTTTATGCATAAAATTAATTGAGCTATGTCCATAATTAATTTTTCCTGTATGCAAATTAATAATGGATTTGACAAATGGGAGTTGGAAAAATAAATTAACCATCCTGTTTCGGGTGTTTTTAGTCCCTCGGGAGAGTTACAATACGGAGTATGCGCGCTTCACTTCTGTACCTGCAAAACCACAAACTCCGATTGGGTGGAGTTCCGCCTCCGGCGATCAAGTTAGCCACGTGTCACCTGTGACAGGTGTCAAGCACTGGGGAGGCGACGATTGAGTTGCTTCCTGATGTGTGGCGTTTATGCCACCATTTCACCCTATTTCGTTAGAGATTTCCCCCGGAATTTTCACTTGCTTATGTCTTTTCTTACTCATTTTTTCCCGATTTGAGTTACTTTAGCTCCCTCTCGTGTTTTTCCTTTTCTTTTGTCTTTTCTTCTACTTTCACTCCCTTTTCGTGTGTTTTGACAGTTCCTAGTGCTCGCGGGCGATTCTTGGATCGATTGTTGAAATAGTGTTGCTAGGAAGCTTTCTAGGGGAGTGGAGATGGTAGGAAGGAGAGGGCGCGCAAAAGCAAAGGGCCGCGGGCGCGGGGAAGACAGCCGCGGGCGCGGACAGAGCTTTAAGCGAGCAATCCAAACTTTTAGAGATGCCCAAGAGATGGCTAGCCGCGGGCGCGACACTTTACCCCGCGGGCGCGGCACTGCGGGTCTGGCGCAGCTCATACCCAGCTCGGAGAGGGCGCAGCTGTTGGCTGCAGAGCCCTCTCTCTTACCGATTTCACCTTATTTTAGAGAAGACTATAAATACCTCTTGGATTGAATTTTGAAAGAGATTATTCCATTAGCATCAAAAATACTACTTAGAGAGAGAAAATCTAGGTTTTCCAGAGAGAGAAAAACACTTATCCTTCATGGTTTAATCTTTGTAATCAAATATTCAAGCTTTCTTCTAGATTGTTGCTACTACTTTGATGATTTGGTACTCTTTCACCCGTATAATATCTATCTTTACTTTTGTTTCTCTAGTTTTTGATTTTCTTGGTTTCATTGTTCTTACTTGAGTTTTCCTTCATAAATATTCAAGCTTTATTAGTTTCTTTGATTTCCTTTCAAGTGAGAATCATGTTAGGTTGTGTTGATATTGAATATATGCTTATGTTAGTTGTTATGTCTATTCCCTTTCTTCTAGCTTAGGTTTTTAGCTAGGGAAGGGGGTGAAAATCTTGTGTTTTTTCTTATCTATTGATTATTGATTGGGATTTATTCTTGAGTTAATGATTTGAGCTAAAATATGGTTGGAGTTAGTGTGTGCACCTCTCATCCCAAGAGTATAGCCCTTGATTGAATGCATGAGAATGATTTAATCTAGATGTGAATGATTTCATGGACTTGCTTGAGTAGTTGCATGAGAATGAACTATCTTAGGTAGAGTTTATACTCCTAGAATTGGTTCCTTATCGGTTTTCATTAGTATTCTTTGTTCATGATTGAATCCCCCTATCCCTAGTGCTTTTGCCGTTGTTATCTCTTTATCCCAATCCTTTTACTTGCATATAGAAGTGCCCTTTCTTGTCCCTTGTTTTTAGTTTATACTCGACTCATTAGTTGATAGTTTGTCTATAGGATTTCTCACAACTATATCTCAACACCTCTTTGTTACTAGCAATTTATCCTAGATATCATATTAATTGTGCTAAACCCCTGTTTCCTTGGTAATCGACCCTACCTTACCACTATCTAAAGAAATTTTGATAGAGATAGGTTAGGAGATATAGATTGTAATTTTGATCTAGGGTAGTAAACTAACGAACTATTGTCCCACGATCAAAATTTTGGCGCCGTTGCCGGGGAGACGGCTTCTTTTGCACTTTTAATTTGTGTTATTAGTGGATTTGTTGCTTTTGTATTGTTCTTTTTCCACTTTCTAGTCATTGCTAATTGTTTGCTTAGCTTTGGTGAATGCATAGAAGATCTCAAGGACCACCTACTCACAACATTGATCATGAAATCAACCGTACCTTGGGACAAGTCCGTAGACTTTATCAAGAAGAGGGGCGAGGTTGTGGTGCCTTTTTTGATAGTGAAAGTGATTCTTAGTCCTCACATTCCCATGGTGACGAAATGGCAAGACAACAAGCGGATGTTTTATTTCGTGAGTTTGGTAATCCGGAGGATTATGAGCTCACCGGTGGGATATTGCTACCCGTCACGGAAACTAATTTCACCATCCATCCTCAATACACTCGAATGGTTCAAGCGGAGCAATTCTCAATTTCGCCAAGTGAAGACCCCATTGAGCATCTTGATAGATTTCTTGAACTTTGTGCCATAATACAAACCAACCAAGTTTCTCAAGAATATATTCAGATGCACCTCTTCCGACAATCTCTTGCGGGGAGGGCAATGAAGTGGCTCAAGAAAGTCAAGCCTAATTCTCTCACAACATGGAGGGAAATTGTCCAAGCATTTTTGAAAAGGTTCATCTCCGAAGAGAAAACTGCCGACATGAGGAGGAAGATTGCATCTATTGAACAAGAGGCGGAGGATAGCCTTAGTGAAGCTTGGGAGAGGTATAAAGAGTTGGTGCAAGCATGTCCTCACCATGAATACAACCAAAGCTTACTCATGAGGTTCTTCTATGATGGTTTGGCACCGATGTCTCGAGCTAATTTGGATGCGGGGGCGGGTGGACAATTGATCAAAGTCCCTCAAAATCAAGTTGAAGCAACAATTGAAGAAGTAGTCAAAAACTACTCTTGGGGATGTAGAAGGAGGAATGCGCCAAAGAAAGGTGGAAAATATGAGTTGGAAAAGGTTGATCAATTGCAACATCAAATTGAGCTTTTGACAAAGGGGCTCGCAAAGTTGAACACCAATGTCACTAGTGGTGCAAGCTCCTCCCAAGTCAACTCTTTCTCTTGTCAAAATTGTGGTGGTACAAATCATGACACATCCTATTTTGGAGGTTTAACCCGGAGCATGTAGCGGCATACAACACAAGGCAAGAAGGATTTAGGGGAAATGGACGAGGAGTAGCTTGGAGATAACCACCACCCGGATTTGGAAACCATCCCCAACAATGGAACCAACAAGCTCAACAACCATACAATTCCAACCCCAATACCAAAACCCTCCTCCATACCAAAACCAAAACCCAAGGGGAAACTACCCAAGGAACCATCAACAAAATAGCCAACACCAATACCAATATCAAAACCAAGCAACTCAAAGAAGTCAAGAGCAAGTGTCTTAACCCGATTCTACTCAAACCCAAATTCTTCAACAACTTCAAGCCATGAACCAACAAATTAAATGCAAGAAGTCAAGGCCCATAACAATATGGTTGATTAACAACTAGCTCAATTGGCCGATAGGGTTCCTTTCAACCCACCATCTACTCTACCCGGGCAAACACAAACTAACCCTTCCAACATTTTGAAACCCAACTCTTGCAAAATAATCACATTGAGATCGGGTGCATCCTATGAGGGTCCTAAGGAGGGAGTTAGTTAAGAAAAGAAGGGAGAAGAAGAGGTTGTGGGTTGAGAAGAGGAAGTTGGAGAGAAGAAGAATGATGAGAAAGAGAGTAGTATGGAGAAAAAGAAGTCTAAGGATGTGGTAACATCCTCAACTTCTAGTGAAGCTAGAAATCTTGATGGACCGGTTCCTTTTCCCGGTCGACTTGCGGAGAGAAAATTGAATGACAAATTTGCAAGGTTTCTAAGTGTGATGAAAAACTTACGCATTAACCTCCCTTTCATTGAGGTTGTCACACAAATGCCTTCATACTCCAAGTTCTTGAAATACATTCTCACCAACAAGAGGAAGCTTAATGATGAGCTTATCACTCTTCCCCATCAAGTGAGTGCACTCGTTCAACACAAAATGCCCAAGAAGCAAAAGGATCCGGGAAGCTTCACCTTGCCGGTCAAGATTGGGAACATGGAAGCTAGGGGTGCCTTAGCCAACCTTGGAGCAAGTGTTAGTTTGATCCCTCTACCCATTGATCAAAATCTTACCATTGAGATGATCCCCACAAGGAAAACCATTCAATTGGTCGACCGTTAGATGAAGCTACCTTGTGGTGAGCTTGAAGATGTCCCTATTCAAGTTGGGCATATCTATGTGCCTTGTGACTTTGTAGTGATGGATATGGAATAAGATGTAGATACACCTTTGATTTTGGGTCGTGAAGCTCTTAAGACCTTGGGGGCGGTAATCAATTGCAAGAACAACACCATTACATGCGAGGTAGCCGATGAAAAAATTGTCTTTGAATTCTCTAAGCTCCTCAAGACCCTCATGGTTGAGAAGTGCTATAGGGTTGATGTTGTGAATGAAGAACTAGATCATTTGGGAAGGGTCATGATGAGTTCTAAAGATCCAATGGTTGAAGCTTTCACATGCGAGGAACAGTACTTCTCTCAAGAAGCAAAGGAGTTTGCCATGGACATTGAAGAAGCCAAAGAGGAGGAAGCGAGTGATTCTAAGCATGATGAGCTAGAATTTGAGGAGGAAAAATTGGAGGAGAGTCCTAAGCCTCCTTCTAAGGTAGAACTCAAACCCCTTCCCCCTTCTTTGAAATATGCTTATCTTGGAAATGAAGGGGAATATCCTATTATTGTCAATGCTTCCCTTGATGGTCTTGATTTGGAAAAATTGATTGTTGTTTTGAGAAGATATAGAAATGTGATAGGGTATAGCATTGATGATATCAAGGGTATTAGCCCTTCTTTGTGCATGCATCGTATTCACCTTGAGGATGATTAATCCATCTCTATTGAACCTCAAAGGAGGTTGAACCCCAACCTCCAAGAGGTTGTCAAGAAAGAAATTTTGAAATTGCGAGAAGCGAGTATAATATATGCTATCTGCGATAGCAAGTGGATTAGCCCGGCTCACGTGGTTCCAAAAAAGGGTGGAATGACCATTGTCAAGGGAGAAAGAGGAGAGGAAATCTCCACCCGGACGGTGACCGGAGGAAGGATGTGCATTGACTATAGGAAGTTGAACAAAATCACTAAGAAAGATCATTTTCCTCTCCCCTTCATGGACCAAATGCTGGGGAGACTCTCCCATCACGCTTTCTTTTGCTTCTTGGATGGATATTCCAGCTTTTTCCAAGTTCCAATCCACCAAAGTGATCAAGAGAAAACTACTTTTACATGTCCATATGGGACATTTGCATACCGAAGAATGCCATTCGGGTAATGCAATGCTCCCTCAACTTTCCAACGATGCATGACTTCCATTTTTTCTGAAATGCTTGAAAATGTAATGCTTGAAAATGAAATTGAAGTTTTCATGGATGACTTTAGTGTTGGTGGCTCGTCTTTTGACACATGTCTTTATAATCTTGAGAAATTTTTGAAAAGGTGTCAAGAGACGAGTTTGGTATTGAACTGGGAGAAATGCCACTTTATGGTCGAGGAAGGCATAGTCCTAGGCCATAAAGTATCAAAAAGGGCATAGAAGTTGATTCGGCAAAGGTTTCGGTGATTGCCAAGTTGCCCCCTCCTACTCCCGTTACGGGAGTAAGAGCCTTTCTAGGGCATGCCGGTTTTTACTGGAGGTTTATTTAAAAAATTTCATCAATTGCCAAGCCTTTGACCGAATTACTCAAAAAGGATGTTGTATTTAGCTTTGATGAGGCTTGCCTTAGGGCGTTTCAAAAACTCAAGGAAGCCCTCATCTCCTCTCCCGTTGTGCAAGCTTCGGATTGGAGCTTGCCCTTTGAACTAATGTGCGATGCTAGTGATCTTGCAGTAGGTGCCGTGCTTGGACAAAAGAAAGAAGGAAGATCTAGTGTCATCTACTATGCAAGTAGAACTCTTGACGAAGCTCACAGGAATTATACCACAACGGAAAAGGAAATGCTAGCGGTTGTCTTTGCCATGGATAAGTTTAGATCCTACCTTATATGCTCCAAGGTGATCGTGTACACAGATCATGTAGCGGTTTGTTATCTCATGACCAAAAAGGAAGCAAAACCGCGTCTTATCCGTTGGGTTCTTTCGCTACAAGATTTTAATATTGAGATGAGGGATAAAAAGGGAGCGGAGAACTATGTAGCGGATCACTTGTCTAGGCTTCCTTTTGAGAATAAGGAAGATGTTCCTATTAATGATGGGGTGGGATTTGAAACCCTCATGGCTATGGCTTCGACATCTAGCCCTTGGTACGCAGACATAGCCAACTATCTAGCATGTGGAGTTGTTCCCCCGAAATTTACCTCTCAACAAAGAAGACATTTTTCAAAGAAGTGAGGAGGTTGATAAGTCTATTTTATATATATTTTTATTCCCCGTCCTATGGTCATATTTGTGCTTATTTGAACTTTGTGGAGCTATTTTTATTACTAATATACGTTTTCTAGTGTTTTTGTAGAGTTAGTATTATTTTGTAGGAATTTGCAGATTTATGACAATTCCCGAGTTTATTGAGCCACTACAAAGCATTAGAGTCCGATCGTATTTTATGACTGGATATTTTAAGCCCAAGACCAAGTTAAAGAATTTTAATTCGGTGATTAAGGGCTCGATTGGTGAAGAAGTCCAAGTTTTATAAGCTAATATCAAGTCCAAGTCCAAAAGAGGAGGTTGGGCTCAAGTTTTGAATCAGCCCAATTTAAGTTAAAAGATTCAATCTCGTGAATCTGCTGGGCGTGAGGATAGCGGGCCCGATCTGGTAGGACATTGCTTGATCAGGTGAGTGCTTGTTGTTGCTACTATAGTTTGGCTGGGCCTCGTTGCAAAAAAGCCTAATAGATGTTGAGGCAGTTAATAGGCTGATATTAAGCCTTGTTTACACGCTTTCAAGGATTGATTTTTAGCTAATGGATAGTTTTTAGTGGGGTTAGAAGTTGAGTGGGAATAAACTTTTACTTTCTTTATAAGGGAGTAGTAGTACGTAGGAGGGGGATCTTAGTTTAGTTTCAGTTTTTGCTTTTGTTTTGTTTCCTTTTTCTTTTCAACTTTTGTTATTATGACTAAGTTTTAATATTATTTCTTTGTTTTCTCTTTGGTTTAATTATTTTCATATTAGTTTATAACTATTGTTTTAATCATGCTTCCTTTATACGCTTTGCTTAGTTTAGATTTAAATATATGCGAGTAGTTTAATTCTAGGGTTTGTGGGGATCTATGAATAATACGAAGGGGTAATTTATTATTGTTAATTATTTATGATTGACTAATTTTCTATTGATTGATTTGATACTATGCAATTAGATTTGCGCAGGTTTAATTGTATGAGTTTTGCAATATTGATTCGAGAGATGAGAATTGATATTTAGGCTTAGTTTCAATAGGCATGTTAATCAATTAATGGTTAGGTCGAGATTCGAGGGATGAGATTTAATACCAGTAGATTAATTATGTGATTATAATACGTAGCGACAGCCCTTTATAATCTGGTTAATTTATGCATTGATAATTGATTGTATGTTTTACCCTAGAGTATTATTTATTGGTGAACCTATACCCTAGAGCTTTTTATTATTGATTATTCCCTTAGACTTATTTGCTTAGTTATTATTAGTTTAATTCACACAAATACGAATTTGGTTACTTAATAATTTAGATTATAATTGTTGATTAGGAATAGAAGAACACTATTTCCCTGTGGATTCGACCTTACTTCCCTATCTACTTTAGTTAGAGGAATTAGGTAATTACTTTTGATTAGGTGATACGACTAGATCCTGTCAGAGGTATTTTTGGAATGATCCTTATTTGTTCAAGAAATGTGGAGACAACCTCTTTCGAAAATGTGTCCCGGATCATGAGATCGAGGGAGTTCTTGAACATTGCCACTCAATGCCGTGTGGAGGGCATGGAGGAGTTGAAAAGACCGTGGCAAAGATCTCTCAATCTCTTCTTTGGTGGCCAACAATGCACAAAGACACCCATAAGTTCATTTCAAGGTGTGACAAATGCCAAAGAAGTGGGGGCATAACCAGAAGAGATTAAATGCCCCAACAAAACATCTTGGAGGTTGAACCCTTTGATGTTTGAGGAGTCGACTTCATGGGGCCTTTTGTCTCTTCATGTGGGAATCTTTATATCTTGGTGGCAGTGGACTATGTGACCAAGTGGATCGAAGCTATACCCTCCCCCACCAATGACCACAAGGTTGTGCTCAAGCTCCTTAAGAAGGTTATTTTCCGGCGATTCGGGGTTCCAAGAGTTCTAATTAGCGATGGTGGTTCTCATTTTGCCAAGAAACAACTCAAAGCTCTCCTCAAGAGATATGGAGTTCATCACAAGGTTGGTCTCCCTTACAACCCTCAAACTTATGGACAAGTGGAAGTGTCCAATAGAGAGATCAAAAATCATCTTGAAAGGATGGTGAACAAGTCTAGCAAAGATTGGTATCTCAAGCTCGATTACACGCTTTGGGATCTAAGGACGGCATACAAAACCTCCATAGGCACGACCCCTTATCGGTTTGTCTATGGGAAGGCTTGTCATTTGCCAGTTGAGTTAGAAAACAAGGCTTGGTGGGCGATCAAGGAGCTTAACATGGACATGTCCTTAGCGGGAGAGAAGAGATTGTTTAAGCTTAACAAACTTGAGGAGCTCGAGGCTCTACAGGGAGAGGACTAAGAGATGGCACGACCGGCACATAAGGAACAAGAGCTTCAAGGTTGGAGACAAGGTATTGTTGTTCAACTCGAGACTTCGGTTGTTTCCCGGAAAATTAAAATCCAAATGGTCGAGTCCTTTCATAATTTCGAAGACTACTCCTTACAGATCCTTTGAATTGGAAGCGGAGGGGAACAAGTTCATGGTTAATGGCCACCGTTTGAAGCTCTACCATTGCAGTGACCAAGTTGGCATAATTGAGTGCATGAGGCTCGATCCACCAGATCCTAAGCCACTTGCATGATGATGATGCGTTATGGTCAAGCTAATGACCTAATAAAGAAGCGCTTCTCGGGAGGCAACCCGAGCTCTCAACTCTTTTGATTTTTTTGTTTCTTGTGTTTGATTATTTTTGGATGATTCTTCTTAGTTCTCTTATGGTGTGTGTTTGGCTTTTCATATAGGTGCTTGAATCTTTGAGTACTTGGCCTATAATTTTTATTTGAATGTGATAAGGGGTTTGGAAGTGAAGAAGGTGGAGATGCCTGGGAGATGCCCAGGAGAGGGCTCTCCACCCAGACCCGCGGGCGCGGCATCTAGGCCCGTGGGCGCGCCCTTCATTGAAGCCAAAATCTGAAGAAGGTGGAGATCTTGGGAGATTCCCAGGAGAGGGCGCGACCCACCATACTGCGGGCGCGGAAGGGCTTTCAGCAAATTTCTGAATACAAGGTGGAGATGGCACGGCACTGCAGATTCTGCGATTTTAATCGGGCTTCTTCTTATTATTCCCAAAACCATTTCCCCAAAATTTTCAGATTTTTCCCGTCTCCCTCTCTCTACCCTTCACTCCTCTTCAAACCTTCACTCAATTTGCATCAAATCCTCCCCTAAAATCATCAAAATTCATCAAATTTCTTCACTCTACTTGAAGTTTCTCAACAAAAATCTCAATTTCCACCATCAAAAACCCAAAAATCTTGGTTCTACTCCTTGTGTGGGATGTGGTTTCTCCTTTGAGGGATTCTTGGAGGTGGGCTTCTCTTTTTCTTCAAAGGCTAGTAGGAGTACTTCTTGGAACTCATTGTTGGTATATATTTCTTTCTTACTCTCTATTTCCTTTGATTTTGAAGTGTATGCTTGTCTGAGAAAACTTTTTGTTTGTGAATCTTCATGTTGAAATTTTTGATGGTTGTGCTCCTATTTTATACTCATCTATCGTCTTAACATTATTTATTTTTGAGTTGTTGTTTGTTATAGTTGTCTCTCCTTATAGATTTCTTGGTTGTGAGTTGTTCTTGGTGATTATTTGGAAGTGTTCTTTGTGGTATTCGATTGGTTTTGGAAGTTGTTGTAGTTGATTATTGGTGTAAATTGTGAGGTGACTTTATTGGTGATTGTATATTTGTGTGGGTAAATATGGTGTTTGATTCAAAGAAAAGAAAGAGCGGGAAAGAACCACAAGGTTCATCATCCGCAAACCCCGACCCAATTGAGCAAACCAACCCACCACTACCACCCATCAAATTTCACGACAAGAATCACAAACCTAGATATGATAACCTTCAAAACCAAAAATTGAGACCAACTAAACACTATCATCAACCTACCACTACCAAACTCGGCATTGACGAGGATTGTTGGTTCCTCTTCAACAACCTCGGGCTAGGCTCCTTCATGACAAACGCCTTTTGAACTTACAAAGAGCCAACCCTTGAGTTCCTTGCCTCTTTTGATTGTCATGCCGCCGGAAATCGGGAACTCACCATCTCATTCCAGCTATTCAATAAAAAAGAAACCTTCTCCCTTCGACAATTTAACCAACTATTAGACCTTAACCCAGATGCCGATATGTTCTTGCAAGAGCACAAGGGACTCCATGATTATGAGCCCCTTCATTGGTGGAAAGTCCTTATAAGATTGAATGCCTTCAACTCCAAATATTCCCTAGCTGGCTAAATTATGCACCCAACCATGCACCTTCTACATAGATTGCTTGGGTATATGGTCTTCAACAAGCAAGATTTGGGGAAAATTACCACTGAGGAGATCCGAATACTATGGCTTGCTACAAGGCCGGAAATTGGGCGCAGAATGAACTTCAGGTATCTCATTACTAAGTGTGTTGAAGGTGTCCTCTCGGGCATAAAGAAGGGGGAGAATCACTTTGGGGGGAGGATAACTAGGTTGGCCGAGAAGTTGGGCCACGGTGATAAAAGGACACATGAATAGAACATGTTAGGAATAATTCTACAATTAAAACCATCATGTATGCTATGATATGGAGTTGTCACAAACTTACATGTTTAAAGCATGAGAAGTATAAAATACCAATCAATCAAAAATCTAAGCGATGGATCGTTAGATAGTGATCAAGAACATTCAAAGAACTTAGAGAAGTAAAAGGGATGAGTTTTTGACACAGGGAAACAAATATAATTTCAGAATTGATGTTGCAAGAACATCCTTAGCAAGGATTAGATCCTTAATAAGGAAGCCGTTTATAAGCACGAACTAGAATGCATCGTGGCTTGAGAATGGTAACATGGATGCACATCTATGTATAATGTGCGGAAATTTAAGGTAAATTTCCATAATCACAAGGGATTCGGGTCTCCCAAATCATTGTGAGTCGTTCGGAATAAAATCCGAGCAAAGCACCATCAAAATGTTTACTAAAATATATGTTGAGAATATTGTTGCCTGGAAGGAAATAATAAGAGAGTGTTCAATGGAAAGTTCGTTGTCGAACATTGATTGTAGGTTGTCAAGTTGAAAGATCTCGAGTCATGAAAATGAATGGGAGCCATCACTTAGACAATAAATCATAAATCACATATGGTCCATAATACTCTCAAAATTTTATGATCTTATTATGAAATTGTTCGATAATAAAGATACTAAGATTTGCAAAGTGATAATAGCTAAACCTATGCAATAAGTGAGCGACAACATTCACCAGATTGCATGAAAGAAATCAAGCATATTAAATATGGGTGTGATTTCTATAAATGTTTTGTGAAGAGTGTTATTCTTAAAACATTTGGGGAAAAACCATTTATCATAAGATGAAACGTTGAAAGGTTTCATAGTGGAATGAAATTTTACTCATAAATCCCACAAACTATTTGATTGTGGTTTAGAATCAAATAAAGAGTCCATTCGATTTCTGAAAATATTCAAAACAGGGTATCAAGATCATGCCTTGGATAAAGAAACACCTGTTAAGTGAACATTAATTATTTAAATCGACAACTATCCCTAATCAAGGTCATTTAATAGATGGATGATTAATCACCGCAAGAGATTAGTGTGTAGTATGATTTACAACATCGTTTCTTGTGCTGCAAGGAAATAATAGTCATAAATCATTTGCACAGGTGCTAGTTTGGAACTACACCGGATCGACCTATGAGAGTACTTTAAGAGATTTAAAATCGTCATAAGTACATTTCTCATTATAACAATCGGAACCTCTTTCCTCAACCATGAGTATTGTGAAGTTCTCTTGTTTGAGTACTAGTTGTTTTGATGTTGTCAAATGTCTGCCGTAACTGGGGATTGTAACGGCAACACTCGGGTGACTAGGCCCTCTTAGTAAGGGAAGCTTACAGTACAAGACTGGGAATGTCCCCCTATTAACAACAAGGCCTCTCGAGTGGCGTGGTGGTGAGTCTTTGTGGGGAGCGATGCTTGGTGGCCTTGCTTGGGGAGCAAGGGGATTTTTGGTCCCCCCCCCTTAGTGTTCCACACCTACATTTGCTCACCTCTTGACACTTGTAATTTTTTGATTCATTTGCATTTCAATTTGATTTTTGAATTAAAAATAAATTGGATAAAATGCATTTTACCAACTCTCCCACATAGATGGGAGATTGAAGTTCAAGAGCTCCCTTCCTTATAAATACCCATCATTTGGGTTTGGGAAGGAACACTTGAGTTGAACTAAATGAGGCAACTCCCTTAAGGTGAGAAAACCTGTAAGTTCCTAATACTCTAGTTTTACTTGGTCAAGTCTCGACTAACCCTCGAGACGAAGAACGTTCAGGTCAGGTCGAGGGTACAAGCCGTTGGAGGCCTTCACACTTGTGAGGCTCTAGCTTCGAAGTAAGAGCTCGTGTATCGAGCGAAGCACGCGTCAAGGGTAAGAATGTCTTTTCTCTTTCTCTCTTTATGTTGTTAATTATGTGATTATATATTTAGGTGCTTTAATAAGTGAGCGGGTCTTGGACGGGTTTCTATTCTGCGTAGCGTTGGACGCTACGAAACCAAACACCAAGTTGATTTTAAACTTCACTCTGAAATTCTTTGAATTTCTTAAAAGATTCAGATTTGTTTGAAATAAGGTAGACATAACCATATCTACTATAGTCGTGGGTGAAGGTAATGAAGTATCAATAACCTTGGCTTGCGATTGTACTCATTGGTCCACATACATCCGTAAGTATTAGACCCAATAAGTCACTTGCCCTTTCTCCCAACTTGGAGAATGGTTGCTTTATCATCTTGCCTACTAGACATCCTCGCAATTTTCAAATGACTCCAAGTGGAATAACTCAAGAACACCTTCTTAAAGAAGTTTCTTGATGCGTTTGATGTTAATGTGGCCATGACGACAATGCCAAAAGTAGGTTTGATTCGACTCGATGGCCTTAGCCCTTTTGGCGGTATCATCAATGTTATAAACTTGTTTGTCTAGAGAAAGCACATAAAGACCATTTTCTGAATGTGCCTTACCATATTAAACATTATCGAAATAAAATGAACAACTATTGTTCTTAATTCGAAATTCAAAACCTATGGCGTCCAACGCCGAAATTGAAATAATGTTTTTGGTAACTCTATGAACATGATAGCAATTGTCAAGTTCTAAAATAAGCCAAGAGGGCAAAGACAAACTGAGAGTTCCAACGGATACGGCAGACATCCTTGCTCCATTGTCGACTTGAAGCTCGACCTCTCCTTTCTCAAGCCTCCTATTTATCTTTAGTCCCTGAACATTGGAACAAAGGTGTGAGCCACATCCGGTATCTAATACCCATGTTGTTTTGCTAGCAAAGTTTAAGTCTATAACAAAAATACCTGATGAAGAAGCAACAATGTCGTTCTTCTTATCTTCCTTGAATTTGAGGCAATCCCGCTTCCAATGTCCCTTCTTCTTGCAATAGAAACATTCGGAATCAGATTTAGTAGAGACTTTCTTCTTGTCCTTGCCACTCTTAGCAGCACTTGACTTAGGTGAAAAATTCCTCATCTTTTTCCCTTTAAAGCTTCTCTTCTTGCCCGAGCGCTTAAATGTCCCTTCTTCTTGCAATAGAAACATTCGAAATCAGATTTAGAAGAGACTTTCTTCTTGTCCTTGCCACTCTTAGCAGCACTTGACTTAGGCGAAAAATTCCTCATCTTTTTCCCTTTAAAGCTTTTCTTCTTGCCCGAGCGCTAAAATTACTTGTCCTTTCTCACCATAAGCATGTCATGCTTTCCCTCATCTTTGAGGGTTTGCTCAGCCTGCTTCAACATATCATGAAGCTCGATGAGAGTTTTCTCCATGATATGCGTATTGTAGTTCATCTTGAACTGATCATAGCCTTTGTGCAGCGAGTGGAGAATGATGTCAATTGCCATCTCGGTCGAATACCTAGTGTTTAGGGTAAAAATTACCCTATACACGTGGCCCAATAAGGGCCTGACACGTGTCACCTCCCTATAGAACTTTGGGCATCTAACCAATAGATGCCACGTGGCATTATACCCCTAATTGGGGAGCAGATCCTCATTTGCTATAAATAGAGGAATCATCCTCATTTATTGGCATTCATAAACACGCACACAAAAACTCGAGCAATACTAATTGCGGAATCTCTCGGAACCCAAGAGAAATACCCGTTACTTTCCGCACGTAATCTAATCTGGGTTCGTACTAACTTGATCGTTGGAGGCGGAACTCCACCCAACCGGGGTTTCGTGGTTTTTCAGTTACAGAAGTCGGACGTGCATACTTGGTGTTGTAACTCTCCCGCAGGACACCTTGAAAACCCCGAAACATTTGGCGCCGTCTGTGGGGAGAGTACCATTGAGATGACATCTGACAATGTACCAACTACAGAGGGCAGCCGGCCCACGGCTGACCCTAAGGTCCATACAGACCATGAAAGTGGAAGCGGTGACGACTACAATGTCGAAACCTACATGGCCCCAAACGGGTCATTCCATTCTAGGCACACCCGTTACAAAGAAAAGAAGGAACAGGGCCAAGACAAAGCTTGTCCCAACAACCCAGGCGGCAAGCACCCTGGACAACCCCAGGCGGCGGAGGGGCTGCCCCCGTCACCAGAGACGAACTCATGAATCTCATGACAAATTTCAAAGGGGAAATTAAAGACATTATCAAGAAGTCAGCTAGCTCCAGCAAGGGTCAGTCCGCTAAGAAGGCTTCCGGGAAGAAGCCAATTAAAGACCGGGTGCCTACTCCTCACCCGAAGCCTAAGGGGGCGGATGGGCCCCTTATCGACCTTTCAAAAATTCGCTTCCCTGAATCAAGGCAGCGAAAGGCCATCCGGCATATATAGCCGAACGGG
Organism: Chenopodium quinoa; assembly: GCF_001683475.1. Taxonomy (NCBI): domain Eukaryota; kingdom Viridiplantae; phylum Streptophyta; class Magnoliopsida; order Caryophyllales; family Amaranthaceae; genus Chenopodium; species Chenopodium quinoa. The sequence continues at coordinate 66,264 of NW_018742569.1, read as the reverse complement.
TCAAAGAAGACTTTCACTGATGCCCGGTTGTTAATCCAGGAGGAATAGAATTCAGAGCATGTCTCAGTCGGCTTCTACGTTAACCTACCAAGACAGTTTCCGCAATACTTCGGTGAAGCATTCAGAAACCAACCCAGGGAGCCAGTCACACGGCACGTCCGTACATACTGCTCCTCATGTGATCCATGAGGCTCTATATGTGCCCCAACAACCATATGGACCCGGATCACCCTATATGCAGCTATCCCCCTTTAGATGATTGGCGGCAAACATAGTCCAGCCCATGGACTGCCAGCTCCGGCTGCTAAACCTAGGGGAACAGCCTTCGACTTTCTCCCAGGAAATAACGGAGGCGGCACAGCGGCCAAGGTTAAGAATGTGTTGGTAGGTACCTACGACGGTACCACCAACACGGAGGACCACCTGATGGCATACACCAACATTATGTACCTACAGGGGTTGGATGATGCCGCTTGGTGTCGATGCTTCCCAGCAACGCTGAAGGGCATAGCCTAACGGTGGTTCGGCAATCTGCCGGCTGGGTGCGTCAATAATTTCAAGGTGCTACCCTCCAAGAGGCACTAATGGAGGCCAAAGCTTAAATACAGGTGACGGAGCTCTGTACCATTAAGCACTCGTCAGAGCCCAGGAGATAAAAGACCGGTTAACCATTGAGAGACCGGCTCCTTTGAAGAGCTCTGTCAAAAATCGGGACAAGAGCAAGTATTGTCAATTCCATGAGGACATCGGCCATGATACCAATGGTTGCTTCACCCTCAGGCGCTATTGGACCGTCTAGCTGATGAGGGGGCTCTAAAGTCCTACCTGACAAAGTCCAAGGGTAACCCAAAAACAGTGGACAATCGTCAAAGAAGCCGGTTGTAAGCTCTGACACTGATGAGGAGCAAATTTACACCATTGCAGACGGCTTCGCTAGCGGGGGTCCCTCCATCTGGGGTGCCAAGGACAACACCAGGAAGTTGTCCAGCTCAACGGATGAAGGCCAGGCGTCGAAAGACACCTTCCCTGAGGTTTTTGTAATACCCCGTATTTTTATACGTATTTTAAATTTAAATAAGTATTTCTTGAAGTATTTAAACAATATGAAATAAATTATTTAGGGTTTCTTCAATACAAAAAGAATGATTCTAACTAAAAATATATTTTATTATTTAATAATCTTGAAAATATTTGATTTTATGATTTAAAATATTGGGGCACATTATTTTATATTAAATAATTTAAAAAGACAAGATTTAAAGAAAGTCAAATCCTAATCCGATTAGGAAAGGGATTATTAAGGGAAGTAAGTAGGAGGGCTAAGAAGGAGTATAAATACTTCTCATGTGCCTAGGGTGAAAATTCACCTAAAGGTACGTTCTCTTTCTCCCCTCTTATTTTATTTTTCCTTAATTTTCCCTTTCCCCTTTTATTTATTAATTAATTTATTTATTGTTTACACCACCACCACCACACACACCGGCCACCACCACCAACCTTTCCGGTGGCAGCAGCCACCAGGCAGCGTGGCAGCGGCGGCCAGGTGGTTGCATATTGTGTATTCTCCGTTCGTAATTTTTCTAATCTCGATGTAATCACGATAAAATTCTATCTCGTCTGATTTTTACAAAAATATAGTGTTTTTCGTGTGCAAACAGTATTCTAAACAAAACACACTACCTATGGTAGTGAGCACCACCCTTTAGTGGCCAAATTCAGCCTCTAAATATGGTTTTCGGGCAGTTTTTTATTTTAACGAAAGATTTATGTTGCTTTTCTTATGTTAATTAAATTTAGCCTAAATCTAATTATTGTTTTTGGGTTTTGTGATGATTTTTAGGATGTTTAATAACAAGTATTTTAATTACAATTTTTAGATTTTGGTTTTTAATTAAAAAGCCCCAAGATTGGAAACCCTAGGTTTTGAAATTAATGTTTATGGATGAAATTTTATTGTGGTTGATTGAAATTATTAAAATTAATGTTTTTAAACAAAATTACAGCAATTTTATAAGTTTTAACAATGCTGGAATTTTGTGTTAAAAGAGTATTAGTACTTCTTTTACAATTGTGGTTTGTAGGAGACTTCTAAGTGAGCGATTTCGTGTAATCGTGGCTAGTTTAAGATCATATTCAAGGTACGTTCGCATACTTGGTAAAGTTTAAGTGTATAGAAGCATGCTAGGCTTTGTTATATTAATTCCAAGTAGTATCATGATAAGTTATGGATGGAATTTGTTGATTGGATTGATATTGGTGAATGATTGGTGATGTATGATTTATTTATGGTGAATTAGTGATTGGAATTAATTGTATTGGCATGTTGATTATGAACCATACTTTTATTATTGGCATGTTAGAAAGCATGTTTGGTTAAACTGGATGTTTATCTTGGTTTGGATTATGGAAGAGGAATTTTATTATGGTTCATATAATTTTTATTGATGCTATAATCATGAAGAATGAGCTATTTAAGTGTCTTAGTACACATGAAAAGTTATATTGCGATGCCTAAGTGAACTTAAGGTGTTTCTAACACCGAGGGATAGGATTTGCGGTGCCTTATGCACTTAAGGTGTTATTTAACACCGAGGTAGTTTAAAAAGGTTTCCACACTAAATTTATATGGTCACCAGATATTAAAGAATTAAATTGGTTGTTTGATTGCTTGAGTGAATTGTCATGTTTGGTTTTGTTGTGTTTGAGAGTCATCACCAAGTCTAATAATTTGTAAATCACGTAAAGTGAAAGAGATTACACACCAAAACTCTTGAAACGTATATACCTTGAGTATGAAAATATGGGGGGGTTATGCGACTTTATATTTGACTATAACTTCTACTGGGGGTACAGGACGCTGTACTTTCCATTTTATTATTTATTATGCGCAGGATCCAGTCACTTCATGTGGCATTTGCCTACCCGGTTAGCTCCCGGTGTAGTTTACCTCAATTTATTTGAGACAGGTAGTTGGTTGGAAATCCGTTCGATGTGTAATCAAAATTAAAAAATGTTAATTAGTAGTCGAGTCAAATGATGAATGTTGTGTGCTTGTAAACAGGTGCATCGAGGTAAGTTGTATGGTGATAGGATGAAAGCATGTTAGTGTGTGTTAAAGACGCTTATGTACTCAGCTTTGCTGATTGTGTGTATTGTGTGTTTGTCTGTCCTTGTCTTTACCTTGGCCCTACGACGACCCATTTCTAATGGCGAGTAGTGGGGACAAGTAGAGAGAAGCTTTTCAGGTGATGAAGCATAATCATGAAGGGGCATGAGTGAAGAGTGAATCATGCTTAGTTCTCGTTAGAATATGATGTGTTTATTGCTTTAATTTATTATTTAATTATGTTGATTGTGAGACTAACGCAAAGTGGTTTTCAAGTGTTTTGGTTTAAGGGCCTACAATGGTTCTATGTTTTAGGTTGACTTTGGTTGACTTTTACTTTCGTTTGGTTTGACTTTTAAAGTAGACTTTATTTTAAATAGTTTTAAAGGTAGTCTTCCGTTGTGTGTCTTTGATAATTGACATAGCCGTTTTCACGGTGGCGGTGATGTCTTAGATTTTTTTTCTTCGTATTTTGAAAAGGGCAAAATAGGTATTTTAAAAGGGAAGGAATTTCTAGGGTGTTACAAAGTGGTATCTGGGAGCTTAGGTTGCGATTTTATTACCACTAAAATTAAAAACGTGTTTGGAAGTGTTTTGTTTTAAACTTGGCAAAGTGCTTATTTAATTAAATTATTTTAAAAGTGAGTTATTTTAATTCATGTGACTTTAAAGAAATAATTTAATTTTTTAATTAATTTTTTTTTCGATATTTTTTTAGAATTCCGAAATTTTTTTCATATATAAGTTCCGAAATTTTTTTGGAAATTTTGAATTTTATTTAGCATATCCGAATTATTTAAATTATTTTCGGAAATTATTTTGGAAAATTTAATTTAATAAAAATAAAGAGTCCAAAATATTTTTAGTTTGTTTATTTGGCAGGAAAGCAAGGATTGAGGTAAGTATTATGTGTCAAAAGTTTTTAAAAGCATATTGGTGAGTTTGGGTAGGAAAGAAATTGGGCATATAAGTTAGAATATTTATGTTCTTGTATGCATTAATATTTTAGGTAGTGATGTTTGATCATGTGAATTGATGAATTGAAAGCATGAGATTATGTGATTAGAATAGGTGAAATTGTTTGATTGAACATTGAACCTAATTCATGCAAGAACTGTATTATTGTTATTTCCTTTGGGATGGAAATTCTTTTCTAAAACCTTTTCCTTACAGGATGCCAACTCTTCCTAGCAAATTCACCCAATTAGGTACTCTCATCAAAAAGGAACACGAGCATCCATTTGATTATGTCAGCAAAATTCGTTTCTATTGTGCCAGGATGAATGATGTGTTCGGAAACAAGCTATATAACCTTCCTGATCGCATTTCTGCAATGATAATTCATTGTCTTCCTGATGAACCTCCATACCTAGTTGTCAAAGCGAAGTTCTCTGATTTCTACTTACTAGGGGACATTCCAAATTATTCAAAATATAAAAATTGTTATGGACAGTGGTACCCCGATTATAGGTATCTAACCTCTTATCTTGTTAAGATTGAAAAAGAACACTGTCAACACTTAAATATTTCATACCCCACCTATTACTATGGTGTTCTAGTAGGGAGTAATCCAAATTCCTCCAGTCACCAGTCAGGGAATTCTTCTCCTACTTAGGGTAATAGTGCTAATGATAGTTCCATCATGGATATTTCAAATCCGACTCCACCCCTAACTCCGGTCATAATTGATATTTCATCGGATGACGAAGAGGATGAAGACTTTATGCCAGTAGATCAACAATCCGAGTCGCCTGAACCAATGGAAGAAGAAGATGACCCTAAATTCAATCCTGAAAGCTACAAGCAATCTACCGACAAGAGAGACAATGTTCGAAAATATTAGATTCATGTAGTTTCATTTCTTTTAGGATTTCTAGAATTGTTTCCGCATTCTAGCTATTTCAGTTTCAGTAAAGTAATAAGTGGCATGTTCACAGTGAGTCTATAAACTTATGTAGTTGCATAAGTTATTAAAACTCATTTATTTTCAGTATTCCATCTATTTCTCTACTTATTAATAAAATCTCCTTTAATTCTTCGTCAATTAATTTACTTTATTGACAAATCATTCATTTTGTTAGGGAATCATTTATTTCGTATCACTACTCCAAAACGTCATCTTCCACTCCAATTATTCCAATAATACACTTCTAAGCTCTGGGAATTCTATGGGAATTGTTTTTGTTTATTGATGTAATTCTTTATTAAATGTGTGGTTGGTTAGCAATCAATATTTGGTGGAATTGAATAGCTATAAATTTTGGTGATTTTCTAATCTCAATTTGTTAGCTTAAAATTTTATGTGTATGTGAAAAGTACATATTAGTTAGATGAGTGTCTAGCTTAAGAGCTAGCCAAGACCGTTTTCATAATAGAATCCCTTCCGTTTGAATTCAGTCGAAGGAATATGGCGGGAAGTGGAAATAACAATAATGGAGGGGACTTAGGTGAAGTGGTTAGACAATTGGCAGTTGTTGCCCAACAACTAGCAAGGAATTCTGTCAACAATGGAGATACTCAGGGCGAACTATTTAAGAAGGTGGCGCAGAGCAAACCACCAACTTATCAAGCAGAACCTAATCCAACCATATTAGAAAACTGGTTAAGGGAATTTGAGAAACTGTTCGGGGCAGTAGGGTGCCCAGAAAATTCAAAAGTGGGACGTGCTACCTACTACCTTAGGGGTGAAGCAGACCTTTGGTGGAAACAAACTGACGCTACCACTACAACATTACCTGGATTTAACTGGAATATGTTTCAAGAGAGGATTAGAGATAAATTTTACCCTAGCTTCTTACAAAAACAGAAAGCTGAGGAGTTTGCCAACCTTGTGATGGGGAAAATGACAGTCACTGAATATTATACCAAGTTTATTGAGCTGTTAAGATTTGCCATGGAGTCTGTATCTACAGAAAAATCCAAGGCTAGGAAGTTCAACAGTGGACTGACTACAGACTTGTAGTTAAAACTGTGTGGGCAAGTTTTCGAAACTTTGGATGAGGTGTACGGTAGAGCTGCGCATCTTTATGCGTTAGAACTGAAGAAAAGAAAGGAACTAGCTGAGATGGAAGGAAGAGAGAAGAGAAAAGAGGTGAACCAACAATTAGGAAACCCCCTGGGTAACCAGAACAACTTTAAGAAGCAAAAGTTTCACCACAACAACAATAATTCTGGTAACAACTACTTCCATAAGAACAATAACTTCCAAAGCAACAATCGCTAAGGTGGAAAGAACTTTAATGGAGGAGCTAGGAACCCTAGCCAGGGAAATAACAAGGGGGCAAGGCATTTCTATTGTAAAAGGTGTAACAATGACCATCCTGGAAGGGATTGTAATGGGAATTTGGTTACTTGTCATGCATGTAACAAGCTAGGACACAGGGAGTATGAGTGTTTTTCCAAGGACCCCAATAGGAACAAGCAGGGCAATAATCAAGGCGGGACTCAAAGTAACTTTCAGGGGAATAACAACTATTCGGGAAACAAGGGGGCACCACAAAATGAAGAAAAAACTAATAATAATAATGGGAGCAATCAACAAAAAAGTGGAGCTGCAGGAAAGTTGAATGTTATGAGTAGACACGAAGCTAATTCCACAAAAGATGTCATCACTGGTACTTTTTCTATCAACTCTATTCCTGTTAAAGTCTTGTTTGATTCTGGTGCAACTTTTTCTTTTATTTCAAAGGGTATTGTTTCCAAATTATCACACTGTTTGAACACCATAGATGAAGTAAACTTACCTATAGTTATTCCTACGGGCGGTGTAGTAAGGTGTGACAAGACCTTTAGGGATGTATCATTAGAAATCGAAGGAAAAGTGTTCCTGTCGAATTTCATTGAGTTTGGAATGAGCGACTTTGATGTCATTTTGGGAATGGATTGGTTGAGCAAGTATAGTGTAGAGATAAGTTGTCGATCGTAGAAAGTAAAAATGCGTACACCTGATAAAGAGATAGTGACTTATTGGATGCATGGTTAGACCAAGTGCCCAAGGATCATATCCGTGCTAAAGTTGGCAAAATATATTAAGAAGGGGCATCCAATATATTTTTTTAGTGTGCAAAATATGGAATATGAAGAGACAGCTAAGCTTGAGGATATAGAAGTAGTGAATGAATTTCTGGACGTTTTTCCAGAAGAGATTCCTGGAATGCCACCCAAGAGAGCAATTGATTTCACAATCACTACTACATTTTTTATCTATTGCAACCCCTAAATCCGTTGCATTAGGCGTCAAAATCCGTGGCATTAGGCCTAATGCAACGGCCATGTACCGTGGCATCTGCTGGCGTTGCAGTAGGTCTAATGCAACGGCTTATGACACCTAATGCCACGACACCACTGATCCGTGGCAATAGACCAATACCTGTTGCAACGGCATAACTTATCCGTGGCAATAGAGTACTGACTAATAATTATGATGAAATTGAACCTATTGCAACGACATAACTTATCTGTGGCAATAGAGTACTGACTAATAATTATGATGAAATTGAACCTATTGCAACAGATGAAGCTAATTAATATAATGGTAGGAGTACGTATCTATTGCAACGGATTGATCATTGGGTTTTTTTTTATTATTGGGTGAATGGTAATATAATATTAATCAGTCGGTACAAATTTAAATATACTAACATAAAAAAATTAAAGTATCATTTATATATAATAATTATAATGCAAAATACGTACATTACAAAATATTACTTGCCTATTTTTGGTATGACATACCGTACTAATAATAAATAAAAGTTAGATAATTAATTTGATCGTCCAAAATACAAATTGTCAACATATATATAAGCCAAAATATCCAAATCTTCACAAATCCGGAACTTGAATAAGAGTCGCTAACATATATGCACCATTTGTTAGATGGCTAGTCATTATACTTCCGCTCCATTTGACTAAATTTTAAATTATAATAGACCTCTGGGCATCTCGCTGCCTCTTTGCAACGAAATAAGCTGGGAAGGATGTGGTTGATTCTGTTAAAAAACTCGGTAGCAAGGTTTCTGCCCCTAATGAAAACATTGAGGTATACTCTGACCCTTCTGGTCATCCCACCAAGGTAACTTCATTTCCTAAATTATCGATTAATAAGTTGAAGATAACAAGACCTTAGTTGTTACACTCGTCTACTCACTATCTGCATTTTACTTGCTATCAACAATTAGACATTATCAGTCATAAATTGCTCATATAAGGTAGAAAATGACACGATACAATATAATGTAACTTATGGTAGAATATTGAAGCATGATTTTCTAGTTGTTAATTGAAACTTGACAGTGTTTGTTTTTCATGTTACAGTTCTTTTAAAAGGATGACTCCTACCAAAGGGATTTGTACCAGATTGCATTATTCCTAGCACTTATTTACTTTGTTGTACAGTACTTGAGGAACACTTTGTAAAATTTACATGCTCGAATCGTTTATACTTTCATACCTTTGTAATTTGTATGTCTTTTTTACAGACCCTGGCATGCTATAAAAAAGGTGGAGCTGTTTCAAGTATTAAGTTTCTTCAAACATGTGTAACCTTTATCAAAAAGGTGGAAATAGGAAAAAGTTGAGGGTTAGGAATTGGATGATGAAAACAAAAAGTATGAGTAGTAACTCAAGAATCTAACTCAAGAATCTTGTCCTTATTATTTATCAAAATTAAACAAATATAACATACATCTAAAATGTTAACTCACAATATTCTCTTCTATTTTTTCATGGTTGGTAAGGTATTTTCTTCCCACCGTTCATTTTCTTCACTGCTTATAGACCCTTGCTTCAGAAGGTTCTTGCTTATCAGGATCCTGTTGTTTTTGTGGAAACATAAATACATAAAATTGAAGTGATTATTACAAATAATTAAAGGACAGGGGTGAAAATCTCACGTAGTACATGAAGTGATTGTAAAATAAAGATTATAAAGTTAATAAAATTGCCTAGAAATAAGATGAATTATTACCAACTTATGGCGTAAAATTGCGTAAGAGTTACAGCCCATAATGTGCATATCATCTAACATTTGGCGATTGTCTTTGTTGATTTTTACTGATTTCCTATGTGAAAACACAATCAAGATTTATAAATTTGAACAACGTAAAATATCGAATAAGTATCTACTTTCTACTACTAATACAATAGGAAAGATGGTAGCAAAAATCATGTAAATATTCCATATCAGGCCTCATAACCCAAGCAAGACATAACCTATATCAGGCTATGAAAGTAAATAGTAGCTTGAAAAGTAAAAACAACTCCGGAAACAAAGGCGATCATAAAAACAGTAAACTGAAAGAGTGACTTTTTTGTCATGAAACTATGTCAATATTGCACAAAACCAGCTCAAAACCATATACATAATACCTCAGCCTCATTAGAATGCCAATATTGCAAAATCTCTCTAAATTGAGGTTCTGAAATTGTGTCTGGCTTATGAAACCATAGTAAAGCATCATTGGGATATGCAGAGAAGTAGTTCCTCTTAGTAAAGCATTTATGAGCTTTCCAGCTTCTATTGATAGCCTGCATCACCCATTCTCTTCCAGCTTCATGAACCATATATTTTTCTTAAACAAATCATGAATATAAAACATTAGTATGTAACATGTATGTAGCATATGGAGGTCCAATTATTAACGAGGAATTAATTATGTAGAAAATGAAATCCAACAAAATGAATTATAATAGTACGTACTTGGACATACTCCCACATTTTTTCAAGTGTGGGTAGACTTAGAAAGTTAACATAATTTAGTGGTGCAAGTTTAGAATCCCTTGCCACAGTACCCAAGAATTGCTTGAACTCCTGAACAATTTCCCGTGTAGGTCCAACTGGTTGGCCAAGTGAATTTAAAATAATAACTTCACGCTCGTCTCTTGTTCGTGCATGAACCTTGGGTAGCATTGTTGGACCTCGATGCCTTTTTCTTTTAGGAGCTTTTTCAGGTCCTTTTTCTGGTTCTGTTTCTGTGCACATTTGTAAGAAACATGTTACAAGATAGAGGTCTGTTTTTTTCATTGAGAACGTGTCTGGGTTGCTTGTTTTTGTGTTTTTGAAAATCTATTTTGTGGAACAGGCTCCTACTCAGTCTATACACATAATAGAATACAACTATACACAAAAATGATGAATTCCTCTGCTCAACAGACCCTGGTTCAGTGCCTCTAGACCCAAAAAGTCCACAGATATATGTCCAACATACAAAAACTTATGATTATTTGAATCTTAGAAGTTGTAGGATGCACTGTGGCAGGCTGGGAACATATGCTTTTTCCACCACAACATACAATAACTTATCGTCAAAATTATTGCCGGCAATTTTTTACTCAAAAGGTTTTTACTAAAGCTGAAAAGACCAACATGAACACGCATTGAGCATTGAATGTTCAGTCAAATCAAGAAAAAAAACTTTAAGATACTTCACATAAATTACAATAAAAATCACAATCATAAGAAGACAGATTTCTATTCAGGCAAAAGAAGACAAACTTAGAAAGCCAACAATCTACTAAATTTCCAAAGAAGAGAGAGAAAGAATCTACTTATTGTACTACGGAGTAGTAACATTATATTATTATTATTACTATAATTTAAAAGAGAGTATTTCAAGGTTAATATGACATGACCTGCGTTTCGCCTTCAACCCTCAGACGATGACGTTTCAGTCATTTTTACAAACATCCATCTTTCTTCTCTTCTGCTTGCTTCAATTAAAGCTGCTTTGCATGCTTCTAGCCCAACCCTAACCCACCCCGGCCCAATTACCCATCCCGGCCCGATTACTGCATGTCATGTATGAATGTCTGCATGCACCCCCTGGACTGTTGTTTGAAATGTCTGGCTTTCTTACGTCGCTCTCACTCTCTAATTTTGTTTTGTTTTCTTACTTCAATTAATCTGAAATGTGTTTCTATCATTTGTGTAATTTTTACCCCCCCACTCCATATCTTCCATTAGATTTTGTCTTTGATCTTCTGCTTTTAAACTCTTCACTTCTAACTCCCATACTTCTAAATCCTACAACATGTTACGTGCTCATTTTCATTCCTTTAGTTCCTCAATACTTTTCCATGTATTTTTGTTCATTCTATACGGAGTATCATTTTTCTAAAAATCTTACGATTCTCACTAAAGTTTTATTCGTCTCTAACCCCTATCTAGATCAAAATAGAAAAATTTAGACTAGGATAACTTAACAAAGCTTAAATGCTTCTGATATTTCACCCACTTTGAGACATATATACTTGTGTATGATGAACTTGTATATTTTTTTGAAACCATATACAGTTACCATTTACTCGTATGAGATTACTCTATCAATAAACAAATTAATAAAAAAAAAATTCATTCAGTTTGTGAAATGTCATCAGATTATTTCTAATTTACGCAAATAACAGTAAAACCATAGTATGTTCAGAAGAAATTTAAGATTTTCAGTGGGCATCCAAATAACCAAATCTTTGGCAGAAAATTAAAAAAAAAATCCCCATGTAGATGGAAAACACATAAAACAAGAGGAAAAAAGAAAGGAAAAACAGGAGGGAAAAAGAAAGGGAAAAAAACCTAAGGGGAGGTAGCTGGGGAGGAAGTAAGAGAAAAACAATACCTTGAATTCCTTCCCTTCCATAGTTAGATAAAAGTTCATCTTCTAATTCTTGAACACCTTCATGTTCATTACCAACATCATCATCATTCTCATTTAGTGCATCCGCTTCATCGAGCCAGCTACTTATTGCATCCGCATCATCATTGTCATTCTCATTAAATGCAGCGCAACAAATCCTTGTGTTTCTTTTAAGAGAATCATTCAATGGCTGATTACTAGCTACAAACGCTTCATTATTTTCTTTTTGCTTTTTCCGAAACTCGAGGTACGCTGACATGGAACCAGGAGAACAGAACGCTTGTTTTGATCCCTTCTTTTCCGAGATAACTTGCTCCTTCTTTTGGATGCATTGATCTTGAACTCTAGCAACCTTAAGTGAGTGAATGTTCTGAACTTCATCAACAGCATGCTTCTTACAGCTATTCACTTCCACAACATCAGCCATTGTTTTGGGGCAAAGTGATGATTTATTTACTTGCTTTGAAACCTATAAAACAAAAGGAAAATAAAGCATTACTAATTACATGTAAACTGTGATTAACAATAAAAACAACCTGTATAAATGAAAAAATAGAAGCACACACCTGTTTACTGGCTTTTCTTATTCTAGAGGTGAGATTGTCAGTTTCAAACTCATTTTCACCATCATATTCCGACGTAGAGGCATCATCATCATTTTCTGGTGTACTATTCAGCGTTGCACTTGGACAAAATAAGGCTTTTGTTTTGTCTTCAAGTATTTTATTAGCAAGAGATGTCGTTCCTAGGGCTTCCATTCTTTCTGCATTGTCTTTCAGTTTTTGAAGCCGTTGCAGCTCATATTCCATAAGATGATTTTTGGAAGCAGTAACTTTGGGTCTACTCCGTTTCATCTGGGAAAAAAATGGAAGTATTTTAATTTTGAATGTAAATACAATAAACTAAAATGAATTACAATGTAAAATAAGCTCATTTATAACATATAGTGAAGTATTAAAAAAAATGTATGTTAATACCATCTGAAAACTCTCTAGGAGGGATTTGAATAGCATAATGCCACCCTTCTCTATTCAAATCTTCTACATAAAACACTTGATTTTCTTGATTTGAGAAGATAAAAGGTTCTTCTTTAGAAACTGTCTTATTCATATTAACCATAATGAGCTCATCATCATCCTTTTCTGAGTGAAACCATTGACATCTAAATAAGACAACACTGAAATGACCATGATAGGATATCTCAATGATTACTGTTATTGAACCAAAATAATTAACATTTTCGACGATAGGATTTTGATATTCAGAGCTTGCAAAGCTATGTGTAGTGGCTATTAGAGTGACGCCACTGTTTTGAGTTACGCAATTTGCATCTCGCTTCGTGGTATGAAACCTATAGCCGTTAACGGAGTACCCTGTGTGCTTTTTGGCAACATGAGAGGGACCTTTTGATAACCACAAAATATGGTCTTGGATATTATCATGGCCTTCTTTAAGAATAAAATCAACCTTCTCCCTAAACCAATCCATGAAATCTTTGCTATGGTCTTGAGCACTTTTCCATTTTCTTTTCCTTGTAGTACTTACACAAATCTTATGCTCACTGTAAAAATAAAATATTTATCTTACTAAGGCGACAAAGTTAGAATGAAAACATTAAAAAAAATAAATAAAAAATACTAATAATAATAATAATAATAATAAACCTATATTATGGTTACAAATCTTACCTTATATATTTCTCAACTTCATCACAATCACAATTGAACAAGACATAACGATGCACTTGTGCCCATGTAATGTGATCAATTATGTGTCCACAATTTTTTTTTCATTGAGGTCCTTCCTTTTCCTTTGATAGGACGTCCTACCTTCGGGAAAAATGATTTTGAGGTACCACACTCATTAACTTCGGGTGTGGCTTTGCTTGATCGTTTCAAAAATCTAGCTATGAATGCAACACATTCTTTAGCTTGGTATCCTTCTGCCATTGAGCCTTCTAGGAGAGCCTTGTTTCGAACATCTTGTTTCATTTCATGAAGATTCCTCTCAATTCCATACATACACCTTGAACTCACAGGTCCACCCAACTTAATTTGGTCTATTAAGTGTATGGGTAAATGTTCCATTATATCAAAAAAAGCAGGTGGAAAAATCCTATCAAATAGGCATAGAGTTTCAACTATCTCGGATTGCAATTTTCCAAGACTTCGAGGATCAATAGTTTTACTCCAAACACCTTTGAAAAAAGCACAAAGTCTTATCAAAGGACTAGCAACATCTTTGGGTAATGTTGTCTTCACAACAATTTGAAGAAGATAATTCATCATAAAATGAGCATCATGGCTTTTGTAGCCTGCTATTTTCCTTTCTCCAACTTGCACACAACGACTAAGGTTGGAAGCATAACCTTGAGGAAGCTTAGCATTTTTTTTAACCTGGCAGAACTTACGCTTTTGCTCCAATGACATCCAAAAGCGAGATCTTGGAAATTCTTCACTACCAGCTTCCAACTCTACTGGTTGGAGCTCTGGCATCAAATTAAGTTCTACCAAATCTCGACGAGCACTCACATTATCCTTGGTCTTCTGAGAAATGTTTAATAATGTCGCAATGACATTATTAAAGACATTTTTCTCAATATGCATTACATCAAGATTATGGCGATTAGAGTAATGCTTCCAATATGGCAAATCAAAAACTATGGGTTTCTTTCTCCACGGAGTCGGATCATCCACATCACGCCTAGGTTTATTTTGCTTCTTTCCAAATGCATTTGGAAAATCACGCAACATATTCTCAATATCAATTCCATTCAATGGAATAGGTTGACATCTTTCCTCAAGTTTTCCGTCAAAATTCCTCTTATCACGACGCCAAGGGTGAGATGGATCCAAAAATTTACGATTTGACCTATACACATTCTTACCACTACAAGGAAACCATTCTGAATATGTTTTGTAATGACATTCAGGGCATGCCAAGTATCCTTTTGTGCACCACCCAGACAACATTGCATAACCCGGAAAATCACTCACGATAGTCATCAATGCTACATGCATGTCAAACCTTTTATTAGTCGAAGCATCATAAGTTTCCAAGCCAAACTCCCACAAATCCTTTAAGTCCTTGATAAGTGGCTGCAAATATATGTCAATGTCATTGCCAGGGGAAGACGGACCGGGAATTAGTAAGGCTAGAATCAGATACTTGGGCTTCATAATCATCCAAGGAGGCAAGTTATAATTAATCAACATAACTGGCCATGTACTATGGACAATGCTCATTGAGTTGAACGGGCTAAATCCATCTGTGGCTAATCCAAGCCTCACATTGCGTGGGTCATCAACAAACTTTGGATATAAAGAATCAAATTTTTTCCATGCTTGACCATCAACTTGATGATGTAAAAGATGATAATTTTCATGGCCATTAGCATGCTAAGTCATGTATCTCTTAACACATAAATAGCCGTTGAAGCCTTTTCTTTATTGGAAAGTACCTAAGAGTATTTTGAGGAATCCTATACGTCTTTCCATTTTCATTTTGTATGTCATTCTCTGTGTCAGTTGATTTCCATCTTGGCGTCTCACAAACATGGCAGCTTGTTGCATTTTCATGCTCTTCCCAGTATATCATGCAATCATTTGGGCATGCATCTATTTTAGTGTAATCTAACCCCAACACTTTCAAAACACTTTTTGCTTCATTAAAAGAAGCTGGCAGTTTTACATCAGGTAACACCTCCCTTATAAGCTCCAATATATCTCCAAAAGCAGCATTAGTTAGCTCATGATCACACTTCAAAATAAAAAGTCGAATCATGAAGGAAAGTTTTGAATGATTTTTACAACCGACATACAATTCATCCTAGCCCTCTTCATTTAACTTATAAAACTTTTTCGTCTCGTCATTTGGCCCATTTGTAAAAGCATGACGAGGGTTAAATCGGTCGCTACAATCTAACTCTCAATCAAACAATACTTATACGAACACCCTATAACCAAGTACAATGGCAAATAAAGGTTCGGTCCACGAGGAACGAGAGTAATTGCAAATCAATCTTAAACCTAAGCTAGTTCGAAATCAATGGAAAATGGTGTTCTAAAATACTACTAATAAGATGGAATAAATCAATAAACTAAGACACTAGGGAGAACGGGAATCCGCCTAACCATTGGTAACTAAGCAACAAGGAATCACAGAGACAAACGGGATATGCAAAGACTATAAGTCTGATCAATATCATGTGATAGGAAGACAACGGGCAATACTAAGCTTGGATTTCTCATGCACTTAACATTACTCGATACATAATCAAACCACATTCAATAATGAAATACTCAATTCACAATCTCTTGTTCAAATCAAGAATATCATGCAATCAAATTCAAGATTCTAGGTTAGCTACTCCTATTATAATCAATTAACATGCAATCGCATATAATCAATTTAATCACAATCCGTTTATCAAAATCAATCCTCAATTACTTAGATTACCTAGGTCGGGTTTCATCCCGAAACCCTAGCTAGGAGACTACTCACACATATTCATAATCAAAGCAATAATGAATTCCAAAAGCATAATAGATATAAACATGAATTCTAATTAAGGAATAATAAAGCTTGATTAATAAACAAGAATGAATAATACCAATTGTATTGATGCGAATAAATGGAAAAGTTCTGAACTTTGATATCCGTCGTCAACGAATAATACAAAGAATCTTCGCAAATCTTGCTTCAAATCAGTCCAAGAAAACTAAAATCTCTAGAAATATCTCTAAGAAAACTAATGAATCTCTAATACTAAGAACGTTCTCCAATAAGTCTCTACAAAGGCTCTCAAAACTATCTCTAAAACTGTCTGTTAACCCTTACAATCGGGCTATATATATATGTTTTAAATCGGAAAGTAAATCGCAGGCTGCCCTTCGTGAATCGGCACGGCCATGCTAGAAGTGGCACGGCCGTGCAACCATGGCAGTAGCTGATCCGCAATATCTTCAATTATGGCACGACCGTGCTGAATTTGGCACGACCGTGCTAATGCCTGGCACGGCCGTGCTGAATCTGGCACGGCCGTGCTAATGCCTGGCACGGCCGTGCTGAATCGGTCACGGCCGTGCTGAATCTGGCACTGGCACGGGCATGGAAATTGGCTTGGCACGGCCGTGCTAATGCCTGGCACGGCCGTGCAGCATAGGCAGGAAGGTTGCAGGCACTTTGGTCTTCTTAAAACAGTCACAACTTCTTATCCAGAGCTTCGTTTGAGGCGTGCAATATATCGTGGGAAAGCTCTTCAAGACTACTTTCCAATGCAATTAGAATCACTCCATTATCATTTGTATACCGAAAGTTGTGAGTAAAATAGTGAACAGGTGTCATATTTGTGAACTGTTCTGCCTTGCCTGCTACTTAACTTGCCATTCAAGGCCTTGAGAACCGCAGCAAAGCCTTAGCTTGGTGGACTAGGATCGATAATAGCCTGATTACGCACCAATGGTTTGGGACTCGACATAACTTGGTCAACTATACCTGTTAACACACCAAAAACAGACCGAAACCCGTGAAGCACGTAATATGAAGGAAACGAGTGTAACAAGGCAATAAACGACCAAAACGGGCCTAAATACATCCAAAATCACCCATTTATATGCCTTAAAGCGCGCCCTAATGTGCGCTTGTCAAAATCCCCCAAGCTACACTTTTGCTAGTCCTCGAGCAAAACAAAGGGATACACACACACACAGGATCAAATAAACTATTGCCATTACATATAAATCCAATTTAGCACGGAATGAAGTCAATGGATCCTACTTAGAACAACCATGCACGGAATGAAAACTCACTCAAACAAGCAACGAGACACACAATCCAAGGTATCGTTGATCAAAATGCAAACAAAACCTAAACCAAGCATATAGAACAAAGAAGTCATGCTTCCCTCTAAACCCAAGAAAACCGGCCACGTCCTCCCCTTTTGCTTCAAATCACCACCCTAATTGGCCCCTCGTTATTCCTCGAAGGAACCGGAAAAAGTGATATTTTGAGGAAATAACAAAGGTATCCCGACATCTCAATTACGCATAATCTTTCCATAGGGTTGAAAGGTATCTCCCTCCACCGTTTGAGAACCGAACACCTCTAAAGTCTAAGGGTCTTAAAGGGTTGTAATGTATTGGCAATGGGTAAGGTAGGTGAAAATGACAAGCGCACATTAGGGCGTGCTTTAAGGCATATAAATGGGTGATTTTGGATGTATTTAGGCCCGTTTTGGTCGTTTATTGCCTTGTTACACTCGTTTCCTTCATATTACGTGCTTCACGGGTTTCGGTCTGTTTTTGGTGTGTTAACAGGTATAGTTGACCAAGTTATGTCGAGTCCCGAACCATTGGTGCGTAATCAGGCTATTATCGATCCTATTCCACCAAGCTAAGGCTTTGCTGCGGTTCTCAAGGCCTTGAAAGGCAAGTTAAGTAGCAGGCAAGGCAGAACAGTTCACAAATATGACACCTGTTCACTATTTTGCTCACAACGTTCGGTATACAAATGATAATGGAGTGATTCTAATTGCATTGGAAAATAGACTTGAAGAGCTTTCCAACGATATATTGCACGCCTCAAACGGAACTCTGGATAAGAAGTTGTGACTGTTTTAAGAAGACCAAAGTGCCTGCAACCTTCCTGCCTATGCTGCACGGCCGTGCCAGATTCAGCACGGCCGTGCCAGGCATTAGCACGGCCGTGCCAGGCATTAGCACGGCCGTGCCAGATTCAGCACGGCCGTGCCAGGCATTAGCACGGCCGTGCCAAGCCAATTTTCAGCACGGCCGTGCCAGATTCAGCACGGCCGTGCCAGGCATTAGCACGGCCGTGCCAGATTCAGCACGGCCGTGCCAGGCATTAGCACGGCCGTGCCAAATTCAGCACGGCCGTGCCATAATTGAAGATATTGCGGATCAGCTACTGCCATGCTTGCACGGCCGTGCCACTTCCAGCACGGCCGTGCCGATTCACGAAGGGCAGCCTGCGATTTACTTTCCGATTTAAAACATAAATATATAGCCCGATTGTAAGGGTTAAGAGACAGTTTTTAGAGATAGTTTTGAGAGCTTTTGTAGAGAGTTATTGGAGAACGTTCTTAGTATTAGAGATTCATTAGTTTTCTTAGAGAATTTCCTAGAGATTTTAGTTTTCTTGGATTGATTTGAAGCAAGATTTGCGAAGGTTCTTTGTATTATTCATTAACGACGGATATCAAAGTTCTGAACTTTTCCATTGATTCGCATCAATACAATTGGTATTATTCATTCTTGTTTATTAATCAAGCTTTATTATTCCTTAATCAGAATTCATGTTTATATCTATTATGCTTTTGGAATTCATTATTGCTTTGATTATGAATATGTGTGAGTAGTCTCCTAGCTAGGGTTTCGGGATGAAACCCGGCCTAGGTAATCTATGTAATTGAGGATTGATTTTGATAAACGGATTGTGATTAAATTGATTATATGCGATTGCATGTTAATTGATTATAATAGAAGTAGCTAACCTAGAATCTTTAATTTGATTGCATGATATTCTTGATTTGAACAAGAGATTGTGAATTGAGTATTTCATTATTGAATGTGGTTTGATTATGTATTGAGTAATGTTAAGTGCATGAGAAATCCAAGCTTAGTATTGCCCGTTGTCTTCCTATCACATGATATTGATCAGACTTATAGTCTTTGCATATCCCGTTTGTCTCTGTGATTCCTTGTTGCGTAGTTACCGATGGTTTGGTGAATTCCCATTCTCCCTAGTGTCTTAGTTTATTGATTTATTCCATCTTATTATTATTATTTTAGAACACCATTTTCCTTTGATTTCGAACTAGCTTAGGTTTAAGATTGATTTGCAATTACTCTCGTTCCTCGTGGACCGAACCTTTATTTGCCATTGTACTTGGTTATAGGGTGTTCGTATAAGTATTGTTTAATTGAGAGTTAGATTGTAGCGACCGATTTAACCCTTGTCAAAATGGCACCGTTGCCGGGGAGCGGTGTTTGTTAATTGCTTTTTGATTTCTTGAGTCTAGTTCATCATAAAAAAAGCACAAAAAGATTTTTCCCTTTTGGCTACACTTGTAGCCCTGCTATTTAATTGGTTTGGTTAGTGTGTATGCGCAGGTCTAAACAGAGAGAATTAATACCCTTCGATCCAGAAATCGAAAGAACTTTGAAGAGCAATCGTAAATCTCGATTGACGTCATCAAACTCTCAAGGAAAGGAACACAACACACAAAAGGTTCCAATGGAAGACATACCGCGCCAACCCAATCGGCCAGCACCACGACCCCTTAAGGAGTTGGGAACTCCTGGGGCGTATAGAGCTTCAAGTGGGATTGCTCCACCCACTACTGAGGCCAATGATTTCGAGATCCGGCCGGCTATGATCACCCTCATCGAGAGAAGGCAGTTTAGTGGTGCCAAGCATGAGAGCCCTTTGGCTCATTTGAACGAATTTGAGAAGTACTGCAATACAATTAAGGTTAATGGGGTGAATCAAGAATTCGTGAGATTGAAGCTTTTCCCCTTTTCACTTATTGGGAGAGCTCTCGAATGGTTAGAGAAGAAGGTGAAGCCGAACTCTCTACACACTTGGGATGATGTCACGACAACATTTTTGGGAAGATTCTATTCTCAAAAGAAGACGGTCGATGCTAGAGCCTTGATTCAAGGGTTTCTGCAAAGGAGTAAGGAGTCGATCTATGAAGCATGGGAAAGGTACAAGGAGTACCAAAGAGAGTGCCCACACCACGGAATCCCAACATATCATGTTTTACAGATTTTCTATGGAGGATTGAGTCCTCAAGGGAAGACCAGTTTGGATGCGGGAGCAGGTGGCCCAATAATGAACAAAACTGAAGAGCAAGTCATAGATATTATCGAAGATGTGGTGCGACACCACATGGATTGGCAAGACGGCGAGCGAGATACTGTGAACAAGAGTGGAGGAGCGGTCTATTCAGTGGACCACCTCAATGCCATTAGCAACCTGACATCACAAATTACGAACCTCGGGAAGGAGATGTCAGTGATTAAAGCCAAGCTCGATTCCGTGCCATTGCAAGATCTTCCCTCCCAATCTAAGGGGAGAGGTATGAATCCTAATCCTTCCGTTTCTAATATGCCTGTAGGATGTATTTTCTGTGAAAACTGTGGGTCTTATGATCATTATACTAATGCTTGTAATTTTGATCCCTCATATGATCCTAATAATAATGATGGTAATAGATATAATAATGAACAGGTCAATGTTATGTCTTATGATAACGGACCTAGGAATGACAATAATAGATATCTGCCACCTAATCAAAGAGGGAACAATTATAATCAGGGAGGTAATGATTTTGATTATCAAAACCAGTGGGGAAATAGGGGCCAAAGGGACCAAAATTCCCAAGGACCCTATAATCAACATGGTGGTTTTGGAAATCAAAACCAATACCAACAGGGTAATCAAATGAATCATAATTCCCAAGGACAATTCAATCAAGGGGGAAACGGCATTAATAACAGGGGAAACTGGAATAATAATAAGGGGTACTCTAATCAAAATCCCCAACAATCTAATGTGCGTGGTTCCCGAGCTACAAATGATAATTATTATGCTCATGGACCACCACAGAGATCTAGCTTGGAGGAAATGATGGAGTCCCAGGCCAAAATGTTCAACACTTTTATGTCCACCACTGATAAAAAGTTTAGTGAAGTGATGACACATAATAAGATGCTTGAAACCCAGATTTCTCAGTTGGCTAGTGCTATAAAAGATGGGGTTGGAGTTTCAAAACTACCGCCTCAAGGTATTGACCCTAAAAACTCTGTAAATGCTATCACCACTAGGAGTGGAAAGACATTGAGGGGGAGCAATGAAGTAGTACCCTTCAGGAGTCAACCTGTGACTCCACCTATCACTGATAATGTTGTAGGAAGTGAGGATGAGAGGACCAGAGAAAAAGATAAAATTAATGAGGTCCCAAAGGAACAGGTGGGAGCACAAACCAATGAACCCGACCTATTACATAGACTCCCCTACCCCCAAAAATATGTGAGACATAAGCTAGATGCCCAATTCGGGAAGTTTTTAGAGACCTTGAGAGAAGTCCACCTTTCTATACCATTCACTGATGCTATCAAGCAAATGCCTAACTATGCTAGGTTTTTAAAAGATATATTGAGTGGTAGAAGAAACTGTGAAGGGGTAGAAACTGTTAACCTCACTGAACACTGTAGTGCTATAATAATGAACAAAATGCCTCCTAAGTTAGGAGATCCGGGTAGCTTTTCAATCCCTTGTGCTATAAACAAAATGAATATTGATAATGCTTTGTGTGATCTTGGAGCTAGTGTTAGTCTCATGCCATATTCTGTTTATCAACGATTAAATATAGGAGAACTTCTTCCCACTAACATATCCCTTCAATTAGCCGATCGATCGATCAAGTTTCCAAAGGGTAAAGTGGAAGATGTTCCCCTAA
Organism: Chenopodium quinoa; assembly: GCF_001683475.1. NCBI lineage: Eukaryota > Viridiplantae > Streptophyta > Magnoliopsida > Caryophyllales > Amaranthaceae > Chenopodium > Chenopodium quinoa. The sequence goes on along the minus strand of NW_018742569.1, from coordinate 44,042 downwards.
GGGTGGGGAAGTTTGTCATACCTGTTGACTTTGTGGTCCTAGATATGGATGAGGATGTTCATATACCTATAATTCTAGGACGTCCTTTCCTAGCTACTTCGGGGGCCCTTGTTGATGTAAAGGGTGCCAAGATTTCATTGAAAGTAGGAAAGGAGGTTTTAGATTTTGATTTAAATAAAACTATGAAATATCCTTGTTCTAATTCTGATAATTGCATGATGGTTGACACTGTTGATTCCATTGTCTCTGATATGCGTAACGAATTATTCTATACTAATCATGATTTTGAGTTGAATGAGAACAAGGAAGACAGGGAAATGGAGGAGCAATTTCTAGATGCATTAGATGTGGCCACTACAAAGGAGGCTAATGAAGCACCAAAGGTAAAGCTTAAACCCCTTCCAACACATCAAGGAAGGGTTTCCCCTGTGTTTGTAGTACCTAAGAAAGGGGCGGTGACTATTGTCAAGAATAAGAATGGTGAGCTTATCTCCACTGCAATGGAAAGTATTGATTATGGGTAACCTGTAATCCATGTGTTGCGTCAAGCTAATGACGTTAAAGAAGCGCTTCCGGGAGGAAACCCGAGACCCAGTCAATGAGGTACTTTTCTCTTTCCCTTTTTGCCTTCTAGGTAGTCTCTCGATGCCTGACATTGAGGACAATGTCTATACTAGCTTGGGGGGGGGAGGGGTGAATGGTTTCCTTGTTGATTTTCCCTTGTTTTTCTTCATATTCCTATAAAAACATAAAAAAAAAAAAACGAGTTTCTTTTGGTTTCGTTTTGGTTTGTTTCTATCTAACTTGTGCATATATGAAGACTCATGGAGGTAGCATTAGGAGCTTCGCCGCATCTCATGTTGTCTTAGTGTGTTTTCAAGAAGAATTTGGTGAAATCTTTCCCTTATTCCTTTAGTTTTTTTTTGTTTTTGTGTGCAATATAGGAAAAGCTTCTGTTATGAGAATGTGTAGTCTAGTTTATATGATTTGCCTCATAGTCTTTTCCTATATTTTTGGATCATGATAAACTTGTCTAATTGCATAAACTTTTGGAATAATGCTCATATTTGGATTCGAAACGTGAATGAATGTGTGTGGAATATCTATTTCTACTTAAGCCAGTGATGAATACACAGTTTGAGTCTATTGTTGATCAATGTAGACGAGTCTAGGCGAAGGTAGTTGGTTAGAACACTTTTGTCATGTGAAACTCTATGCCTTTGGGCTGTGGTAAGATGGAGTCGCTTCCCATTTGTGGATTTGATCCCCTTAATTGGTAGTTGCTTTGTTTTTTAGATCCCGTGAGGTTTATTTGTTCTAGCCTTCATCATTCTTGTTGAGTGGCATATTTGGACCCTTGATTACGCATTTTTCGATCTTTGTGTTGACTAGTAGCTCCCGAGACCGACTTGACACTTTTAAGGGAGGAAGAGGGCACCTTTTTCATTTTTCTTATTTTGTTCCTTTTGTTTTGTTACAAATTAATTTTCTTTTTACATCATCTTACTTGCTAACCATGTTGAGCCTTTAATAGCATTCTTGGTTACCCATGTTACAAACCCGATGGTCGATGTTTTACCAACCCTTAGTTGTGAAGCGTTTACCTCGCAAGGTTTGTTTGAGCTTATTGTGTATAAATCAAGAATAATGATCGATAGTTGGTTTGAGCAAGTTTGAAAGTGAGCTTAATTGTAAAGATGTAATATGAAAATTTGTTTTTGAAAAAAAAAAAAGAAAAAAAAAAGAAAAGAAAATCAAAAAAAAAAAAAAAAAAGGAGAAAAGCCGTCCGAATTGTGAAAAAGGCGAGGACATATGAATAAAAGCTTTGAAGTTTGAAAAAGGTGATTTGAGTGTGTATAACATAGAGAGTTTGGGATGTGTAAAAGTGTGATCAATGTTTATTGTGGAATGTGAATTGCATCTTTTGAACTATTGTTTTTGAGAATTGTGATTCTTGCGCTTCATTTAGGAATTAACCCCATTTTTAAAATTGTTTTCACCTACCTTACCCATTGCCATTACATTACAACCCTTTTAGACCCTTAGACTTTAGAGGTGTTTGGTTCTCAAACGGTGGAGGGAGATACCTTTCAACCCTATGGAAAGATTATGCGTAATCGAGATGTCGGGATACCTTTGTTATTTCCTCAAAATATCACTTTTTCCGGTTCCTTCGAGGAATCACGAGGGGCCAATTAGGGTGGTGATTCGAAGCAAAAGGGGAGGACGTGGCCGGTTTGGTTGGGTTTACAGGGAAGCATGACTTCTTTGTTCTCTATGCTTGGTTTAGGTTTTGTTTGCATTTTGATCAACGATACCTTGGATTGTGTGTCTCGTTGCTTGTTTGAGTGAGTTTTCATTCCGTGCATGGTTGTTCTAAGTAGGATCCATTGACTTCATTCCGTGCTAAATTGGATTTATATGTAATGGCAATAGTTTATTTGATCATGTGTGTGTGTGTATCCCTTAGTTTTGCTCGAGGACTAGCAAAAGTGTAGCTTGGGGGATTTTGACAAGCGCACATTAGGGCGCGCTTGAAGGCATATAAATGGGTGATTTTGGATGTATTTAGGCCCGTTTTGGTCGTTTATTGCCTTGTTACACTCGTTTCCTTCATATTACGTGCTTCACGGGTTTCGGTCTGTTTTTGGTGTGTTAACAGGTATAGTTGACCAAGTTATGTCGAGTCCCGAACCATTGGTGCGTAATCAGGCTATTATCGATCCTAGTCCACCAAGCTAAGGCTTTGCTGCGGTTCTCAAGGCCTTGAAAGGCAAGTTAAGTAGCAGGCAAGGCAGAACAGTTCACAAATATGACACCTGTTCACTATTTTGCTCACAACTTTCGGTATACAAATGATAATGGAGTGATTCTAATTGCATTGGAAAGTAGACTTGAAGAGCTTTCCAACAATATATTGCACGCCTCAAACGGAGCTCTGGATAAGAAGTTGTGACTGTTTTAAGAAGACCAAAGTGCCTGCAACCTTCCTGCCTATGCTGCACGGCCGTGCCAGATTCAGCACGGCCGTGCCAGGCATTAGCACGGCCGTGCCAGATTCAGCACGGCCGTTCCAGGCATTAGCACGGCCGTGCCAAGCCAATTTTCAGCACGGCCGTGCAAGATTCAGCACGGCCATGCCAGGCATTAGCACGGCCTTGCCAAATTCAGCACGGCCGTGCCATAATTGAAGATATTGCGGATCAGCTACTGCCATGCTTGCACGGCCGTGCCACTTCCAGCACGGCCGTGCCGATTCACGAAGGGCAGCCTGCGATTTACTTTCCGATTTAAAACATAAATATATAGCCCGACTGTAAGGGTTAAGAGACAGTTTTTAGAGATAGTTTTGAGAGCTTTTGTAGAGAGTTATTGGAGAACGTTCGTAGTATTAGAGATTCATTAATTTTCTTAGAGAATTTCCTAGAGATTTTAGTTTTCTTGGATTGATTTGAAGCAAGATTTGCGAAGGTTCTTTGTATTATTCATTGACGACGGATATCAAAGTTCTGAACTTTTCCATTGATTCGCATCAATACAATTGGTATTATTCATTCTTGTTTATTAATCAAGCTTTATTATTCCTTAATCAGAATTCATGTTTATATCTATTATGCTTTTGGAATTCATTATTGCTTTGATTATGAATATGTGTGAGTAGTCTCCTAGCTAGGGTTTTGGGATGAAACCCGGCCTAGGTAATCTATGTAACTGAGGATTGATTTTGATAAACGGATTGTGATTAAATTGATTATATGCGATTGCATGTTAATTGATTATAATAGAAGTAGCTAACCTAGAATCTTGAATTTGATTGCATGATATTCTTGATTTGAACAAGAGATTGTGAATTGAGTATTTCATTATTGAATGTGGCTTGATTATGTATCGAGTAATGTTAAGTGCATGAGAAATCCAAGCTTAGTATTGCCCGTTGTCTTCCTATCACATGATATTGATCAGACTTATAGTCTTTGCATATCCCGTTTGTCTCTGTGATTCCTTGTTGCGTAGTTACCGATGGTTTGGTGAATTCCCGTTCTCCCTAGTGTCTTAGTTTATTGATTAATTCCATCTTATTAGTATTATTTTAGAACACCATTTTCCATTGATTTCGAACTAGCTTAGGTTTAAGATTGATTTGCAATTACTCTCGTTCCTCGTGGACCGAACCTTTATTTGCCATTGTACTTGATTATAGGGTGTTCGTATAAGTATTGTTTGATTGAGAGTTAGATTGTAGCGACCGATTTAACCCTTGTCAGAAAACAATTTATAAAAATGGGGTTAATTCCTAAATGAAGCGCAAGAATCACAATTCTCCAAAACAATAGTTCAAAAGATGCAATTCACATTCCACAATAAACATTGATCACACTTTTACACATCCCAAACTCTCTATGTTATACACACTCAAATCACCTTTTTCAAACTTCAAAGCTTTTATTCATATGTCCTCGCCTTTTTCACAATTCAGACGGCTTTTCTCCTTTTTTTTTATTTTGATTTGATTTTCTTTTTTTTTTTCTTCTTTTTTTTCAAAAACAAATTTTCATATTACATCTTTACAATTAAGCTCACTTTCAAACTTGCTCAAACCAACTATCGATCATTATTCTTGATTTATACACAATAAGCTCAAACAAACCTTGCGAGGTAAACGCTTCACAACTAAGGGTTGGTAAAATATTGGCCATCGGGTTTGTAACATGGGTAACCAAGAATGGAATTAAAGGCTCAACATGGTTAGCAAGTAAGATGATGTAAAAGAAAATTAATTTGTAACAAAACAAAAGGAACAAGAATAAGAAAAATGAAAAAGGTGCCCTCTTCCTCCCTTAAAAGTGTCAAGTCGGTCTTGGGAGCTACAAGTCAACACAAAGATCGAAACATGCGTAATCAAGGATCCAAATATGTCACTCAAGAAGAATGATGAAGGCTAGAACAATAAAACCTCACGGGATTCAAAAACAAAGCAACTACCAATTAAGGGGATCAAATCCACAAATGGGAAGCGACTCCATCTTACCACAGCCCAAAGGCATAGAGTTTCACATGACAAAAGTGTTCTAACCAACTACCTTCGCCTAGACTCGTCTACATTGATCAACAATAGACTCAAACTGTGTATTCATCACTGGCTTAAGTAGAAATACATATTCCACACACATTCATTCACGTTTCGAATCCAAATATGAGCATTATTCCAAAAGTTTATGCAATTAGACAAGTTTACCACGATCCAAAAATATAGGAAAAGACTATGAGGCAAATCATATAAACTAGACTACACATTCTCATAACAGAAGCTTTTCCTATATTGCACACATATATAAACAACTAAGTAATCTAAACAAGCTAAATGGCTCATAAAGAGGCATGAAAATCACATAATAATCCCAATCGAAAAACAAGTGATCAATTGATATCAACATCAATGATCCCAGGTTCTTTAGAACCGATCAAACATCCTCGAACCATTCAACTTCTTCCTAAACTAAACTATCCTAAGCACACAAAAACAAAAAAAACTAAAGGAAAAAGGGAAAGATTTCACCAGATGCTTCTTGAAAACACACTAAGACAACATGAGATGCGGCTAAGCTCCTAATGCTACCTCCATGAGTCTTCATATCTGCACAGGTTAGATAGGAACAAACCAAAACGAAACAAAAAGAAACTCGTTTTTTTTTTTTTTTATAGGAATATGAAGAAAAACAAGGGAAAATCAACAAGGAAACCATTCACCCCCCATAAGCTAGTATAGACATTGTCCTCAATGTCAGGCATCGAGAGACTACCTAGAAGGCAAAAAGGGGAAGAGAAAAGTACCTCATTGACTGGGTCTCGGGTTGCCTCCCGGAAGCGCTTCTTTAACGTCATTAGCTTGACGCAACACATGGATTACAAGTTACCCATAATCAATACTTGCCATTGCAGTGGAGATAAGCTCACCATTCTTATTCTTGACAATAGTCACCGCCCCTTTCTTAGGTACTACAAACACAGGGGAAACCCTTCCTTGATGTCTTGGAAGGGGTTTAAGCTTTACCTTTGGTGCTTCATTAGCCTCCTTTGCAATGGCCACATTTAATGCATCTAGAAATTGCTCCTCCATGTCCCTGTTTTCCTTGTTCTTATTCAACTCAAAATCATGATTAGTATAGAATAATTCTTTACGCATATCAGAGACAATGGAATTAAGAGTGTCAACCATCATGCAATTATCAGAATTAGAACAAGGATATTTCATAGTTTTATTTAAATCAAAATCTAAAACCTCCTTTCCTACTTTCAATGAAATCTTGGCACCCTTTACATCAATAAGGGCACCCGAAGTAGCTAGGAAAGGACGTCCTAGAATTATAGGTATATGAACATCCTCATCCATATCTAGGACCACAAAATCAACAGGTATGACAAACTTCCCCACCCTTAGGGGAACATCTTCTACCTTACCCTTTGGAAATTTGATCGATCGATCGGCTAATTGAAGGGATATGTTAGTGGGAAGAAGTTCTCCTATATTTAATCGTTGATAAACAGAATATGACATGAGACTAACACTGGCTCCAAGATCACACAAAGCATTATCAATATTCATTTTGTTTATAGCACAAGGGATTGAAAAGCTACCCGGATCTCCTAACTTAGGAGGCATTTTGTTCATTATTATAGCCCTATAGTGTTCAGTGAGGTTAACAGTTTCTACCCCTTCACAGTTTCTTCTACCACTCAATATATCTTTTAAAAACCTAGCATAGTTAGGCATTTGCTTAATAGCATCAGTGAATGGTATAGAAAGGTGGACTTCTCTCAAAGTCTCCAAAAACTTCCCGAATTGGGCATCTAGCTTATGTCTCACATGTTTTTGGGGGTAGGGGAGTCTATGTAATAGGTCGGGTTCATTGGTCTGTGCTCCCACCTGTTCCTTTGGGACCTCAATAATTTTATCTTTTTCTCTGGTCCTCTCATCCTCACTTTCTACAACATTATCAGTGATAGGTGGAGTCACAGGTTGACTCTTTGGTGGTATTACATTATCACTCCCTATCAAAGTCTTTCCACTCCTAGTGGTGATAGCATTCACAGAATTTTTAGGGTCAATACCTTGAGGCGGTAGTTTTGAAACTCCAACCCCATCTTTTATAGCACTAGCCAACTGAGAAATCTGGGTTTCAAGCATCTTATTATGTGTCATCACTTCACTAAACTTTTTATCAGTGGTGGACATAAAAGTGTTGAACATTTTGGCCTGGGACTCCATCATTTCCTCCAAGCTAGATCTCTGTGGTGGTCCTTGAGCATAATAATTATCATTTGTAGCTCGGGAACCACGCACATTAGATTGTTGGGGATTTTGATTAGAGTACCCCTTATTATTTTTCCAGTTTCCCCTGTTATTAATGCCGTTTCCCCCTTGATTGAATTGCCCTTGGGAATTATGATTCATTTGATTACCCTGTTGGTATTGGTTTTGATTTCGAAAACCACCATGTTGATTATAGGGTCCTTGGGAATTTTGGTCCCTTTGGCCCCTATTTCCCCACTGGTTTTGATAATCAAAATCATTACCTCCCTGATTATAATTGTTCCCTCTTTGATTAGGTGGCAGATATCTATTATTGTCATTCCTAGGTCCGTTATCATAAGACATAGCATTGACCTGTTCATTATTATATCTATTACCATCATTATTATTAGGATCATATGAGGGATCAAAATTACAAGAAATTAGTATAATGATCATAAGACCCACAGTTTTCGCATAAAATACATCCTACAAGCATATTAGAAACGGAAGGATTAGGATTCATACCTCTCCCCTTAGATTGGGAGGGAAGATCTTGCAATGGCACGTAATCGAACTTGGCTTTAATCATTGACATCTCCTTCCCGAGGTTCGTAATTTGTGATGTCAGGTTGCTAATGGCATTGAGGTGGTCCACTGAATAGACCGCTCCTCCACTCTTGTTCACATCATCTTGCTCGTCGTCTTGCCAATCCATGTGGTTTCGTACCACATCTTCGATAATATCTATGACTTGCTCTTCAGTTTTGTTCATTATTGGGCCACCTGCTCTCGCATCCAAACTGATCTTCCCTTGAGGACTCAGTCCTCCATAGAAAATCTGTAAAACTTGATATGTTGGGATTCCGTGGTGTGGGCACTCTCTTTGGTACTCCTTGTACCTTTCCCATGCTTCATAGATCGACTCCCCACTCCTTTGCCGAAACCCTTGAATCAAGGCTCTAGCATCGGCCGTCTTCTTTTGAGAATAGAATCTTCCCAAAAATGCTGTCGTGACATCATCCCAAGTGTGTAGAGTGTTCGGCTTCACCTCCTTCTCTAACCATTCGAGAGCTCTCCCAATAAGTGAAAAGGGGAAAAGGTTCAATCTCACGAACTCGTGATTCACCCCATTAACCTTGATGGTATTGCAGTACTTCTCAAATTCGTTCAAATGAGCCAAAGGGCTCTCATGCTTGGCACCACTAAACTGCCTTCTCTCGATGAGGGTGATCATAGCTGGCCGGATCTCGAAATCATTGGCCTCAGTAGTGGGTGGAGCAATCCCACTTGAAGTTCTATACGCCCCAGGAGTTCCCAACTCCTTAAGGGGTCGTGGTGTTGGCCGATTAGGTTGGCGCGGTATGTCTTCCATTGGAACCTGTTGTGTGTTGTGTTCCTTTACTTGAGAGTTTGATGACGTCAATCGAGATTTACGATTGCTCTTCAAAGTTCTTTCGATTTCTGGATCGAAGGGTATTAATTCTCTCTGTTTAGACCTGCGCATACACACTAACCAAACCAATTAAATAGCAGGGCTTCAAGTGTAGCCAAAAGGGAAAAATCTTTTTGTGCTTTTTTTTATGATGAACTAGACTCAAGAAATCAAAAAGCAATTAACAAACACCGTTCCCCGGCAACGGCACCATTTTGACGAGGGTTAAATCGGTCGCTACAATCTAACTCTCAATCAAACAATACTTATACGAACACCCTATAACCAAGTACAATGGCAAATAAAGGTTCGGTCCACGAGGAACGAGAGTAATTGCAAATCAATCTTAAATCTAAGCTAGTTCGAAATCAATGGAAAATGGTGTTCTAAAATACTACTAATAAGATGGAATAAATCAATAAACTAAGACACTAGGGAGAACGGGAATCCGCCTAACCATTGGTAACTAAGCAACAAGGAATCACAGAGACAAACGGGATATGCAAAGACTATAAGTCTGATCAATATCATGTGATAGGAAGACAACGGGCAATACTAAGCTTGGATTTCTCATGCACTTAACATTACTCGATACATAATCAAACCACATTCAATAATGAAATAATCAATTCACAATCTCTTGTTCAAATCAAGAATATCATGCAATCAAATTCAAGATTCTAGGTTAGCTACTCCTATTATAATGAATTAACATGCAATCGCATATAATCAATTTAATCACAATCCGTTTATCAAAATCAATCCTCAATTACTTAGATTACCTAGGCCGGGTTTCATCCCGAAACCCTAGCTAGGAGACTACTCACACATATTCATAATCAAAGCAATAATGAATTCCAAAAGCATAATAGATATAAACATGAATTCTGATTAAGGAATAATAAAGCTTGATTAATAAACAAGAATTAATAATACCAATTGTATTGATGCGAATCAATGGAAAAGTTCAGAACTTTTATATCCGTCGTCAATGAATAATACAAAGAATCTTCGCAAATCTTGCTTCAAATCAATCCAAGAAAACTAAAATCTCTAGAAATATCTCTAAGAAAACTAATGAATCTCTAATACTAAGAACGTTCTCCAATAAATCTCTACAAAGGCTCTCAAAACTATCTCTAAAACTGTCTGTTAACCCTTACAATCGGGCTATATATATATGTTTTAAATCGAAAAGTAAATCGCAGGCTGCCCTTCGTGAATCGGCACGGCCGTGCTAGAAGTGGCACGGCCGTGCAACCATGGCAGTAGCTGATCCGCAATATCTTCAATTATGGCACGACCGTGCTGAATTTGGCACGACCGTGCTAATGCCTGGCACGGCCGTGCTGAATCTGGCACGGCCGTGCTAATGCCTGGCACGGCCGTGCTGAATCGGTCACGGCCGTGATGAATCTGGCACTGGCACGGGCATGGAAATTGGCTTGGCACGGCCGTGCTAAAAGTGGCACGGCCGTGCTAAAAGTGGCACGGCCGTGCAGCATAGGCAGGAAGGTTGCAGGCACTTTGGTCTTCTTAAAACAGTCACAACTTCTTATCCAGAGCTTCGTTTGAGGCGTGCAATATATCGTTGGAAAGCTCTTCAAGACTACTTTCCAATGCAATTAGAATCACTCCATTATCATTTGTATACCGAAAGTTGTGAGTAAAATAGTGAACAGGTGTCATATTTGTGAACTATTCTGCCTTGCCTGCTACTTAACTTCCTAAATTATCGATTAATAAGTTGAAGATAACAAGACCTTAGTTGTTACACTCGACTACTTACTATCTGCATTTTACTTGCTATCAACAATTAGACATTATCAGTCATAAATTGCTCATATAAGGTAGAAAATGACACGATACAATATAATGTAACTTATGGTAGAATATTGAAGCATGATTTTCTAGTTGTTAATTGAAACTTGACAGTGTTTGTTTTTAATGTTACAGTTCTTTTAAAAGGATGACTCCTACCAAAGGGATTTGTACCAGATTGCATTATTCCTAGCACTTATTTACTTTGTTGTACAGTACTTGAGGAACACTTTGTAAAATTTACATGCTCGAATCGTTTATACTTTCATACCTTTGTAATTTGTATGTCTTTTTTACAGACCCTGGCATGCTACAAAAAAGGTGGAGCTGTTTCAAGTATTAAGTTTCTTCAAACATGTGTAACCTTTATCAAAAAGGTGGAAATAGGAAAAAGTTGAGGGTTAGGAATTGGATGATGAAAACAAAAAGTATGAGTAGTAACTCAAGAATCTAACTCAAGAATCTTGTCCTTATTATTTATCAAAATTAAACAAATATAACATACATCTAAAATGTTAACTCACAATATTCTCTTCTATTTTTTCATGGTTGGTAAGGTATTTTCTTCCCACCGTTCATTTTCTTCACTGCTTATAGACCCTTGCTTCAGAAGGTTCTTGCTTATCAGGATCCTGTTGTTTTTGTGGAAACATAAATACATAAAATTGAAGTAATTATTACAAATAATTAAAGGACAGGGGTGAAAATCTCACGTAGTACATGAAGTGATTGTAAAATAAAGATTATAAAGTTAATAAAATTGCCTAGAAATAAGATGAATTATTACCAACTTATGGCGTAAAATTGCGTAAGAGTTACAGCCCATAGTGTTCATATCATCTAACATTTGGCGATTGTCTTTGTTGATTTTACTGATTTCCTATGTGAAAACACAATCAAGATTTATAAATTTGAACAACGTAAAATATCGAATAAGTATCTACTTTCTACTACTAATACAATAGGAAAGATGGTACCAAAAATCATGTAAATATTCCATATCAGGCCTCATAACCCAAGCAAGACATAACCTATATCAGGCTATGAAAGTAAATAGTAGCTTGAAAAGTAAAAACAACTCCGGAAACAAAGGCGATCATAAAAACAGTAAACTGAAAGAGTGACTTTTTTGTCATGAAACTATGTCAATATTGCACAAAACCAGCTCAAAACCATATACATAATACCTCAGCCTCATTAGAATGCCAATATTGCAAAATCTCTCTAAATTGAGGTTCTGAAATTGTGTCTGGCTTATGAAACCATAGTAAAGCATCATTGGGATATGCAGAGAAGTAGTTCCTCTTAGTAAAGCATTTATGAGCTTTCCAGCTTCTATTGATAGCCTGCATCACCCATTCTCTTCCAGCTTCATGAACCATATATTTTTCTTAAACAAATCATGAATATAAAACATTAGTATGTAACATGTATGTAGCATATGGAGGTCCAATTATTAACGAGGAATTAATTATGTAGAAAATGAAATCCAACAAAATGAATTATAATAGTACGTACTTGGACATACTCCCACATTTTTTCAAGTGTGGGTAGACTTAGAAAGTTAACATAATTTAGTGGTGCAAGTTCAGAATCCCTTGCCACAGTACCCAAGAATTGCTTGAACTCCTGAACAATTTCCCGTGTAGGTCCAACTGGTTGGCCAAGTGAATTTAAAATAATAACTTCACGCTCGTCTCTTGTTCGTGCATGAACCTTGGGTAGCATTGTTGGACCTCGATGCCTTTTTCTTTTAGGAGCTTTTTCAGGTCCTTTTTCTGGTTCTGTTTCTGTGCACATTTGTAAGAAACATGTTACAAGATAGAGGTCTGTTTTTTTCATTGAGAACGTGTCTGGGTTGCTTGTTTTTGTGTTTTTGAAAATCTATTTTGTGGAACAGGCTCCTACTCAGTCTATACACATAATAGAATACAACTATACACAAAAATGATGAATTCCTCTGCTCAACAGACCCTGGTTCAGTGCCTCTAGACCCAAAAAGTCCACACATATATGTCCAACATACAAAAACTTATGATTATTTGAATCTTAGAAGTTGTAGGATGCACTGTGGCAGGCTGGGAACATATGCTTTTTCCACCACAACATACAATAACTTATCGTCAAAATTATTGCCGGCAATTTTTTACTTAAAAGGTTTTTACTAAAGCTGAAAAGACCAACATGAACACGCATTGAGCATTGAATGTTCAGTCAAATCAAGAAAAAAAACTTCAAGATACTTCACATAAATTATAATAAAAATCACAATCATAAGAAGACAGATTTCTATTCAGGCAAAAGAAGACAAACTTAGAAAGCCAACAATCTACTAAATTTCCAAACAAGAGAGAGAAAGAATCTACTTATTGTACTACGGAGTAGTAACATTATATTATTATTATTACTATAATTTAAAAGAGAGTATTTCAAGGTGAATATGACATGACCTGCGTTTCGCCTTCAACCCTCAGACGATGACGTTTCAGTCATTTTTACAAACATCCATCTTTCTTCTCTTCTGCTTGCTTCAATTAAAGCTGCTTTGCATGCTTCTAGCCCAACCCTAACCCACCCCGGCCCAATTACCCATCCCGGCCCGATTACTGCATGTCATGTATGAATGTCTGCATGCACCCCCTGGACTGTTGTTTGAAATGTCTGGCTTTCTTACGTCGCTCTCACTCTCTAATTTTGTTTTGTTTTCTTACTTCAATTAATCTGAAATGTGTTTCTATCATTTGTGTAATTTTTACCCCCCCACTCCATATCTTCCATTAGATTTTGTCTTTGATCTTCTGCTTTTAAACTCTTCACTTCTAACTCCCATACTTCTAAATCCTACAACATGTTACGTGCTCATTTTCATTCCTTTAGTTCCTCAATACTTTTCCATGTATTTTTGTTCATTCTATACGGAGTATCATTTTTCTAAAAATCTTACGATTCTCACTAAAGTTTTATTCCTCTCTAACCCCTATCTAGATCAAAATAGAAAAATTTAGACTAGGATAACTTAACAAAGCTTAAATGCTTCTGATATTTCACCCACTTTGAGACATATATACTTGTGTATGATGAACTTGTATATTTTTTTGAAACCATATACAGTTACCATTTACTCGTATGAGATTACTCTATCAATAAACAAATTAATAAAAAAAAATTCATTCAGTTGGTGAAATGTCATCAGATTATTTCTAATTTACGCAAATAACAGTAAAACCATAGTATGTTCAGAAGAAATTTAAGATTTTCAGTGGGCATCCAAATAACCAAATCTTTGGCAGAAAATTAAAAAAAAAATCCCCATGTAGATGGAAAACACATAAAACAAGAGGAAAAAAGAAAGGAAAAATAGGAGGGAAAAAGAAAGGGAAAAAAACCTAAGGGGAGGTAGCTGGGGAGGAAGTAAGAGAAAAACAATACCTTGAATTCCTTCTCTTCCATAGTTAGATAAAAGTTCATCTTCTAATTCTTGAACACCTTCATGTTCATTACCAACATCATCATCATTCTCATTTAGTGCATCCGCTTCATCGAGCCAGCTACTTATTGCATCCGCATCATCATTGTCATTCTCATTAAATGCAGCGCAACAAATCCTTGTGTTTCTTTTAAGAGAATCATTCAATGGCTGATTACTAGCTACAAACGCTTCATTATTTTCTTTTTGCTTTTTCCGAAACTCGAGGTACGCTGACATGGAACCAGGAGAACATAACGCTTGTTTTGATCCCTTCTTTTCCGAGATAACTTGCTCCTTCTTTTGGATGCATTGATCTTGAACTCTAGCAACCTTAAGTGAGTGAATGTTCTGAACTTCATCAACAGCATGCTTCTTACAGCTATTCACTTCCACAACATCAGCCATTGTTTTGGGGCAAAGTGATGATTTATTTACTTGCTTTGAAACCTATAAAACAAAAGGAAAATAAAGCATTACTAATTACATGTAAACTGTGATTAACAATAAAAACAACCTGTATAAATGAAAAAATAGAAGCACACACATGTTTACTGGCTTTTCTTATTCTAGAGGTGAGATTGTCAGTTTCAAACTCATTTTCACCATCATATTCCGACGTAGAGGCATCATCATCATTTTCTGGTGTACTATTCAGCGTTGCACTTGGACAAAATAAGGCTTTTGTTTTTTCTTCAAGTATTTTATTAGCAAGAGATGTCATTCCTAGGGCTTCCATTCTTTCTGCATTGTCTTTCAGTTTTTGAAGCCGTTGCAGCTCATATTCCATAAGATGATTTTTGGAAGCAGTAACTTTGGGTCTACTCCGTTTCATCTGGGAAAAAAATGGAAGTATTTTAATTTTGAATGTAAATACAATAAACTAAAATGAATTACAATGTAAAATAAGCTCATTTATAACATATAGTGAAGTATTAAAAAAAATGTATGTTAATACCATCTGAAAACTCTCTAGGAGGGATTTGAATAGCATAATGCCACCCTTCTCTATTCAAATCTTCTACATAAAACACTTGATTTTCTTGATTTGAGAAGATAAAAGGTTCTTCTTTAGAAACTGTCTTATTCATATTAACCATAATGAGCTCATCATCATCCTTTTCTGAGTGAAACCATTGACATCTAAATAAGACAACACTGAAATGACCATGATAGGATATCTCAATGATTTCTGTTATTGAACCAAAATAATTAACATTTCCGACGATAAGATTTTGATATTCGGAGCTTGCAAAGCTATGTGTAGTGGCTATTAGAGTGACGCCACTGTTTTGAGTTACGCAATTTGCATCTCGCTTCGTGGTATGAAACCTATAGCCGTTAACGGAGTACCCTGTGTGCTTTTTGGCAACATGAGAGGGACCTTTTGATAACCACAAAATATGGTCTTGGATATTATCATGGACTTCTTTAAGAATAAAATCAACCTTCTCCCTAAACCAATCCATGAAATCTTTGCTATGGTCTTGAGCACTTTTCCATTTTCTTTTCCTTGTAGTACTTACACAAATCTTATGCTCACTGTAAAAATAAAATATTTATCTTACTAAGGCGACAAAGTTAGAATGAAAACATTAAAAAAATAAATAAAAAATACTAATAATACTAATAATACTAATAATAATAATAAACCTATATTATGGTTACAAATCTTACCTTATATATTTCTCAACTTCCTCACAATCACAATTGAACAAGACATAACGATGCACTTGTGCCCATGTAATGTGATCAATTATGTGTCCACAATTTTTTTTCATTGAGGTCCTTCCTTTTCCTTTGATAGGACGTCCTACCTTCGGGAAAAATGATTTTGAGGTACCACACTCATTAACTTCGGGTGTGGCTTTGCTTGATCGTTTCAAAAATCTAGCTATGAATGCAACACATTCTTTAGCTTGGTATCCTTCTGCCATTGAGCCTTCTAGGAGAGCCTTGTTTCGAACATCTTGTTTCATTTCATGAAGATTCCTCTCAATTCCATACATACACCTTGAACTCACAGGTCCACCCAACTTAATTTGGTCTATTAAGTGTATGGGTAAATGTTCCATTATATCAAAAAAAGCAGGTGGAAAAATCCTATCAAATAGGCATAGAGTTTCAACTATCTCGGATTGCAATTTTCCAAGACTTCGAGGATCAATAGTTTTACTCCAAACACCTTTGAAAAAAGCACAAAGTCTTATCAAAGGACTAGCAACATCTTTGGGTAATGTTGTCTTCACAACAATTTGAAGAAGATAATTCATCATAAAATGAGCATCATGGCTTTTGTAGCCTGCTATTTTCCTTTCTCCAACTTGCACACAACGACTAAGGTTGGAAGCATAACCTTGAGGAAGCTTAGCATTTTTTTTAACCTGGCAGAACTTACGCTTTTGCTCCAATGACATCCAACAGCGAGATCTTGGAAATTCTTCACTACCAGCTTCCAACTCTACTGGTTGGAGCTCTGGCATCAAATTAAGTTCTACCAAATCTCGACAAGCACTCACATTATCCTTGGTCTTCTGAGAAATGTTTAATAATGTCGCAATGACATTATTAAAGACATTTTTCTCAATATGCATTACATCAAGATTATGGCGATTAGAGTAATGCTTCCAATATGGCAAATCAAAAACTATGGGTTTCTTTCTCCACGGAGTCGGATCATCCACATCACGCCTAGGTTTATTTTGCTTCTTTCCAAATGCATTTGGAAAATCACGCAACATATTCTCAATATCAATTCCATTCAATGGAATAGGTTGACATCTTTCCTCAAGTTTTCCGTCAAAATTCCTCTTATCACGACGCCAAGGGTGAGATGGATCCAAAAATTTACGATTTGACCTATACACATTCTTACCACTACAAGGAAACCATTCTGAATATGTTTTGTAATGACATTCAGGGCATGCCAAGTATCCTTTTGTGCACCACCCAGACAACATTGCATAACCCGGAAAATCACTCACGATAGTCATCAATGCTACATGCATGTCAAACCTTTTATTAGTCGAAGCATCATAAGTTTCCAAGCCAAACTCCCACAAATCCTTTAAGTCCTTGATAAGTGGCTGCAAATATATGTCAATGTCATTGCCAGGGGAAGACGGACCGGGAATTAGTAAGGCTAGAATCAGATACTCGGGCTTCATAATCATCCAAGGAGGCAAGTTATAATTAATCAACATAACTGGCCATGTACTATGGACAATGCTCATTGAGTTGAACGGGCTAAATCCATCTGTGGCTAATCCAAGCCTCACATTGCGTGGGTCATCAACAAACTTTGGATATAAAGAATCAAATTTTTTCCATGCTTGACCATCAACTTGATGATGTAAAAGATGATAATTTTCATGGCCATTAGCATGCCAAGTCATGTATCTCTTAACACATAAATAGCCGTTGAAGCCTTTTCTTTATTGGAAAGTACCTAAGAATATTTTGAGGAATCCTATACGTCTTTCCATTTTCATTTTGTATGTCATTCTCTGTGTCAGTTGATTTCCATCTTGGCGTCTCACAAACATGGCAGCTTGTTGCATTTTCATGCTCTTCCCAGTATATCATGCAATCATTTGGGCATGCATCTATTTTAGTGTAATCTAACCCCAACACTTTCAAAACACTTTTTGCTTCATTAAAAGAAGCTGGCAGTTTTGCATCAGGTAACACCTCCCTTATAAGCTCCAATATATCTCCAAAAGCAGCATTAGTTAGCTCATGATCACACTTCAAAATAAAAAGCCGAATCATGAAGGAAAGTTTTGAATGATTTTTACAACCGACATACAATTCATCCTAGCCCTCTTCATTTAACTTATAAAACTTTTTCGTCTCGTCATTTGGCCCATTTGTAAAAGCATGACGAGGGTTAAATCGGTCGCTACAATCTAACTCTCAATCAAACAATACTTATACGAACACCCTATAACCAAGTACAATGGCAAATAAAGGTTCGGTCCACGAGGAACGAGAGTAATTGCAAATCAAT
Source organism: Chenopodium quinoa (assembly GCF_001683475.1). Lineage (NCBI taxonomy): Eukaryota > Viridiplantae > Streptophyta > Magnoliopsida > Caryophyllales > Amaranthaceae > Chenopodium > Chenopodium quinoa. The sequence continues at coordinate 26,019 of NW_018742569.1, read as the reverse complement.
CTTAAACTTAAGCTAGTTCAAAATCAATGGAAAATAGTGTTCTAAAATACTACTAATAAGATGGAATAAATCAATAAACTAAGACACTAGGGAGAACGGGAATCCGCCTAACCATTGGTAACTAAGCAACAAGGAATCACAGAGACAAACGGGATATGCAAAGACTATAAGTCTGATCAATATCATGTGATAGGAAGACAACGGGCAATACTAAGCTTGGATTTCTCATGCACTTAACATTACTCGATACATAATCAAACCACATTCAATAATGAAATACTCAATTCACAATCTCTTGTTCAAATCAAGAATATCATGCAATCAAATTCAAGATTCTAGGTTAGCTACTCCTATTATAATCAATTAACATGCAATCGCATATAATCAATTTAATCACAATCCGTTTATCAAAATCAATCCTCAATTACTTAGATTACCTAGGCCGGGTTTCATCCCGAAACCCTAGCTAGGAGACTACTCACACATATTCATAATCAAAGCAATAATGAATTCCAAAAGCATAATAGATATAAACATGAATTCTAATTAAGGAATAATAAAGCTTGATTAATAAACAAGAATGAATAATACCAATTGTATTGATGCGAATCAATGGAAAAGTTCTGAACTTTGATATCCGTCGTCAACGAATAATACAAAGAATCTTCGCAAATCTTGCTTCAAATCAGTCCAAGAAAACTAAAATCTCTAGAAATATCTCTAAGAAAACTAATGAATCTCTAATACTAAGAACGTTCTCCAATAAGTCTCTACAAAGGCTCTCAAAACTATCTCTAAAACCCTGTCTGTTAACCCTTACAATCGGGCTATATATATATGTTTTAAATCGCAAAGTAAATCGCAAGCTGCCCTTCGTGAATCGGCACGGCCATGCTAGAAGTGGCACGGCCGTGCAACCATGGCAGTAGCTGATCCGCAATATCTTCAATTATGGCACGACCGTGCTGAATTTGGCACGACCGTGCTAATGCCTGGCACGGCCGTGCTGAATCTGGCACGGCCGTGCTAATGCCTGGCACGGCCGTGCTGAATCGGTCACGGCCGTGCTGAATCTGGCACTGGCACGGGCATGGAAATTGGCTTGGCACGGCCGTGCTAATGCCTGGCACGGCCGTGCAGCATAGGCAGGAAGGTTGCAGGCACTTTGGTCTTCTTAAAACAGTCACAACTTCTTATCCAGAGCTTCGTTTGAGGCGTGCAATATATCGTGGGAAAGCTCTTCAAGACTACTTTCCAATGCAATTGGAATCACTCCATTATCATTTGTATACCGAAAGTTGTGAGTAAAATAGTGAACAGGTGTCATATTTGTGAACTGTTCTGCCTTGCCTGCTACTTAACTTGCCATTCAAGGCCTTGAGAACCGCAGCAAAGCCTTAGCTTGGTGGACTAGGATCGATAATAGCCTGATTACGCACCAATGGTTTGGGACTCGACATAACTTGGTCAACTATACCTGTTAACACACCAAAAACAGACCGAAACCCGTGAAGCACGTAATATGAAGGAAACGAGTGTAACAAGGCAATAAACGACCAAAACGGGCCTAAATACATCCAAAATCACCCATTTATATGCCTTAAAGCGCGCCCTAATGTGCGCTTGTCAAAATCCCCCAAGCTACACTTTTATTTAGGCCCTAATGCCTTAAATGGGTGATTTTGGATGTATTCAAGGCATTAGCACGGCCGTGCCAGATTCAGCACGGCCGTGCCAGGCATTAGCACGGCCGTGCCAGATTCAGCACGGCCGTTCCAGGCATTAGCACGGCCGTGCCAAGCCAATTTTCAGCACGGCCGTGCCAGATTCAGCACGGCCGTGCCAGGCATTAGCACGGCCGTGCCAGATTCAGCACGGCCATGCCAGGCATTAGCACGGCCGTGCCAAATTCAGCACGGCCGTGCCATAATTGAAGATATTGCGGATCAGCTACTGCCATGCTTGCACGGCCGTGCCACTTCCAGCACGGCCGTGCCGATTCACGAAGGGCAGCCTGCGATTTACTTTCCAATTTAAAACATAAATATATAGCCCGATTGTAAGGGTTAAGAGACAGTTTTTAGAGATAGTTTTGAGAGCTTTTGTAGAGAGTTATTGGAGAACGTTCTTAGTATTAGAGATTCATTAGTTTTCTTAGAGAATTTCCTAGAGATTTTAGTTTTCTTGGATTGATTTGAAGCAAGATTTGCGAAGGTGCTTTGTATTATTCATTGACGACGGATATCAAAGTTCTGAACTTTTCCATTGATTCGCATCAATACAATTGGTATTATTCATTCTTGTTTATTAATCAAGCTTTATTATTCCTTAATCAGAATTCATGTTTATATCTATTATGCTTTTGGAATTCATTATTGCTTTGATTATGAATATGTGTGAGTAGTCTCCTAGCTAGGGTTTCGGGATGAAACCCGGCCTAGGTAATCTATGTAATTGAGGATTGATTTTGATAAACGGATTGTGATTAATTTGATTATATGCGATTGCATGTTAATTGATTATAATAGGAGTAGCTAACCTAGAATCTTGAATTTGATTGCATGATATTCTTGATTTGAACAAGAGATTGTGAATTGAGTATTTCATTATTGAATGTGGTTTGATTATGTATCGAGTAATGTTAAGTGCATGAGAAATCCAAGCTTAGTATTGCCCGTTGTCTTCCTATCACATGATATTGATCAGACTTATAGTCTTTGCATATCCCGTTTGTCTCTGTGATTCCTTGTTGCGTAGTTACCGATGGTTTGGTGAATTCCCGTTCTCCCTAGTGTCTTAGTTTATTGATTAATTCCATCTTATTAGTATTATTTTAGAACACCATTTTCCATTGATTTCGAACTAGCTTAGGTTTAAGATTGATTTGCAATTACTCTCGTTCCTCGTGGACCGAACCTTTATTTGCCATTGTACTTGGTTATAGGGTGTTCGTATAAGTATTGTTTGATTGAGAGTTAGATTGTAGCGACCGATTTAACCCTTGTCAGAAAACAATTTAAAAAAATGGGGTTAATTCCTAAATGAAGCGCAAGAATCACAATTCTCAAAAACAATAGTTCAAAAGATGCAATTCACATTCCACAATAAACATTGATCACACTTTTACACATCCCAAACTCTCAATGTTATACACACTCAAATCACCTTTTTCAAACTTCAAAGCTTTTATTCATATGTCCTCGCCTTTTTCACAATTCGGACGGCTTTTCTCCTTTTTTTTTATTTTGATTTGATTTTCTTTTTTTTTTCTTCTTTTTTTTCAAAAACAAATTTTCATATTACATCTTTACAATTAAGCTCACTTTCAAACTTGCTCAAACCAACTATCGATCATTATTCTTGATTTATACACAATAAGCTCAAACAAACCTTGCGAGGTAAACGCTTCACAACTAAGGGTTGGTAAAATATTGGCCATCGGGTTTGTAACATGGGTAACCAAGAATGGAATTAAAGGCTCAACATGGTTAGCAAGTAAGATGATGTAAAAGAAAATTAATTTGTAACAAAACAAAAGGAACAAGAATAAGAAAAATGAAAAAAGTGCCCTCTTCCTCCCTTAAAAGTGTCAAGTCGGTCTTGGGAGCTACAAGTCAACACAAAGATCGAAACATGCGTAATCAAGGATCCAAATATGTCACTCAAGAAGAATGATGAAGGCTAGAACAATAAAACCTCACGGGATTCAAAAACAAAGCAACTACCAATTAAGGGGATCAAATCCACAAATGGGAAGCGACTCCATCTTACCACAGCCCAAAGGCATAGAGTTTCACATGACAAAAGTGTTCTAACCAACTACCTTCGCCTAGACTCGTCTACATTGATCAACAATAGACTCAAACTGTGTATTCATCACTGGCTTAAGTAGAAATACATATTCCACACACATTCATTCACGTTTCGAATCCAAATATGAGCATTATTCCAAAAGTTTATGCAATTAGACAAGTTTACCACGATCCAAAAATATAGGAAAAGACTATGAGGCAAATCATATAAACTAGACTACACATTCTCATAACAGAAGCTTTTCCTATATTGCACACATATATAAACAACTAAGTAATCTAAACAAGCTAAATGGCTCATAAAGAGGCATGAAAATCACATAATAATCCCAATCGAAAAACAAGTGATCAATTGATATCAACATCAATGATCCCAGGTTCTTTAGAACCGATCAAACATCCTCGAACCATTCAACTTCTTCCTAAACTAAACTATCCTAAGCACACAAAAACAAAAAAAACTAAAGGAAAAAGGGAAAGATTTCACCAGATGCTTCTTGAAAACACACTAAGACAACATGAGATGCGGCTAAGCTCCTAATGCTACCTCCATGAGTCTTCATATCTGCACAGGTTAGATAGGAACAAACCAAAACGAAACAAAAAGAAACTCGTTTTTTTTTTTTTTTTTTTTAATAGGAATATGAAGAAAAACAAGGGAAAATCAACAAGGAAACCATTCACCCCCCCAAGCTAGTATAGACATTGTCCTCAATGTCAGGCATCGAGAGACTACCTAGAAGGCAAAAAGGGGAAGAGAAAAGTACCTCATTGACTGGGTCTCGGGTTGCCTCCCGGAAGCGCTTCTTTAACGTCATTAGCTTGACGCAACACATGGATTACAGGTTACCCATAATCAATACTTGCCATTGCAGTGGAGATAAGCTCACCATTCTTATTCTTGACAATAGTCACCGCCCCTTTCTTAGGTACTACAAACACAGGGGAAACCCTTCCTTGATGTGTTGGAAGGGGTTTAAGCTTTACCTTTGGTGCTTCATTAGCCTCCTTTACAATGGCCACATTTAATGCATCTAGAAATTGCTCCTCCATGTCCCTGTTTTCCTTGTTCTCATTCAACTCAAAATCATGATTAGTATAGAATAATTCTTTACGCATATCAGAGACAATGGAATTAAGAGTGTCAACCATCATGCAATTATCAGAATTAGAACAAGGATATTTCATAGTTTTATTTAAATCAAAATCTAAAACCTCCTTTCCTACTTTCAATGAAATCTTGGCACCCTTTACATCAATAAGGGCACCCGAAGTAGCTAGGAAAGGACGTCCTAGAATTAAAGGTATATGAACATCCTCATCCATATCTAGGACCACAAAGTCAACAGGTATGACAAACTTCCCCACCCTTAGGGGAACATCTTCTACCTTACCCTTTGGAAATTTGATCGATCGATCGGCTAATTGAAGGGATATGTTAGTGGGAAGAAGTTCTCCTATATTTAATCGTTGATAAACAGAATATGACATGAGACTAACACTGGCTCCATGATCACACAAAGCATTATCAATATTCATTTTGTTTATAGCACAAGGGATTGAAAAGCTACCCGGATCTCCTAACTTAGGAGGCATTTTGTTCATTATTATAGCCCTATAGTGTTCAGTGAGGTTAACAGTTTCTACCCCTTCACAGTTTCTCTGGTCCTCTCATCCTCACTTTCTACAACATTATCAGTGATAGGTGGAGTCACAGGTTGACTCTTTGGTGGTATTACATTATCACTCCCTATCAAAGTCTTTCCACTCCTAGTGCTGATAGCATTCACAGAATTTTTAGGGTCAATACCTTGAGGCGGTAGTTTTGAAACTCCAACCCCATCTTTTATAGCACTAGCCAATTGAGAAATCTGGGTTTCTTGTATCTTATTATGTGTCATCACTTCACTAAACTTTTTATCTGTGGTGGACATAAAAGTGTTGAACATTTTGGCCTGGGACTCCATCATTTCCTCCAAGCTAGATCTCTGTGGTGGTCCTTGAGCATAATAATTATCATTTGTAGCTCGGGAACCACGCACATTAGATTGTTGGGGATTTTGATTAGAGTACCCCTTATAATTATTCCAGTTTCCCCTGTTATTAATGCCGTTTCCCCCTTGATTGAATTGCCCTTGGGATTATGATTCATTTGATTACCCTGTTGGTATTGGTTTTGATTTCGAAAACCACCATGTTGATTATAGGGTCCTTGGGAATTTTGGTCCCTTTGGCCCCTATTTCCCCACTGGTTTTGATAATCAAAATCATTACCTCCCTGATTATAATTGTTCCCTCTTTGATTAGGTGGCAGATATCTATTATTGTCATTCCTAGGTCCGTTATCATAAGACATAGCATTGACCTGTTCATTATTATATCTATTACCATCATTATTATTAGGATCATATGAGGGATCAAAATTACAAGAAATTAGTATAATGATCATAAGACCCACAGTTTTCACATAAAATACATCCTACAAGCATATTAGAAACGGAAGGATTAGGATTCATACCTTTCCCCTTAGATTGGGAGGGAAGATCTTGCAATGGCACGTAATCGAGCTTGGCTTTAATCACTGACATCTCCTTCCCGAGGTTCGTAATTTGTGATGTCAGGTTGCTAATGGCATTGAGGTGGTCCACTGAATAGACCGCTCCTCCACTCTTGTTTACATCATCTTGCTCGCCGTCTTGCCAATCCATGTGGTGTCGTACCACATCTTCGATAATATCTATGACTTGCTCTTCAGTTTTGTTCATTATTGGGCCACCTGCTCCCGCATCCAAACTGATCTTCCCTTGAGGACTCAATCCTCCATAGAAAATCTGTAAAACTTGATATGTTGGGATTCCGTGGTGTGGGCACTCTCTTTGGTACTCCTTGTACCTTTCCCATGCTTCATAGATCGACTCCCCACTCCTTTGCCGAAACCCTTGAATCAAGGCTCTAGCATCGGCCGTCTTCTTTTGAGAATAGAATCTTCCCAAAAATGCTGTCGTGACATCATCCCAAGTGTGTAGAGTGTTCGGCTTCACCTCCTTCTCTAACCATTCGAGAGCTCTCCCAATAAGTGAAAAGGGGAAAAGGTTCAATCTCACGAACTCTTGATTCACCCCATTAACCTTGATGGTATTGCAGTACTTCTCAAATTCGTTCAAATGAGCCAAAGGGCTCTCATGCTTGGCACCACTAAACTGCCTTCTCTCGATGAGGGTGATCATAGCTGGCCGGATCTCGAAATCATTGGCCTCAGTAGTGGGTGGAGCAATCCCACTTGAAGCTCTATACGCCTCAAGAGTTCCCAACTCCTTAAGGGGTCGTGGTGCTGGCCGATTAGGTTGGCGCGGTATGTCTTCCATTGGAACCTGTTGTGTGTTGTGTTCCTTTACTTGAGAGTTTGATGACGTCAATCGAGATTTACGATTGCTCTTCAAAGTTCTTTCGATTTCTGGATCGAAGGGTATTAATTCTCTCTGTTTAGACCTGCGCATACACACTAACCAAACCAATTAAATAGCAGGGCTTCAAGTGTAGCCAAAAGGGAAAAATCTTTTTGTGCTTTTTTTAATGATGAACTAGACTCAAGAAATCAAAAAGCAATTAACAAACACCGTTCCCCGGCAACGGCACCATTTTGACGAGGGTTAAATCGGTCGCTACAATCTAACTCTCAATCAAACAATACTTATACGAACACCCTATAACCAAGTACAATGGCAAATAAAGGTTCGGTCCACGAGGAACGAGAGTAATTGCAAATCAATCTTAAATCTAAGCTAGTTCGAAATCAATGGAAAATGGTGTTCTAAAATACTACTAATAAGATGGAATAAATCAATAAACTAAGACACTAGGGAGAACGGGAATCCGCCTAACCATTGGTAACTAAGCAACAAGGAATCACAGAGACAAACGGGATATGCAAAGACTATAAGTTTGATCAATATCATGTGATAGGAAGACAACGGGCAATACTAAGCTTGGATTTCTCATGCACTTAACATTACTCGATACATAATCAAACCACATTCAATAATGAAATAATCAATTCACAATCTCTTGTTCAAATCAAGAATATCATGCAATCAAATTCAAGATTCTAGGTTAGCTACTCCTATTATAATGAATTAACATGCAATCGCATATAATCAATTTAATCACAATCCGTTTATCAAAATCAATCCTCAATTACTTAGATTACCTAGGCCGGGTTTCATCCCGAAACCCTAGCTAGGAGACTACTCACACATATTCATAATCAAAGCAATAATGAATTCCAAAAGCATAATAGATATAAACATGAATTCTGATTAAGGAATAATAAAGCTTGATTAATAAACAAGAATGAATAATACCAATTGTATTGATGCAAATCAATGGAAAAGTTCAGAACTTTGATATCCGTCGTCAATGAATAATACAAAGAATCTTCGCAAATCTTGCTTCAAATCAATCCAAGAAAAATAAAATCTCTAGAAATATCTCTAAGAAAACTAATGAATCTCTAATACTAAGAACGTTCTCCAATAACTCTCTACAAAGGCTCTCAAAACTATCTCTAAAACTGTCTGTTAACCCTTACAATCGGGCTATATATATATGTTTTAAATCGAAAAGTAAATCGCAGGCTGCCCTTCGGGAATCGGCACGGCCGTGCTGGAAGTGGCACGGCCGTGCAAGCATGGCAGTAGCTGATCCGCATTATCTTCAATTATGGCACGACCGTGCTGAATTTGGCACGACCGTGCTAATGCCTGGCACGGCCGTGCTGAATCTGGCACGGCCGTGCTAATGCCTGGCACGGCCGTGCTGAATCGGTCACGGCCGTGCTGAATCTGGCACTGGCACGGGCATGGAAATTGGCTTGGCACGGCCGTGCTAAAAGTGGCACGGCCGTGCAGCATAGGCAGGAAGGTTGCAGGCACTTTGGTCTTCTTAAAACAGTCACAACTTCTTATCCAGAGCTTCGTTTGAGGCGTGCAATATATCGTTGGAAAGCTCTTCAAGACTACTTTCCAATGCAATTAGAATCACTCCATTATCATTTGTATACCGAAAGTTGTGAGTAAAATAGTGAACAGGTGTCATATTTGTGAACTGTTCTGCCTTGCCTGCTACTTAACTTGCCTTTCAAGGCCTTGAGAACCGCAGCAAAGCCTTAGCTTGGTGGACTAGGATCGATAATAGCCTGATTACGCACCAATGGTTCGGGACTCGACATAACTTGGTCAACTATACCTGTTAACACACCAAAAACAGACCGAAACCCGTGAAGCACGTAATATGAAGGAAACGAGTGTAACAAGGCAATAAACGACCAAAACGGGCCTAAATACATCCAAAATCACCCATTTATATGCCTTAAAGCGCGCCCTAATGTGCGCTTGTCAAAGCATCATGTGCATCATGCAACAAGCCTACTATGTCATCATTGAAATCATTTGGGTTTGACCCTTCATCATTATCCAAAATAGTCTGTTCCCTTTCAATGTTAATGTTGATCCCTAACTCTGATAACTTATCCATTCGAGGAACAAAACCATTACAAATAAGGTGATCTCTCACAACACTTTCATGACGCCAAAAACGATAATGACAACTTTCACAAGGACAACAAATTTGATTTCCTTGAGACTTGAAAGCAAAAGCCTTTTGTACATATTCATCTACTCCCCGCTCATATTCATCACTCCATTTGGCAAACATCCACCACTCTTTAGTTCCACTATCCATACCTTAGGATAAGATTTAAGAGGGTCACTTTAATTAATTTTTACTGTAAAAACATTTATCAAGTGTATTTCTATTGGCACTAGGAAGAAAGAGAACTACTCTAAAAATCAGAATACTTAAAACTAGTGTATTTCTATTGCCAAGGATAACTTTATCAATTTTAATAAGGAAGGACTATCAAAGTTATATTCATACAAATTTATGACCCACTTTACATTAATCGAGTAACAATGAAAAAGAAATGAGATATTAAAAAGAGGCAAGTGTAAATAGTAAGGAAAGTTAAAAAGCCTTAAACTAATAATATTGGGGAGAACACATATCAAAGTATAATCATTCTTCTAGTATTTTAAGAGCCACCATCAAATAAACAATACAAATCAAGATAGACTAGAGTTTGGGCAATGAAAAACAAGGAAAACATAAAAATACTCGAAGGGCAGTTGGATTATGGAGTAAAAACTATAAATTAGCGATGCAATGAAGAAATGATGGTGCTAGCTGTGCATGTCTTGTAGTACTAGACTACTAGAAAGTACATACAATAGTACTAGTAGTAAATAACTGGTGATAAAGCTAGCATGATACACATAAATTACTAATTAAGCTGAATCATTTTTGTTTTCATAAACAAAATTTTGTTTTAATACTAGCTAGCTATGGATATATTTCTACTTTTAAATAGTTTACAAGTTCGGAAATTTCTATTTTTTACAACTTCAAATATTAAAAATTATTGTACGGCAAATTTTAAATTTTTGATTTTTTACCAACCCGAAAGAGTTGTACTTCGTATAATTTTTTAATGACTTTGTTTTACTAATCTTATTATCACTTGCTACAATAAATTAAGTTCAAATAAGAATAAACAAACTCAAGCTTTGATATGGATGGGTTAATTATCTAATAAGTTTAATTTACAGTTACAACAAGTTTTAATAAGCTCCAATAAGTTCATGTGATTAAACTTCATGCATGTGAATAATTAAGATAACACACATGTAAGAATGACACGAAAGATAAAGGAAATACGAACAAGTATTTATATTAAAAAAAAGTAATAAAAAAATTGAAAAAGAGAAGAGGTTGGTATAGGCATGATGGTGTTTGCTATGATAATACTTTGATTCACACTGAGCCAATGCTGAAATGAATGAAATGAGCCAATTAACCATAAATAAACATTGTTTCTTGTTAATTGATCCTTGCATTGTTGTTGGTATTTAAAAAAAGATCATGTGCTTCCCACCCTCCATGCAATATATGTTGTCCAACTCTAATACATATAGTTATAATTAATTATAATTAGGATTTACTAATTAAATAATTAGGATGGCAGAGACGTGATAGTTTTCCAAACACAAAAAATACTCATCTAAAGATAGATGACCAAAACATTGCTGTTCAATTGGTTTGGTTTGTTCCAGTATTAATATGCCTAAGCACACTTCATTACAGCTACACAAACTCTAACAGAAAAGAATCCCACTTCTAACTAACTGAAAAATGACAAAATTGCAAAATTTACAAGCTAAACAAACTTTCCTGCCAAAATCAGTTTTAATTAAAATCCTCCTGTAACAGTGATGGAGAATGGTAGGGGGATTTATTATTGTAGACTTTGTGGTCATCCTAAGTTCATTGCTTCAATGATGTTTGAGTATTTTAATTTATATTTCTTTATTTTTAAAGGAATGGGAGGCAGGACAAATGTTGGGATGTCCAACTCAGTCACTACTACAATTCGTGAGTGTACGGGGGATGGCTATTGGTAAAACAAAGAATACGGAGAAAGCAGATCATACAACTGTTGAACAGGTGGGTACATTATGGTACTACATAGAGGAGCTGCAATCTCTAGAAGAGCAACTAGAAATGAGTCTTTAAGGGCTTCGTATGAAAAAGGCAAGAAACTCGTTACTTGAGAGTCTAAGTAGCTAGTTAACTTCAGTTTCAGTATGAAAATTAGTTGTCTTAATTTATTTTGAGCAATCTAATAGCATATAGATTATAGATAACCAAGCACTTCATATTAGGGTCAAACAAGAGTGATATATGGTAATAATTACTCGTGCATTCTCTGAATTCTTTTGATTTACATCAGTAGTGACTGACAAATTGTCTAAGACTGTTACAGTGAATTGGTGTCTAAAAACTTGAGTGAGATGTTATTATATGCTTTTTCAGTCTCTCAATCCACCCCCCCCCCCCCCCCCAAAAAAAAAAAAAAGAGTATTGCCATGATTGTAATATATATGAGCTCTTCACTTCAATTTTAATGCAATGTATCAGAAAATCACAAGAGACCTTGACATGCGTACTTGAATACCTTGTTAGGGTTGTGCAATAGCAACAACAACCATGCAAGTCGGGCATTTACTGAACAATGCATCCTATTGTACTTACAATAGGGTACAACTTACACGAACAACCAGCACCCCGAAACATTTAGTACTTCTAGATCACTAAAGTCTTATATCTTTAAGATAGATGCCACCAAAAATACAAAGATATGCCACCAAAACTATCAATCAGTCTCCCTATATCAAATCATAAATTGATTCCAACAAGGCAACAACACTTTACTAATTGCCACAAAATGTGCTCCATAGGGTTGATAAATCTGTGCTAAATTGACTGACAATTTCCCAACTTAGCTTAGAGTAAAGAATAATATGATAACTTCAACACATAATGCTAAATCCCTGCAAACTTCATAGTCAGGCAAAGTCTATTTGTCTATCAACAATCAATTGTAACACTCAAAGAAAACAAAGTATTACTTGATCCAGATAAGCTAACAATAACCTTTGCACTTCTCAACACTCATTAAATGGCCAAACAACTCCCTTCGTTGACCTATTTTTGGCGAATCTGAATTTTTCCAAAGCAACTCAACTTATTATGTTTTTTATCCTCAAACTTAACACCATGCAAGCAGCCTCATTCCCCCAAACCAGCCACCCCAAATCATTATATCTTCTTAATATCCATTTATATGAAATTCCCCCAAAAAAACCCCATTAGACTACTCCAATACAATCAACATTCAGTACTTCTAGGTTTAAAAAAAAATAAAATAAAAAAATCAATTTTGCTAAACAAAATCCATTAGCCGTTTAATTCTAAGAGTTACTAGAGCAGAAACTTCATCTTCCATGGCATCAAATACAAATTTCCAAACACAAAGGAAAAAACTTCAAATTTAATTAACCCAAAACGATAATTCGTTGAATACCTTGAAGAGAATTTCGAGCAATCAGCTCAAGGAAGGGACATGCAAATGAAATTGAGACCGCATGTGCCGCCTTCAGCCACCACCGCTGGAGTGCCGCCTTCGTGATTTCTTTAATTATTTTCCTCTTACAATTTTAGAGTATTTTTTTTTCGTGATTTTCGTTTCAAAATTTGAAGTATTTTTGGAGAATTGAAGTTATGAGATCTGAGAAGATGGGGAAAATGGTGAGAAATTGACAATGGGGAAAATAGAGTAAAAGGGGTATTGAAAGCTACTATATGTAATTCTGTACGTGAGAATTGAGAATAGAGGGAAGCAAATTCTTACACGTGTTGTTCAAAATATTTGGTGAAAAAAATAGAGGGAAGAATGCGCGCTTCATTCTATATTTTCATGATACAACACATGTCGTTGCAATAGCCCTCATTTTTGTTAAAATAGCTGGGCTATTGCAACGGTTCTCTACAGCCGTGGCAATAGCTATACCTCTAAGAATATTAGTGTTAAATCCGTGGAAAAAGCCCACTTTATTGCAACGGCAATTAGAATACCGTTGCATTAGAATTTATTAGGCCGTTGCATTTGGTAAAAAATGTAGTAGTGAATAGAGCTAATTCCAGGAACAACAATAATTTCCAAAGCACCTTACCGCATGGCTCCTGCAGAGATAAGCGAGTTGAAGGAGCGATTGGAAGATTTGTTAGAAAAGGGGTATATAAGACCTAGTGCATCGCCTTGGGGTGCACCAGTGTTATTTGTGAAGAAGAAAGATGGAAGTATGAGATTATGTATTGATTATAGGGAACTGAATAAGGTCACCATAAAGAACAAGTACCCTTTACCAAGGATTGATGACCTATTTAACTAGTTAAGAGGCACAAAGGTATTTTCCAAGATTGATCTTAGGTCCGGATACCATCAGCTTAGGATCGCGGACGAAGATATTCCCAAAACTGCATTTAGGACAAGATATGGTCATTACGAGTTCATAGTAATGCCTTTCGGATTGACAAATGCCCCAGCAATTTTTATGGACTTGATGAATAGGGTAATTCATCCATTTATGGACAAGTTTGTGGTAGTGTTCATAGATGATATACTAGTATATTCAAAGAGTAAGGAGGATCATGTAGAACATTTGAGGGCAGTTTTGCAAACACTAAGGGAAAACAAGCTTTATCCCAAATTCTCTAAGTGCGAGTTTTGGTTGGAGAAAGTGGTATTCTTAGGACATTTCGTGTCTAAAGAAGGAGTAGAAGTACATCCAACGTGTAGGGTTTCGTAGTGACCTGACACTACGCGGAAGGAAACCCCCCAAGACCCGCACCTTAATTAAAGCAATTAACAAGCATAATAAACTTAATCAAACAAGACTAAGAACAAGAATTATACCTTTGTTGCGTGCTTCGCTCCCGAAGAGCTCTTACTTCAAAATCCCGAAACTACGAGATCTCTGACAGATCGTACCCTCGACCCGACCCGAGCGTCTTAAGTCTTGAAGGTTAGTCAAGACCCGGACAAAACAAAACTATGAGTTTTACGAATCAAAGGTTTACTCTAATTATAGGAGTTTCCTTTTTAATTCCACTAAAGGTTGTTCATTTCCCAACACCCTTGAAGAGTACTTATAAGGAAATGAATCCTTGGTTTTCAATTACCCATCAATGTGGGAGAGTTGGTGAAATGATAATTATGTTATTCCAAAATTAAAATATTAACCAATTCAATCACAAATTGAAACATGGCACAATAATAGAGAAAGCCAAGTGAGGACAAAAGGCTTGGGGGGCCATTGCCTTGATCCCCAAGCCATTTCTCAAAGCAATGGTCCCCACATGAAAAAACGGCTCAAACAAGGGCTGTTGGGCTGCTGCTAGCTAGCACGCCAGCTAGTAGTGCCAGCTAGCCCAGCCAGCTAGCACCAGCCTGCCCAGCAGCCTCGCATCCCAGCCTGGTGTGCATGCTTGGTGCTGGGCGATGCTAGGCGCTGGTGTTGGCCAGTGCTAGGCGCTGGTGCTAGCCTTCGCATCTATCGCAGCACCTCTCGCACACCATTGCTAGCATAGCCAGCATGCGTGCTGCTAGCGAGCCACGCATGCTAGCCCCCTTTGCCTCGTACCATGCACATCAGCCTCGCAGAACATGCACTAGCCACGTACCATGCGCACTAGTCACGCACAGCACGCATCACACCACGCACCAGCCTCGCGCCATTGCTAGCCCAGCTAGTGAGCCTACGCACGCAAGGCCTAGCATGCGTGCTGGGCGATGCTTTCTAGGCATCCTCGCACTAGCACGCATAAGCCAGTGCCTAACACTGCTATGCTTGGTGCGAGGCACGCACACACGCACATGCACATGCGCTAGTGCCTAGCACTGCGATGGCTTTGCTTGGTGCGTGTGTGGCCCTACTGTGTTGCGATAGTGCACGATGGTGCCTAGGCATCATGCCAGGGTTGCGTCAGCGCCTAGGCAAGATGTTAGGGCTGCGATGGTCAGCAATGGGGTGCCTAGGCTGCGATGGTGCGCGTAGGCTTGCGCCTAGCCATGCTAGGTGCATGCTAGCTCGAACTAGCCTAGCATCCACATGGCTAGGCCAGTATGGTGCTAAGGCTATTTTTATACTTGTCTCTTTGTGATTTTGCGACGCTCGGTCTCGGTGCCCTAGGCTCGATATCTGACGTCTGTATTCGTAAAACTCTGTCGACTCATTAAATCCTTTCGGATTAATTCGTTGTCTCGGATCGGTGATTCGATTGGGTTCGACTCAAAGGGTTCACTTAAGATTAAGTTGCAATACCAATTGTACCTTGATAATACTAATCAGAAGCGGCCTCCACCTAGGCATTCCGATCACTTGATCTTACTGAAGAATTAACTCTATAATATTTCTGAACCCTCTATCGAAAGAATACACTTATTGGAAGGACACCATTCCTTTCACAGCAAAGATTGAGGCAGTAAAGAGTTGGCCTATGCCAAAAACCGTATCGGATATTAGGAATTTCCTAGGTTTGGCAGACTATTATAGGCGTTTTGTGAAAGACTTTTCGAAAATTGCTAAGCCTATGACCACGGTAATGAAAAAGGATAAGAAGTTTGAATGGGATGACAAATGTGAAGAGGCATTCCAAATCATGAAACAAACACTAATAACAACACCAGTGCTTAAACTGCCAGATGATAGTGGTATATATGATGTGTATAGTGACACATCTAAGAATGGTCTAGGATGTGTACTTATGCAAAATGGGAAAGTGATTGCTTATGCATCAAGGAAGTTAAAAGACTCATGAAGTAAATTATCTAACCCATGACTTAGAATTGGCTGCAATTATTTTTGCACTAATAATCTGGAGGCACTATTTTTATGGAGTGAAATGTAGAATCTACACAGACCACAAGAGTTTGAAATACGTTTTCACCCAAAGAGACCTAAACTCACGCCAAAGGAGATGGTTAGAGTATACCATAGACTATGACTTAGACATACAATATCATGAGGGGAAAGCGAATGTCGTCGCGGACGCTCTAAGTCATAAAACCAGTCATGGACTGAATACCTTGATAGTGGCGGATGAGTTATGTAGGGAAATGAGGAAAATGAACCTAGAGGTAGTAGAATGGGGAGTGTCAGTAGGTATACTTGCGAATCTAAGTATTCAACCAACAATATTCGGTGAGATAAGGGAGAATAAAAAAGGAGATGTAAAGTTGGATAGGATTCGTGAGAAAATAAGACAAGGAAAAGCCACAGACTTCAAGTTTCATGATGATGGTAGCATAAGGTACAAAGGCCGTTGGTGTGTACCACAAAAATGTGAGGAGGTAAAGAGGAAATTAATGGAAGAGGGTCACAATACACCATACTCAGTGCACCCTGGAGGAGACAAGTTGTATAAGGACTTGAAAAAGGTGTATTTGTGGCCTAGGATGAAGAATGAAGTTGCGGAACTGTGCAATCTTTAGAAATTCCTGGTTGGAAATGGGATTGTATTTCAATGGACTTTGTGACTTGCCTCCCAAAGTCAAAAGGTGGAAATAACACTATTTGGGTAGTGGTGGATAGACTCACAAAATCTACAGTGTTTATACCAATGAAGGAGATTTGGAAAATGGAACAACTTGCAAAAGCTTTTATAAAAAATGTAGTGAGATTACATGGAGTTCCAAAGGATATAGTGTCTGATAGAGATTCTAGGTTTCTTTCAAGATTCTGGAAGAGTGTGCAGGACAATTTTGGTACAACACTTAAGATGAGTACAACCTTTTACCCTGCCACTGAAGGACAAACTGAAAGAACCATTCAAACCT
The DNA here is from genome assembly GCF_001683475.1 of Chenopodium quinoa. Classification (NCBI taxonomy): domain Eukaryota; kingdom Viridiplantae; phylum Streptophyta; class Magnoliopsida; order Caryophyllales; family Amaranthaceae; genus Chenopodium; species Chenopodium quinoa. The sequence goes on along the minus strand of NW_018742569.1, from coordinate 8,916 downwards.
TGGAAGATATGTTAAAAGCTTGTGTAATAGATTTCCAAGGGGGATGGGAAGATAGCTTGGACTTAATTGAATTTTCCTATAATAATAGCTACCATGCGAGTATTGGTATGGCCCCATTTGAGGCATTATATGGAAGAAAGTGTTGGAGCCCAATTTGTTGGAACGAAATAGGTAAAACGATGATACTAGGGCCTCAAATGATCGAGGACACAGTCAAGAAAGTGAGGGAGATCCAAGCTAAAATTCAAGCGGCTCAAGATCGCCAAAAGTGCTACGCGGATTTGAAGCGTAGAGGAGAAGAATTTATTATAAATGTGTCGCCAATGAAAGGTGTAATGAGATTTGGAAAGAAAGGAAAGCTTAGCCCTAAGTATATTGGACCCTATGAGGTATTGCAAAGGATAGGCAAAGTAGCTTATAGACTAGCCTTACCTATGGAACTAAGTAAAGTGCATGATGTATTTCATGTATCTCAGTTAAGAAGGTATATTCCGGATAAGTCCCACGTGTTACAGCCTGAGACTATTGAGTTAGATCAAAGGCTAACTTATGAAGAAATATCTGTCAAAATCCTTGACAGTAAAGTACGAAGAACACGTAATTAAGAGGTTAAGATTGTTAAAGTACTATGGTCTAACCAAGAGTATGAGGAAGCCACTTGGGAAGCCGAGGATGAAATGAAAAAGAAGTATCCCGAGTTGTTTGAAGTATGTCGAGTCACGAGGGCATAACTCGTGTCTTTAGGGGGGTAGAACGCGGTAGAATTTTCGCGCTTTTTCCCTATATTTATTGTTATTTTTGTGCTTCTTGCACATTTTTAATGATTAAGTCAACAAATGTTGATTTTAAAAGGGGCAATTAAGGAAAGTGTCACAAAAGAGTACAACAATATTACACAAAGTGAAGAAAAAGTTTGAATTTCGTTGCCCATGTTTCGGGACGAAACTTATTTTAAGGGGGGTAGATTGTAATACCCCGTATTTTTTAGGGTTTATTCAACACAAAAAGAATGATTCTAATTTAAAATATATTTTATTATTTAATAATCTTAAAAATATTGGATTTTATGATTTAAAATATTGGGGCACATTATTTTATATTAAATAATTTAAAAAGACAAGTTTTAAAGAAAGTCAAATCCTAATTCGATTAGGAAAGGGATTATTAAGGGAAGTAAGTAGGAGGGCTAAGAGGGAGTATAAATACTCCTCATGTGCCTAGGGTGAAAATTCACCTAAAGGTACGTTCTCTTTCTCCCCTCTTATTTTATTTTTCCATAATTTTCCCCTTCCCCTTTTATTTATTAATTAATTAATTTATTTTTACACCACCACCACCACACACACCAGCCACCACCACCAACCTTTCCAGTGGCAGCAGCCACCAGGCAGCGTGGCAGCGGCGGCCAGGTGGTTGCATATTGTGTATTCGTCGTTCATAATTTTCTTAATCTCGATGTAATCACAATTAAATTCGAACTCGTCTGATTTTTACAAAAAAATAGTGTTTTTCGTGTGCAAACAGTATTCTAAACAAAAATAGTGTTTTGTGATGATTCTTAGGATGTTTAATAACAAGTATTTTAATTACAATTTTTAGATTTTGGTTTTTAATTAAAAAGCCCTAAGATTGGAAACCCTAGGTTTTTATATTAATGTTTATGGATGGAATTTGATTGTGGTTGATTGAAATTATTAAAATTAATGTTTTTAAACCAAATTACAGCAATTTTATAAGTTTTAATATTGCTGGAATTTTGTGTTAAAAGAGTATTAATACTTCTTTTATAATTATGGTTTGTAGAAGATTTCCAAGTGAGCGATTTCGTGTAATCGTGGCTATTTTAAAATCATATTCAAGTTACGTTCGCGTTCTTGGTAAAGTTTAAGTGTATAGAAGCATGCTAGGCTTTGTTAAATTAATTCCAAGTAGTATCATGATAGGTGTTGGATGGAATATGTTTATTGGATCGATGTTGGTGAATGACTGGTGATGTATGATTTATTTATAATGAATTAGTGATTGGAATTCATTGTATTGACATGTTGATTATGAACCATACTTTTATTATTGGCATGTTAGAAAGCATGTTTTGTTAAACTGGATGTTTATCTTGGTTTGGATTATGGAAGAGGAATTTTATTATGGTTCATATAATTTTTATTAATGCTATAAGCATGAAGAATGAGCTATTTAAGTGTCTTAGTACACATGAAAAGTTATATTGCGGTGCCTAAGTGCACTGAAGGTGTTTCTAACACCGAGGGATAGGATTTGCGGTGCCTTATGCACTTAAGGTGTTATTTAAAACCGAGGTAGTTTAAAAAGAATTCCACACTAAATTTATATGGTCACCAGATATTCAAGAATTAAATTGGTTGTTTGATTGCTTGAGTGAATTGTCATGTTTGGTTTTTTTGTGTTTGAGAGTCATCACCAAGTCTAATAATTTATAAATCATGTAAAGTGAAAGAGATTACACACCAAAACTCTTGGAACGTATATACCTTGAGTATGAACATATGGGGGGGGGGGGGGTTCTGCGACTTTATATTTGACCATAACTCCTAGTGGAGGTACAGGACACTGTACTTTCCATTTTATTATTTATTATGTGCAGGATCAAGTCACTTCATGTGGCATTTGCCTACCCGGTTAGCTCCCGGTGTAGTTTACCTCAATTTATTTGAGGCAGGTAGTTGGTAGGAAACCCGTTCGATGTGTAATAAAAATTAAATAAATATTAATTAGTAGTCGAGTCAAATGATGAATGTTGTGTGCTTGTAAACAGGTGAATCGAGGTAAGTTGTATGGTGATAGGATGAAAGCATGTTAGTGTGTGTTAATTACGCTTATGTACTCAGCTTTGCTGATTGTGTGTATTGTGCGTTTGTCTGGCCTTGTCTTTACCTTGGCCCTACGACGACCCATTTCTAATGGCGAGTAGTGGGGACAAGTAGAGAGAAGCTTTTCAGGTAATGAAGCATAATTATGAAGGGGCATGAGTAAAGAGTGAATCATGCTTAGTTCTCGTTAGAATATGATGTGTATATTGCATTAATTTATTATTTAATTATGTTGATTGTGAGACTAACGCAAAGAGGTTTTCAAGTGTTTTGGTTTAAGGGGCCTACAAAGGTTCCAAGTTGTAGGTTGACTTCGGTTGACTTTGTTTGACTTTGTTTTACTTTTACTTTCGTTTGGTTTGACTTTTAAAGTAGACTTTATTTTAAATAGTTTTAAAGGTAGTCTTTCGTTGTGTGTCTTTGATAATTGCCTTAGCCGTTTTCACGGTGGCGGTAATGTCTTAGATTTTCCTTCTTCGTATTTTGAAAAGGGCAAAACACGTATTTTAAAAGGGAAGGAATTTCCAGGGTGTTACAATTTTCATCTCTGAAAAGGGCAGGGGTACGGTTAGGCGGCCCCACGATGACTTTGTCGTCTTCGAATGTAAGGTCGCCAATCAACGAGTTGGTGGGATCTAAATCGATATCGGGTGTTCGTATGACGTGATAAGCTACCGCTGCTTGACGAAGCTCAAGCACAAGCCCAGCAGTATGCACAAGGCTCCCCACTCTCTAGTCGGTTTTTGAGGCGGGGTAGTGCATCCGGTGGGTAGGATTGACCTACCCATCCGGCTGGGAGGCAAAGGGGAAGGACGACACATGGTCGTCAAGTTTGTGGTGGTCGAGGAACTGACATCCTACAACCTCATATTGGGCCGTCCGACCCTCAACGAGTCTAAAGCCGTTATCATCCCTTCTTTCATGCTGATAAAAATCGAGAAGGATGATGGGTCAGTAGGCACCCTAAACGGGGACCAAAAGGCGGCAAGAGAGTGCTATCTCTCAGACGTCAAGCCGACAACCCATGTAGCCGGTCCCAGCGAGGAACATACTAACCTTGCGAACAAAGAAGCTGGGCCTGCCCCTAAGGCAGGCAGTACAAAGAGAAAGGCGGACCAACTAGCCCCCTCCAGAAAAATGAAACAGCAATCAATAGTCGGGGAAAGGCCGGATGACTCTCGACCCTAGCCGACTGGTTAGAGCATTGATGTCGTCCTGGACGACAGCCGCCTTGACAGAACAGTCAAGGTTGGGACGGTTGCTTTTGAAAAGTTGGGGGCAGACTTTCTCCATCTTCTTAGAGAGTTCAAAGGCCTCTTTGCCTTTGAAGTGGAGGAGATGCCAGGCGTCAACCCGAATCTAGTCATCCACAAGCTAGTCGTGGATCTCAACATGAAGCCGGTTAAGCAAAAGAAGAGGGATCATGGCGAGGAGAGGTCTTAGGCGGCTGCTGCCAAGGTAAAAAAACTCCTGGATGCTGGGTTCATTTAGCAGGATTACTACCCGGATTGGGTAGCAAATGTTGTTCTCGTCAAAAAGCCGAATGGTACCTGGCGGATGTGTGTAGATTAAACAGATATTAATAGGGCATGTTTGAGGGATAGCTACCCGCTTCTTAAGATTGACAGTCTGGTTGACTCTACAGCCGGCCATGCCCTGATGAGCTTCATGGACGCCTACTCAGGCTTCCATCAAATTCCCCTATGGAAGATGGATCAGGAGAAGACGGCCTTCGTCACTGATCAGGGGTTGTATTACTACACGGTGATGCCGTTTGGGATAAAAATTCGCCTGCTACCTTCCAATGAATGATGAACACAGTTTTCATCAACCAAATCGAAAGGAACATAGAGGCGTATATTGATGACATGATAGTCAAATCTAATCTTCAAGCGGATCACCTAGCCAACCTCCGAGAAACTTTCACCACCCTCAGGCGGCATAAGGTCATGCTTAATCCCAAGAAGTGTGTCTTTAGTGTTGAGTCTAGGAAGTTTCTCGGAATTCTGATTGATCAAAGAGGCATAGAGGCCAATCCAGAAAAGGTGCAGGCGGTGATTAACATGAAGTCACCTCGCACCGTCAAGGAGGCCCAGAAGCTAACCGGTTGCCTGGCGGCATTAGGAAGATTCCTCAGCCGGTCAGGTGACAAGTGCCTTTACTTCTTCCAAGCAATCAGGAAAAAAGGTCTAGATTTGAATGGGGAGAAGAAGCTGAGGCGGCATTTCAGAGGCTAAAGCAACACTTGCATTCTTTGCCAAGGTTAGTGAGCCCCCTGCCTAAGGAGGTTCTCTACATGTACCTAGTCGTCTCAGATCACTCCCTTAGTATTGTTCTCCTTGCCGAGAGAGACGGCAAACAGCTCCTGGTGTATTTCATCAGCCATATACTAAGAAATGCTGAACTTCAGTACCCACTGACTGAAAAATTTGGGCTAGCTCTTTACAAAGCAGTCAAGCGGTTGAAGCCCTACTTCTTGGCCCATCTGGTGACTATTTATACTGATCAGCCACTCAAGCGTCCAATGACAACTATAGAGTCATCCGGCAGAATGATCTAGTGGGCTGTTGAAATGCAAAGCCTGGAGATAACTTTCGAACCTAGGCGGGCAATGAAAGGTCAGGTGTTTGCCGACTTCATTGTGGAAATGACTAGGCCGGCACAGTCGGAGAATACCGATCAGGTTTGGAAGTTGTTCATAGACGGAAGTTCTACCTTGAATGGCTGTGGTGCAAGCGTAATTTGCAAGTCTCCGAAAGGGGATACGTATGAATATGCACTACGATTCAAGTTTAAAGCATCAAACAATAAAGCTATGTATGAGGCCCTGCTAGCCGGTATACGCATGTGTAAGGCGGCAGGGGAAAGATAAGTTGTCGCCTGCTCGGACTCTCAATTGATTGTTAGCCAATTCAACGTTTATTATGAAGCCACCCATCCGGTAATGATTAAATACCTGCAGGAGGTCAAAGATAAGGCAGGGACATTTGACGAGTTCCATCTAAGTCAGGTGCCCCGGTCAGAGAAAAATTAGGCGGATGCTTTGTCCAAACTGGCCTCATCAGCCACTTGTGATACGCCTAGATCAGGCTTCTGGGAAGTCCTGGAAAAAAGAAGTGTTGAGCATGATCCCATTGGAATCCTTGACCGAAGCTCTACCTGGATGGACCCCATCCGGGATTATTTGGTAGACGACACTTTGACGGATGCCTCGTTAGAAGTGGCAGCACTTAAAAAGCGAGCTCTAAGCTTTGAAATGTACAAGAGGGAACTCTTCAGAAAGGGTTTTTTCCAGCCGTTGCTGAAATGCATCACCCCTGAGAGGGGAAAAGGTGCTAGAGGACCTGCATGCGGGCTTTTGTGCTTCACATATAGGCGGCAGGACTCTAGCAAAGAGAGCCAGGCGACAAGGATACTTTTGGCCTACTCTCGAGGCAGACGTAATAGACTTAGTGAAGAAGTGTGACAAGTGCTAGAAGTTTGGCCAGCTCATACACCGTCCGGCAACAGATCTGACGGCTATCTACAGCCCGATTCCCTTTGCAAAATGGGGCATGGACATCTTTGGTCCCTATACACCTGCTACAGGCGGGCGAAGATACATTCTGGTGACTGTAGATTACTTCACAAAGTGGGTTGAGGCCGAGGCGGTCAAAGGTATCAACACAAAGGACGTCATCTCCTTTATTTGGAGGAACATCGTCACCCGGTTTGGGGTGCCTATGTCTATATTTTTTAACAACGGTCTTCAATATGAAATGCCTACTCTCAAGAGTTGGTTGGGAGATCATGGGATCTCACATTGTTTTGCATCTGTTTGCCAACCCCAAGCAAACGGTAGAGTTGAAGTCTTCAGCAAGCTCATCTCAGACGGCATTAAAAAGAAGATAGAGAGAGCCGGTGGTCCTTAGGCGGATGAGTTACCTCACGTCCTTTGGGCCATCAGAACAACTAAAAAAGGGCCAACCAGTGAAACCCCGTTTCTCATGACATACGGCACTGAAGCCATCTTGCCAATTGAACTTTACGAGCCAACACTCCGAGTCATGCTCTATGACGAAGAGGCTAACTGGGAGGCCATGCGACTAGCATTCGATTCTTTCCCGGAACGCAGGGGCTACGCCGCCTTGCGTTATGAGATCTACCGTCTGAGAATGACGAGGGCCTACAACAAAAGAGTACACAAGCTGTTTGGGGGTATTTTATGTCCTTCGGGAGAGTTACAATTTCCTAGCAGACTTCCTTCTTACGCCTGTACCTGCACCTAGAAGACTTCCTTCTTACGCCTGTACCTGCACAAGTAACGGAGACTCCGGATGGGGGTGGGAGTTCCGCCTCCGAAGATTAAGTTAGTATCTTTTCGAAGTGGAATAGGAACAATAAAAGCTTCTCGGTTCGAGAGCGTTTTTGTGGTTTGGGCTTTGTTTGTTTTTTTTTTGTGGTTGCAATTAATGTATGTGTGTCATAAATGAGGTCTACCCTTACTATTTATAGTAAGGGAGAACTGTACCTCAATTAGGGTATAAGGGACACGTGTCTGCAAAGGAATTGGGCCTTTGCAGACCGCTGAAAGATTGACACGTGTCAAGCCTTTATTGGGCCACGTGTCTTAGGGTATTTTCACCCTAAACATCTGCCCCTCACAGGTGAGATGTGGCAAACTCACGTGTCATCTGTGACAGACGTAGGGTGCATGGGGTAAGTGACGGTTCGTCTGCCTCCCCCCTCTTGAATTTCAAATTTTCGTGCAGAAGGTGACTGTTCGCCTTCTGCCTCTTTCTATAAGTAGGGTGGCTACCTCTTTCCTCCACACTTTTTATTTTCAAAAATTTCCTGAGAAGAAGCTCTGATACCGGCTGCTTCTTTCAAGACTTTCGAGCATCCGGTTTTCGCAAGAACTTGACATCTGCCTTTCGGCTGAGTGCGGATTTAGTAAGGTACCGTCTGCTTTCTCCCTCTGCCCCTAGATTAAGGACCTCACTCGGCATTTTGCCGCCTGGGTATATTTTGTCCAAAATTTCTGAATTACCCCTACCTCATCCGGGATTTCCCGTGTGAGGTTTTTGAAATATTTCCCTAGTTGTAAAATGCCCTCATCCGTCATTTTGCCGCATGGGGCTGGCTTGGGACAAGTCCAAAAATCCCCCTCATCCGGCGTTTTGCCGTCTGGAATGTTTAATACACTCCCATCCGGCATTGTGCCGCATGGGACCCCTTTGAGCCAACTTTGTTTTTATTCAGACTAGTCATAAGTAACCCCATCCGGCCTTTAGCCGTATGGGGGTGGTTTGATCAACCTTTGCTTTCAAACATCTTTCAAATTGCCCCCATCCGGCATTTAACCGTATGGGGGTAGTTTGAGCAGCCTTGGCTTTTTCTCAAACATCATTCAAATTGCCCCCATCCGGCATTTAACCGTATGGGGGTAGTTTGAGCAGCCTTGGCTTTTTCTCAAACATACAAATAGCCCCCATCCGGCTTTTACCCGTATGGGGGTCGTTTGAGCTTCCTTGGCTCAAACTTTGTTTCAAATTGCCCCCATCCGGCTTTTAACCGTATGGGGGTCGTTTGAGCAGCCTTGGCTTTTTCTCAAACGTTGTTTAAATTGCCCCCATCCGGCGTCTAACCGTATGGGGGTTGTTTGAGCAGCCTTTAGCTTTTTCTCAAACATACAAATAGCCCCCATCCGGCTTTTACCCGTATGGGGGTCATTTGAGCTTCCTTGGCTCAAACTGTTTCAAATTGCCCCCATCCGGCTTTTAACCGTATGGGGGTCGTTTGAGCAGCCTTGGCTTTTTCTCAAACGTTGTTTAAATTGCCCCCATCCGGCGTCTAACCGTATGGGGGTTGTTTGAGCAGCCTTTAGCTTTTTCTCAAACGTACAAATAGCCCCCATCCGGCTTTTAACCGTATGGGGGTCGTTTGAGCAGCCTTGGCTTTTTCTCAAACGTTGTTTAAATTGCCCCCATCCGGCGTCGTAAACCGTAAATGGGGGTTGTTTTGAGCAGCCTTTAGCTTTTTCTCAAACATACAAATAGCCCCCATCCGGCTTTTAACCGTATGGGGGTCG